>NC_137266.1:49217450-49626374 GCF_053477335.1 Acartia tonsa
TGTAATAAACAGCCCAATTTCCTCTCCCTATCTGGTTAGTACATGGATACAAAGATAGAATAATTTTACAAAAAAAATATCATTTGTTGCTAGGAAACATCTCATAATTTCGATAGGTAAATTTATCTCCAATATAAATTAAGTGTGCTGCTAGCTGCCAAACGGCTGAACGTACAGAGCATAACCGCACACCATTTTAAGCGGTATAAGGAGGCCTACAAATAATCTGGAACAGCCAAGATCCAATGATAAACAGGGAAAGCTTCACTGAAGAAAAAACGCGTAAAATAGGCCTTTTTTCACGCGCATTTCTCTGCACTGCGAGATAATTATGCATTATTGATTTATGGCTATTCGATTGTTTGTAGGCCTTCTTATGCCGCTTAAAACAGTGTGCGGGCATAATCTTTACGTTCAGTCGTTTGGCAGCTAGCAGCCTTTAAAATTCATAGATTTTTGTCAATATTCTTTAACAGCAATATTTTACCGTGACCTGCAGTAGATCCAAATTGACAACTGGGCGTGAGGCGATGTCAAGATCCCAATTAAAATAAAATTCCTGTAACAATGAGGCACAAACTTTTCAAAATAGAAATTATTATAAATACCAAAAATCGTCTCTCTATTTCTATTACATTTTTCAAAGCTTTAAAGTACATTGTCATCCTTGTTAATCGTTAACTATAGTCATTTAGTATATTTAGTCTAAAAACGATGACAACTTCCATCAGTAGCGAAGCACAAAAAAAATTTAATGGACAAACAGTCAAAGTAAGTTTTAGAGCAGATATTCAGTTCTTGTAACAAAGAAAAAAGGATGATAATATGTCAAAAAAAAATCCATAAAATCACGAAACTTAAAAAAAAATAACGTTAACATCTTTCACCGGTAGACAGATTGAATAAAAAATGTATAGATTAGGTATGAATATGTCATAAGAATCTTCAATAAAGATTTTTATCTTTAATAGCAGTAGAGAAATCTTATTTCCCCCACAGTGTTACGGAAAGATAAAGTGAATTATAGAGTAGCTCCGCTACAAAAAGAAATGTGAAGCATATCAAAATTTTGATGACATTATCTAATAATGCATCTTTTTTTAACCATGGGAAAATCATTAAAAACATTCTAGCATTTATGATTTATTAATCTAATGGTATCTTTTTTATTTAATAAACATTGATATTTGAAATGAGGAATGAGAAACTGTCCCAATTTTGTATAACTTTAGCGGAACAAGTTCCAATTACGTCATATTTTTCTTTCCCGAAAAAGAGAAGGGGGAAAGAAAAAAAAGGGAAGGGGGGAAGAAAAAAGAGATGGGAGAAAAGGGGGTTTTCCCCATCTCTTTTGAAGAGATTTTCTTCCCCCCCTCCCTTTTTCGGGAAAGAAAAATATGACGTAATTGGAACTTGTTCCGCTAAAGTTAAACAAAATTGGGACAGTTTCTCATTCCTCATTTGAAATATGTATGCAAGGGTAAGAATTAAAAGATTTGAAAAAATGAAATATATAAAGTTTTAAAAGCAAAATAAAATAGAAAATATTTAATGGGTGGAGGTCAAAGGATTTTTAAGTTATGAGAATTTTTTCAAAAAGGACCCTCATAAAATACTTTTTTTTATTCTTTTTTGCTACTTCTCTATAAGATAACTATCGGCTGCACCCCTAGCATCTATAAGCTCTGTACTCATAGGGGAAGAATAGGCAGAAATATAGCCTAAAACTATCTCAGCCTCCATGTAAAGCTTTCCTTAAAGGAGAACTCATTCAATTCAGTACTTTTGTCGAGATATTATGCTACAGCCAAAAAAATACTTGCTACTGTATAACATAGGCCTGGAATGTTTGGGTTTTAAATGGAATGATCTATAATTTCTAGAGAAGCCTGTTTCTGACTAGATACTAAAGGCGAAGCTACTAGTAAATAAATTTGAAAAAGAGTGGCTTGTAAAATACGGGAGTTGAGGGGGGGTCTTGTAATGATTTAAAGTTCCAAACATTAATGTGGGTAAAAATATAAACAAGGATGACAACATCCATAAGTAGCGAAGAACTAAAATGTTTTAAAAACCAGATGTTCAGAGGTCATAAAAAAGAAGGGAGAAAGAACACGATAGGAATAGAAAATCACAAAAATTCTAAAAATATATTTATGCCTTTTGTACAATGACCGACAAACCAACGTACCAAGTAAACTATATATGTTTGTTTATTTGTGTAGGAGAAATCTTCACAAAGATTTTTGACGTCAATCTCAAAAAGGATCTGAGAAAATTACTTTTCTCCTACAATGTTTCAGACAGACATACTGACGGACATTTTAAAATATAGAGAAGCTTAGCTACTAAAAATAAAAAGATAACTCTAAAATTTTAATTATCCCAATAAATCTGTCAAAAAAGTACCTCTTGCTTTGATAATAAGAGAAATATTTATTGTTATAATAGCTTTTTATTTAGAAATCTTTCAAAGCTTTGGGTTTATTTTCTTTCTTCTGTCATATAATATATTTAATGTAATATAATCAGAAAATAGCATGAAACCTGATAAAACTGAATGAGATATTAATTGGCATACGTTAAAAAACAATTAACTCTTTTTTTTGTGTTTAGAAAATATGTTTTAATAAAGCTTTTTCATTTTAGACGTTTGTTTAACGTTTCCAGTTAATCGAAATATTAAGCATTATGTTTTAAAAGGCAGGGAGAGAGGGGACATTGAGTTGTTAAGTTCTCAAAGTTTAATTTAATACGTATTTATTCGTTAATTTAACAACTTTGGGGACTTGTATTGAATTTTAATTGGCTGGTTCATTACGTTTAAAAATCACACGTTTGAACCCCTAATTGTAATCTACAAAAGGGTAATTTTGTAAATCATCATTGGTTGGTTACATAAGTTTTTTAGCCATTGTCTTATCCCTTTAGATCCCTGAAATATTGAGCATAAGAAGGAAACAAAATATAATACCATTTAAATATAAAATGTAAATATGAACAAAAATATGCTTGGCGCATTTTTCGGTTTCCTTTGTGCTGAAAAAAAGTGCAAAAATATCCCACTGCGCGAATATCCGATTTTTTTTATGACGAAGCTGAATAAAAAGTCACAATGTCCTTCTGTACATGTTTTTTTTCGTCTGACTATCCACAAAGCCGTAGGGTGCTTTCCCTAAAAGTGCTTATCGAGCACTAAAATCCTGTACATCTTTTTAAAAAATAATTGGAGGGGTCGTGTTTTATTTATCCTATGCTTAACCCAAACGGAGAACCTAACATTACAGGGCCTATACCTGCGTTACTCTTACACGGCGGGGCTACTGCAGTTGCCAATATAGCCTAATCTAACCTGATATAATGAAATAAGCAAACAAACGAAATCCTACCTCCTATTTTCATTAATTTTGATATTACGAAACGCTAAAAAAATCCAAAGGAAATATTATAAATATTATGAACTGAAAATAATATTTGATTTAAATTTTTGTGCATATTGAATGATTACTCAGATTTCAAAAAGGTTCCCCATAAGGAAATTGCTCGTAATTTTAAAAAAAGGTTTGGGCTACAAAATTACACGAAGGGAGGGGACATTGGACTGTTTAAAGTCCCCGAAGTTTTATAGTAACGTTTTCATATTTGTTAGCTTAACAATATGGGGACTTCTATTGAATTTTGATTGATTGTAATGGGAAGTAAAGCTATTTTTAGTTGCAAATCTACGCTATATTTCGAAATGTCCGTATATCCGCCTAAAACGTTTTTTCAAGATAGACGGCTGAAATTTTTAAGGGATTGAATATGTTCTATTTTACATATTTCTACGAGGTTTCACTTATTGATTGGGTTACTAGATCGATTCATAGATTTTTCATTTTATCATAAATTTTTAATAGGATTTGTGTTATAATTTATCAAATGTTTATTTTTTTATGACACTGCTCTATACTTTATTTTCTCCGGATGTCATTGTCCATCCATATTTTTTAAATCTTTGCTACTTATTGTTGTTATCCATTTTTTAAAGAGATTTGTTTGGTATTTTTGTATCCCCTCTGTAACTGCATTATGAAAAAAAGTTGTAACAATAGAATTATGGAATTATGAGCAAATCTGTCAACACAAAAAATCTATCCTTTTCAAAATATTTTTACTGGTCTCTGTGCAAAGTTTGCAGTTGAATTTGTTAAAATCTTCGTAACGGCTTTACTTAAATATCTGTAAATGAAATTTTTTTTTTTGGCATGGAGGGTGAGGAGGGGGGGGGTGGTCTAGAAAAAAATGTCCTCTCAATATTTTACTTGCAGCTCTAAATGTCTCAGCTATGAGGGCAGCTGTAACTTGCTAGAATTGCTGCTGAACAAAGCAGCGAGTGCTGAGCCCTAGTTTTTGGAAAAAAATGCAGGGAGGAAGTGGACATCAGGCTGTTTATTACACTAGTCCCCAAAGTTTTTTTTTTAATTTTGATTGGTTGCTTGATTTAGTTGATTGTCCATACGTTTCAAACACCATTGTAATCTACAGAAGTGTTATTTTTTTATATAATCATTGTGGATGTACATCTTTTTATCGGCCATTGTCTTATCCCTTTAGATCTTTTGAAGAAAATGTGTGCCTAATGAAGTTACATTTACCAGATGTAGAATGAATCAGGAATAAAAGGGAAAGAATTTTAAAAAAAAATTTATGTTACTTTGTAGCCTCAAAGAAAATTAGTATTTTCAATAATTTTTGGGGGATATTTCGCCATCTCATAAAAAAAGATAAAACCAATATTTTCTTATCAAATATTTAGGTCGACTGCTCTTTTTCGTAAAAGTATTTTAATTTTCTTGTTTTCATAATTTTGACCAATTTTAAATATTTATATCCGTGAATATAATTTTGAATTCTCCTTTTATTTTGTGTCAATCGCGCGTGTGACAGAAATATAAGATGGATGGATGGATGTTCATTGAATATAACACAACAGCGGCTTTCCGTAATAGCATAACTTAACTAGTCTTGCCATATTTGAGACCCTTTCCTCCATGCAAGAAAAATATATCATTGTTTTGGATTGTTTTTCTTTGTAAATACCAAAATGAATTTTGTTCTTTTCCTGGTGTTTTAATTTGAATTTTTTTCATTGCCCAAGGTGTTGTTTAGCCTCATTTAACTAATAATGTAACGTAACACATAGCCCATCCACCCCTCGATGGACTCGAATATCAGCATAAATAAAGACTCTAAAAGTCATACCTACTGCTTCTATGCCAGATCAACGACATCATAGTAAAAAACGATGTATCTAAAATAGGATCAAATAATAACTACTTACAGAGATTTTTTTAAATCAATGGTTTGTTCGTCTGAAAAGTTGGGATATTAGTGTCTTGGGCATCGCGTTAAACAAAACAAAAACACAATATAATGTGCTATTCTACTATATTATTTTTGTGTCTGTCAAATCTAATTTCAGTTTTGTAGCTTTGTAAGAATACTAAATGAATTTGACGTTATGCCTAATCTTTCAACATTAAACAAAGTCACTTCTCAAACCAAAGCAGATAAGAAAATTCAGGGAGGAAGGGGATATTGGGCTCTTTATCACACTGGTCCTCAAAGTCTTATAATAATGTTTTCTTATTTGTTGGTTTAACAACTTTGAAAACTTTTACTGAATTTTGATTGGTTGGTTAATTAATTTGAGTGACCAATCGTTTCAACCAATAATTTTAATCTGCGGAAAGGTTAATTTCATTGGGGGTGTACATCAATTTATCGGCCATTGTCTTATCCCTTTTCATCCCTGAAACAAAGTCACTTTTCAAACCAATGCAGATAACAAAATTAGTTTTGTAGTGATTTGGAAAATAAATGAAGGAATTTATAATACAAAGTAGTATAATGTATATCTGTCCGTTTGAGGCTTTAGATTTTAGGCGAAGCCAACAGTGCTAGATCTTGTTTAGGCAAACAAGGTCGGTTTCAGTTAATAGTTGCAAAGTTTTTGATAGTAACAAGCCGAAACTTAAATACTTGCTAATTAACTAACTATATCCAATAATATAACGTATTAAGGATTCTTGTCTGAAGCTAAATATCTCAGAAAATACCAGTTCGAATTGCTTTTATTTTTTTGGAGAATCTTTACAAATGTCTTTGGGTATTTTAATAGTTATTTCTCGCATCGTATTATAAACGGCTTTCCGCGGATATAGAATGTACAATTATGAGATTAAAACCAGTTTTTTTAGTCCCGAGGTGCCGAACTGAAATATATACAAATATTTTTTTGTTCATTCTTTAAAATAACTGTATTGCGAATTTAAAATTTGCAAAACTTAAACTTTTAAATTAAATTGATTAAACATGTCAATTTTGTGAAATCTTAAACATTTGTATTTTTTGTTATTATAAAAGTTAACAACTTTTTTTTATTTAAAATATATTTTAAAATTGTAATTTTAGTCTATTTATATGTTATTGTAATTCTTTAAAAATTGTATCATAAAATACGAAGAATGTGTACAAAATACATTGGATTTTCAATTCTAATTTAGGCCTCAAAAAAATACAAAAATAACGACAAAAAATAAAATGTATTGAAAGAAGAAGAGAAATAAATAAATAGGCCTAAAATATTAATATTATGTCTAAGATTGGATAAAAGGAGAATATGAATAAAAAGAGTAGGCCATGCAATATAAAGGGGTAAACACACACAGAGAGAATAGGCCTAAGAGAAGTGGAATTAGGCCCGAGGCAACTAGTTTCTTATTGGCCAAGATTTCATGTAGGCCCAACCCATAACATTATCAGTGTGTGTGTGTTTGCGTACGAGGTTGCGTGAAGAAACTAGGATAATAAATAATCTTTATAAAGATGTTTTATACGCCCCCAGCCTCTGAATTGGTAAGATAAGTGGAGTGGCTGAAAAATAGCTTAAAACCTTCCAAAACATAAATCTTTTTAAAAATTGCCTAAAATAACCTTGAGACCTATTTGAAGCGTCTCAAAATATAATCTCAAACGGTTCAGTTTTTTTATTGTGATCTTAATATACAATAGAAAACAACCTATCTTTTTAAAAAAAATATGATAGATAAAATTAAAATAAGATAAATAATGCTTAACTAGCACAAAACATACACTCAAATTTAAGGAGATACCTTTCACCTAAAAGGTTAGTCTATCTATTTTACAGGATAACCTTTCTTATTTTAAAGGCATACGTTATACTTTCATTTGATTCCAACTATCCGTAAATATAGATTAGTATTTTTTGGGTTCCAAAACAAACGCATGAATCCCAAACGCTTGGTGTTAAAATATTTATTTATTTAAGCATTTATATAAAGATTAGGTTAGGTTAAGATATGAATGTTCTAATAAGCCCCCGCAGGGGTTATGCATTTAAAGATCCTATTATATGGTCTAAAATAGGTTAGGATAGGTTAAGTTTGTGACTCCTGCGTTTGTCCTAGGACCATTTTTGTTGCTTGTTTTGCTAGTCATTTAAAACTTTGAGTTCTCAATTTTTGGGAAGATTCACCTAAGTCTCAGTACGGTTTTAGTCTATATTATCAAATTTCGGATTGTTTTAGTCTAATTTACTACTTTTAATGTTTGTCATTTCGTCTAAATAGGAGACTTAAAAAGCCTCCAAAAATAAATCTAGGATTTTAATGATGCAACTTGCACTTACTGTATAATGTCTAAAAATAAGACCCTAAATAAAGCTTTAAAATATTAAAACTATCTGAAGTATAAATTGTAAATCTATACAATAAAAACCCGCGAATTTTAGAATAATAAACATTTAGATTGTGCATTCATAATGAAAATTGCTTTATCATAACATGCAACAAATTTACATTATTAAAGTTTTAGTATAAACCACCTAGCGGTATTAAAATATATTAAATTGATATAATATCTAAAAAAAGGGGGCGTAGATTTGACCTTCAGTAATCAGTAATAATCAAAATGGGAGGAGATTTCTGTAGAATTAGATTAGATTAGCGAATCACTAGGGGAATGGGGGGTGTGAATGCATTAGGGGTTGAAGAAAGGCTAAGGTAGGCCTTCCTAATTTCAATTTTAAGGGGGTTGTTGACACCCCTCACCCCCCCCCCCCCCAAGTTTTGCCTTTATCCCAATTAATACATTATAATCTTTTTTTCACAATTATTTAAAGTGCGATTTACATAGCAACTTTTATATCTGTTTAATAAAGAAGTTAATATATAACAATAATGGCAACATCCATAAAAGCGAAGCTCTGAAAAGGTAGGGCAAACACTAATACATGTAGAGTTTCAGAACTGAATATAAATGTACAAGTCTAAACAAAATTGTAAGCAAAGTTGTAGCAAAACTGCGTACCTACATTATTTATACTGTTTAAGGACATACAGTCATTTCTAGCCTTGGTTAAGGAGATGGTTTGCTTATAAAATTGTACATTGTTGTCCTAGGAATCAGTATGACAAAATGAATAGGATAATTATATTACAAGCAATCTTTTTGTCAAAAAAGTTTTAAATCAACATGTATTGAATGGACGTATTGACATGCAGGTAACGATTATAGTAGTTGCATTTTCTATTTCATACCTAACTATTACAGGAATCCCCATTCAAAAATTGAATTTGATCGATTCCAATCTGCCTGAACGATAAGATCTAACAATTACGGACAGAACGACCCTACGAGTAAAACATTACTCTTATAATGTTTAAGTGACCCGAAAGTCTACAAATAGAAGAAAATTTTAGTGTTTAGTTCTGATGTGTTTCAGGCATAATTTATTCTAAATGATAAGGGTTTCAAAAATATTGATTTGGTTTGTGTATTAAAATTTAATTACATATAATATTCTGTTTATATTTGAATTAATGCATTAAAATTTTTTAAAATAAATAGTCTTAAATTTCTATGTTAAGCAGTTCTATGATTTTCTACAGATAATGGTTTTAATCGCGACGCCTGGTGGAAAATAATGCAACTAAATTTTACCTATAAAGGGGGCGGAGAATCAAGGGGATTAATGTAATTTTTACAATGGAAGACAATTCAATAGAAAAAGATTAAAATTTTGTTGGGAAGGGGGAAATGTAATGGGGGACTTTCGGATCTACAGTTTTTAAGTAGCGAAGCTACTCTATATTTGTTTGTGTCTTTCCTTCTGGGAGACAATACACAATGCCAAGTAGTTCTCAAATAATTTATAAGTTAATAGCGGCTAAGTCCCTAAAAGCCTCCAGGGGCACTTAATGTATGGGGGGTGGGGGAGGTGGGTGGGGGTGGAGTTGACATTATTACTTTAAGTTTTAAAGATTAGATTTTTTAAGCAATTAGTTGGGTTTGGGGGTTATTTTTAGGGGCGATACCATCCCCAAAAATAGTTATTAACCTCCCTGAACCTTCATTGTAAATAAGAACCATATCGGTGTAGTGGTTAGCGAGATGCCGTGCTACAGACAAAAAAAAAGCTTAATGCATTATATAATAGGATAAATGAGAGCAATAAAATCAAAAGAGGCGGAGATTAAAAAACAATAAAATTGTCATTTGTAGGTCGGTAAGGTTAGGTGAGGAAGTAATAAAAATTGAGCTTTATTCAAAACAATAATATTATAATTAAGATACATAATCTCTAAATCATCCAATAGTAAAACAATGGAGGAACAATCTGGTCATGTTATTATATACCTAACCTTTACACTATTACCATGCCATGAAATAGATTGATTCCAACGGTTCTAGGTACTTTTCCACAAATCGATTCCCCCGTAATCGAATTCCCTCATTTAAATTCCCAAACTTCATTTTGCCAAAGTGACGGATTCCCCCAATTTAAATTCCCATTAAAATTTATACCCCCAAATTATGATATCCATAATGCACTCATCCTAATTACACTTTGGCGACAGATCATATATCCTAAAGTTTACATTTCCACGTGTCCTTGATATCCTTCTTAAATACCCTAGAAATGATTAATTGTCTCTAAATTAAGAAGGGGGAAGGGGGGGGGGGGGCTAAACCAATAAAACTGCTCAAATTCTACATTCATTTGCCTCTTCCGAAAGGGGTTGTGTTGTATTACATAGATAAATAGTGGAAGTATAAGTTCAAGACTGAAAAGGGTAAAATTAAGCACTGTCCACTTTCTCTTTAGTCATGTTAGAATTGTCCTATCGATTTCAAACTTTGAACGGTGATTCCTGTAGAAGTTAGGTACGAGTTAGAAAGCGTAGCAACTCTATAATCATTACCAGAATGTCCGTATGTCCATTTTAAACATGTTGATTTTTTTCGTTTTTAACAACAAATTTGTATGTAACCTATTTATCCGATTTTTGGTATACTGATTCGTTGGACAACCAAGTACAATAATATAAGCGAAGCAACTCTATAATCAAGTCCTAAAAACGTAAGTATGTCCATAAACATTATCCTGTATCAAGCAGTTTTTCAACAAATTTACTTACAATTTTGCTTTGACTCTTATACATTTACATACTGATTATTCAGTTCTGACATCATATAAGTGTTAGTATCTGTTTGTCCTACCGTTTCAGAGCTTTGCTTTTATGGATGTTGTCATCCTTGTAATTGTATATCTAAATCTATTCTAACAAGGATAACAACATCCATGCATAAAAGCGAAGCTCTAAAACGGTAGGACAGACGAACATTAACTTTTGTAACTTTTGTCAGAACTGAAAATGCAAAGTATTATAGTAAATTTGTTGCAAAACTTCTAAAATGAAGAATACTGTTTAAGGATATACATACTTACATTTTAATCTGAGTATTTTATCACATAAAAATTTGTTGTTAAAAAAGTAAAAATCAACATGTTTAAAAAGGATGTACAGACTTTCTGGTAACGAATTTAGAGTTGTTACGCTTTCTAAATGTTACTGACATACAGGATGAATAAAATATTAAAATGATAAAAAACATATAAAAATTTAAAATCTAAGGTTTATTATAACAAATAGCATAAAAGAATGACATGATCAAAATGCGAGATATTTTACTGAACTTGACCTGCAAGCTGGAGGATCCTGATGGTCCTGCTGGCACAAAGGCTTCTCCTGCTGGCGGTCTGTACAAGGCTGCTGCACAATCTGCTGGCTCATGGGCGTCCTGGGCGCAGTCTGGCTGCAAACAACAGTCTGGCAGTTCCAAATCTCGATTCTTAAAAAGAAGGTATAAGAATGGATAAACAAATTGCAGCACAATGTTATAGTGCAGCTGAAACAGCTAAAGCGTTGCAGCTAAAGGACAGATATGAAAAAGATATGGCGATCAGTAGTTAAGTGAAAGAAGTAAAGGTAAGTCGCGGCGGCGGCGAATAAAGGCGGCGGCGGCGGCGGCGAATAAAGGCGGCGGCGAATAACGGCAGCTCAGTACTTAAGCAAGTAATTAAATAGTTAGGTAGATAATATAAAGTATAGCATTTTAATTAAAGATAGATTATCATGAAATGTTACATTACTCTAGCCAAATTGGATGGCTGCAAATGGCGGCGGCGGATACCAGCGGCGGCGGCGAATAACGGCGGCGGCGGCTAATAACGGCGGCGGCGGCTAATAACGGCGGCGGCGGCGAATAACGGCAGCTCAGTACTTAAGCAAAGTAATTAGATAGTTTAGCCATCTTAGGTAGTTAATATAAAGTATAGCATTTTTAATTAAAGATAGATTATCATGAAAATGTTACATTACTTTAGCTAAATTAGTGGATGGCTTTACGTGGCGGCGGCAGATAGCAGCGGCGGCGGCGGATAACAGCGGCGACGGCGGATGATAGCGGCGGCGGCAATTTGCGGCGGTTAATGACAGCTGCGGGGGCAATTGGCGGCGGCGGACAATGATAGCGGCGGCAGCGGCAATTGGCGGCGGCAGCGGCAATAATTGGCGGCGGCGGACAATGACAGCTGCGATTGGCAGCGGCGGCGAATAGCAGCAGCATAAGCTGCAAATAAACAGCTAATTGGCTGCAAATTTATGGCAAGAATTAATATTTTATAAGCACAACAACTTTATACAATTAATAAAGGACAAGGATGAAAACATCCATAAAACGAAGATAATTTAAATTTAACAACCTGATCTATATGTATTCTTTCCCATTCGGCAGTCAGAGACCAAATGGCCAGAAAGGGAGCGACCAGGGTTGTTTTGGGGAGAAACCGGTTTTGTGGGGAGAAATAAGATGCCAACTCCAAGCTGGCAGAACATACCCCATGTTTTGGTGAACTAGTAGTTCAACAAAAAAAACAAAAAAAGGACAAAAAACTAGGCTCAAATTAGTTGCAACTTAACTAGCAAGCCTAATTTTTAGTGGTTTTTTTTACTACATAATTTCTCTTAAAGGTATTTAGAATTTAGAAATATTTACAACTCATTAACTCTTCAGCACTTAGGTCTGGGGCAAAGATCTCAAGCTCTACTTCAGTAGTGGTATAATCAGCTGTAATCATGCTGCTGGAGAGTTTCTTGATTTTTTTATTTGAGAATTTTAGTTTCTTGGTTGTGTTAGGGGAAACTTCTGATTCAAGCAGTCTCTTATTTCTATCAATCTCTTTTTTGAGCATTTTCTTTATTTTCATTGATTTAACCTGACCTTGGTCTCCAATATTAGGCAGAGATATTGAGAGAAATGAGAAAAGATAATCTAAACTAACTATTTCTTCTGGAAAATAAAACCTACAATTGTCATCATCATCTTGAATTTCTTTAAAGAGAGATTTTATTTGGTAATCATCTATTGTTTTTGCGTACAAGAGAAATGACATCTCTTGATTTGTCCATGTAAAGAGCAGGAGCAATTGTTGATTGGACAGTTTTTTGATTGGAGAAGAGTTTGGTTGTGAATTTCTGAATGCTTTTAGCACCTGGGATACAGGTAAAGAAGATATATTAACTTCAATGATAGGTACTGATTGGTCCAATTTACATCCCAGACTCCCAGGTAGAACGGATTTTCCTGTTGGGTTGTTGAAGATTCCAGATAGCAACTTTTTGTTTGTGTGCAAGTTTAGAAAATCTGGTAACCCTGGAGTGTATGACAGATCAACAACAAATAACAAAAGGTATGTTATAGCAATACAGTCTGTAGTGGGTCTTACTTGAGATACTTGTAAAATAAGCAGAATGACATTTTCGTGATCCTAAACGAGTGGACAGATTTTTATGAAATTAGTACCATTTTAAAGCGTTTATTTTTCTCTATTAATTTTACTTTTATTTGAATTTTTAAGCCCACAAATGACGGATTTCGAGTTTTAATTATGAAACATTTGTACTTATTATATTCTGTTAAAGTCTTATGATATCTCATATGAGGCCATATTTTTCCAAGAAATTGATATACATATAATGCTGCGCATTTATATGTATATCTGACCTTTTTATAATCTACGCGTGTAGGTTTTAGGCGATATTTGACTTATGTACTTTTGTAGAGAAAGGCTCTCAGTTATCCAGGGATTTGGCATCCTCAATGCATCACGGAGATTTCCCCAGCACAACTGAACGTGACTAAACGGGAAACTCAACATACACTCCGGCCTGCTGATATATCCTGTGCAGACCTACGTGTATCCCTAGCCATCCCTGCATGATCAGAAACGCCCCCGCATTACTTCAATACTCTCTGTAATTTTCCTATATGTATATTGATATAATATGTATTCATTATTTTGTGTAAACTATACTTGTCTATTGAAAATACATCAGTTCCGCACAAACAGTTGTTAGTAGAGTATCAACTCCAATTTGTGGGCAGCTATTCCTAGCTGCAATTAATTATCCAGAAACACATAAAATCCCCTGTGGGTACTTGCGTGTAGTATTCGTTATTTAACTTAGCGGAGACGTACAAACGAAGGGAACGAGTTGCTTCGCTCTTGAATCGCTTCAGCCACAACGTTACCAACTCAACGTGAAGTGCCGCCACACCGCTCGAGGCGGGCTTTATTAGTTTTTAAAAAGCTATCTATCACGTCCGATCCGTTACAGTCAAACTGGTGTCAGCTGTGCTTGGATAAACCGAAGTGCTCAACAGGAGATTTACGTGGAAATTACCCCGAGGAACTACGGTAATTTCGGACGATTGTGTACAACCAGACGGTTTTTATGAGAACTGAGATCAGAAAGGACGAAGACCCCTGTGTTTGGAGACCAGTGTGGGACCATTCTGACGTCTGGAACACCAACTTGGTAAAATTTTCTTTAAATTTTGAAGAAATTTCGTTAAGTTTCAAAGATGGCGCAAGCTGCCCAGGCTGCCGATCTAGAACAGTTGAATTTGCAGCGTGCCATTCAAGAGGCACAAGCAGAAGGAGCGCCGAATGAGAACGCTCAGCTCATTGCGCTAGGCAACACCTGGTTGGAGAACCAGCGCCGGAAGCTTAACAAGCAGAATTTTCCCCGGTTTTGCAACCGTGCCGGAGAAGATTGGGATGGCCACAAGACCAAGATGGCCAATGCGTTTAGAATTGCCCGTCATCACCCATCGGATCAAGAGGGCAGGAAAGGCCAATACATCATGAGTCTCGACGGAGAAGCGTTCCAGATGGCCCGAGAAGTCGCCGACAACCAAGACGCGCTCACTCTTGAGCAGGTAATGGATAGACTGGATGCCATATTCTTAGCACCGTCCGATTCGGACATCAACAAGGACGCGTATAAGCAGTTGTCGCAAGGCAAGAACGAGATTCCGCAGACGTATCTTGCTAAGAAAGAACAGATGTGGTTGAAGGCCTACTCCCCAGACAACCGTGATCCAGGTCAATTCCGGAAAGAGGTAACCCTTGGTTTACGCCATCGAGAAGTACGAAAACGAGTTTTTTGTCAGCTACCTAGTATTACCAGCATGGGTGTCCTACGGAACGTCATTATGAATGAGATTGCCACGCAGCGTCAGCTTATTCACCATGGAGATGCTGAGGATACCTCCATGGATGGCCTCGCCACGTCCAACCGTGTCATCTATCGCAACGACGGCACCGAGGATATGGAGGTCAACGCTGTCGGAGATGGAACCAGTAGCGTCAAGTGCTACAATTGTAACCAGACTGGCCATTACTCGCGTAATTGCCCCAAGAAGAAGCAGCAAGCGAGTAAAGGTACGGGCGGTGCCACCAAAGACAAACCGAAAGGCAACTGTCGGAGGTGTGGCACGCCTGGCCATTGGCAGAAGACGTGTACTATTCCTGAGGACCGGCTGGCGAACGTGCGCAAGAGGAACCAGGAGAAGAACGCCAGCGGCGGTGGACGCGGCCGACAGCAGCAAGATCGTGGCCGTCATGCCGTGCGAGAGATGCGTACCAACGAACCTGGGGACACTGACAGCGGCGTAGGAGATGATGACCAGGCGCAGTTCTACGGAGATGTCAACTGTCTGGAAGCAGTTGGCCACAGAAGCAAGACTTCAAAAAATGTGAGAGAGGGCTCCCGTCGGTAGGTCGGAGTCCCTCAGCAGCTGTAGACCCTACCACCCTCAACCAGATGCAAGGACGACGAGGCGCCCGGGCCATGGTCAAGATCAGCCTGCGTGCAAATGGACCGACTGTGCGGACCTATGGTCTCATCGATACCGGTAATAAATTGCATGAAGGAGTCGCCGTAAATGAGGAGTTAGCCCGGAAACTACAGTTGCCGATTGTTCCTTGCGATTTAACAGTGGGAACAGCGGCGAATGGCGGCAATATGGACGTCATCGGCCGTGTTTACAACATTAGTGTCATCTTGGGAGATGACTGTCCTAGCTACATTCGAGAGGCATTGGTTATACCTGAGCTTCGCACCCCCATCAATCTTGGGTGCAAGTGGGTCGAGGAGATTCGTGGAGTTCTAGATTATTCATCACCGGTGCAGGCGGCGTTAGTCGTGAAGCAGACGAGAGTTCCGCTTGTGCAGTCCATCGACTACGAGGCTCCAAGTGCCTCAGAAGATGAAGAGCGGTCTGGAAAACCGCCGGGGGAGCACTCGCCCCCCAACCCTCAGATAAGTGTTTCATTACGAGCCTTCGAGGAATTGAATGCAGAAATAAGTAGCTATAGTAGTGCCTTAAATGTTTGTAAACCCACTTTTAAAGAATTATGTAAAGCAGAAGATAATTTTGCGAATGGTAATGTGCACCATTCACGTGAGTTTTTAGCACTTAAACCGGATTCCGTCGAATCATATGTTGCGCAACTTTCTTTTAAGCACAAAGCAAAAGCAGATTTTGAGCGCAAAAACGTTTGGACACGTAATGTCAAGGGACCGCTTCGTAATTCCCAAGGGCCGGCCGTTCGTTTGAAAACCGTCGCAGTAGGTAAGCGGCCGCGTCCTGTCCGTTTGTCCGTCCAAGCGACTAGGATTCTCGCGCCAGAGTCAGTGTCTGTCGTGAATTTTCTTCCTAGCCGAGAACTCCGACCGCAAGCGACTGTCATGGTAGAAGAGACCGTTTTAGATGATAGTCCAGTGCGTGTGTTGGAAGGAGTGTACAGAGCCCAGCAAAATGGGATTGTCCGCATCCCTGTCGTCAATTTACAGGAGCAGCCGTGCATCGCATCGGCCGGGTGTGTGTTCACCGCCGAGATTTGTGAGGACAGCAGTATGGTGATCAACACCGAGAGCTTGGTGTTGAGAGAGCCCCACGAAGTTATTCAGTCAATGTCCGAGAGCAAGGCGGGCGACCCCACCAAGCCCATGACGAAGGAGCAGATGGAGAACCCCACGTTCAAGGAAGTGTGGGAGGACCTGGAGATGGAGGACAACGAGCTACTAAACGAGCACCCCGACGTCAAGAAGCAAGTCAAGGAGCTTATTTATGAGTACAGAGACATATTCAGTCGAGAGGCCCCTGGGCACACAGACCTGGTAACAATGAAGTTGAAGCTCAAGCCAGGGACGGAGCCCATCAGGCAGAGATACAGGGAGTTGAACCCCAAGATGTTGAAGGACCTGGAGGCGCAGATGGCCGACTGGCTCAACCAAGGAGTGATCGAGCCGAGTTCATCGCCATGGGCGAGCCCCCTTGTTCCTGTGCGCAAGAAGGATGGAAAGATCAGATGGGCAGTGGACTTCCGCAGGTTAAACAGTTGTCTAGAGCAAGACAGCTACCCGCTGCCGAGGATACAGACTCTATTGGACCGCGCAGGAGGACATCGTGTATATTCTACGTTAGATGCCACAGCCGCCTACTTCAACATCTCCATCGATCCAGCATCCAGGGAGCTGACGGCTTTTGCCACGCCAACGGGTTTGTGGCAATTCCGCCGCATGCCCTTCGGCATCAGCACAGCACCAGCGGTGTACAGCAGATTCATCAGTACCGCAATGAACCCGCTGGGAAGCGAGGTAGCGCAATGCTACCTCGATGATGTAATATCTTACAACCTGAGAGTTGCGGATCATGTACCACAGATGCGACAGGTTTTCGAGGCCCACCGCAAGGCAGGAATCAAGCTGAAGGCAAAGAAGAGCAAGCTGTTCCAGAAGAAGATACAGTACCTTGGCCACATGCTGAGTCATGAAGGTATTGGTATGGTGCCTGAGTATGTGGAGCGTATCAAGAACTGGCCGCCGCCAGCAACTGTCGCCGAATTGAATAGTGTTCTCGGTTTTTACGGGTACTACCGGACCTTCATACCGGAGTACGCCGACTTGACGTGTGAGATGAATGCACAGAAGAAAGCCACGAAGCTGGAGTGGACCCCAGGGATGGATGAGCAGTTCCAGCAGTTGAAGGACAAGTTCCAGAATGCACCCATCCGCGCTGTGCCTGATTTTGAAGCGGATACCCCGTTCCAACTGACCACCGACTACTCCGGAAGAGCCATCAGTGCGATCCTGAGTCAGGTTCAGAACGGCGCCGAAAGGTTGATCGCCGCCATGGGACGTAAGACGACTGGCGCGGAGCAAAGATACCCCTCGTGGAAAGGGGAAGCCTCCGCAGTGATTTATGGCATCAGAAAGTTTCGGACGATCCTGAGCTTCAAGCCGTTCCAAATTAATACGGATAACAGCGCCCTCAAGCAGTTGAAGTCACTGAAGAAGAACACTGGCATGATGGCCAGGTGGACAGAGGAGCTGGCTGGTTACGAATTCCGTGTGGTTCATCGGCCGGGGAGACTCAACACCAACGCCGACGCGTTAAGCCGGCGCACCGATGCTGATATGCCAGACCCGACAGCCGAGGAAGAGGCTGAGCAAGAGGAGTACGTCGGAGCCGTAGATGATGAGCCTGCCGACGAGCTTCCTGACCACAGAGAGCGGTACAGAGACCAAGTGTACAAGCATCAATTAGACGACCCTATTTTAGAGAAGGTTCGTAGATGGATTGGCGTCGACCGGCGTGCACCAGACAAGGCAACTCTGCGTGGAGAAAGTAGGGACGTGCACCGGCTGGCCGAGATTTTTGACACTCTGCGAATCGCAGAAGATGGAGTTATTGAGCAGGAGATACAGACCTTCACAGGGAAGCGACGCAGGATAATGGTCCCTTTGTCCCTGAGAGAAGAGGTGTTCACTCACTGCCACAGAACCACCACTGGAGCGCACTTTGGAATGCACTCCACGATATCAAAGTTTTTGAGGAATTTCTACTATGTGGGACATCAAGCAGACATCCGCCTGAGGATCGCCGTCTGTCATGACTGCGTCCAGAAGAACATCAAGGCCAACATCAAGATAGGAGCGCATGTGCCCATTCAAAACGGGTATCCTCTGCAGACGATCTACATGGATGTGGTAGGCAAGTTCGACACAACCCCAGAAGGATACAATTTTATCCTGACCCTGCAGGACGGATGGTCGCGCTTTGTTCAAGCGTACCCCTTGAAACAGAAGACCGCCGACGAGGTCGCCACGACGATCATGGACAAGTTCATTTGTACCTTTGGATGCCCGCAGGCATTCCACAGCGATCAGGGAAAAGAGTTCTGCAATACCATCATGAAGAGACTCTTGCAGAAGCTCGATGTTAAGCACGAGCTAGGCCCCGTGGCGAACCCCCAGAGCAACCTTATAGAAAGGTGGCACCGGACCATGGAAGAGACGCTGAGAACCGTGATCCAAGGACGGGAGACTCTATGGCCAGAGTATCTACCTGGAGTTGTCCTGGCGTACAACACGAGGATCCACAGCAGCACCGGCGTGACCCCCTTTCTCGCCTTCCAGGGTAGAGAGGCTACTCTACCCGCGGATTTGATTTTGCGGTTACCAAACCCCGACGATGACAAGGATATTCCCACAGCCGTGAGAAATTTATTGGACAGATACACGACCATGTATGAAGCCATGGCGAAGAGTCAAGCAAGCATCATTCGAAGAAATGCTTTGCAGTATCACAGCAATCGCGAGTTTAGAGTAGGCGATAAAGTTTTTTATTTGGCACCCAACCATGGTAAAGCAAAGAAGAAGATGACCAAACATTGGAGTGGAGCATACTTAATTACCGAGAAGTGTGCCGACGTTTTATACAAAATTCAGACAATACCAGCGGGAGAAAAGGAGGACTTGGTTGTACATGTTGGTCGGTTAAAACCATATTACCCCCCAGCGATGACAGACGGAGACCCAACTTCTCCCCCAGAACCATTTGAAGAAGACGGAGATGAGGCAGGGGAGCAAATTCCCTTGAATCCAGAAAAGCAGGCGAAGCCGCCTAACCCAAGAGTTGATTTCTCAAATGGGGATGACAGCGATGAAGAGGGAGGACCCCCCAATAGACCGGGAGGAGCACCACCGCCACCGCCCAACATTGACCCCCTTAACCTTCCCCTACCGGATACACCACCGCCCAGATCACCAACGATGCAGCGCACACCGCGCAGAGAGCAGAGTGAGAAGAGAGGGAGGGAGAGAGATCAATCTTGCGAACCGTCCGGTTCGGGCACTCAACGGAGAGATGCCAAGCGAACCCCCGATAGAGAGAGAAGCCCGAGAAGAAGCTCGCCCCCGCAGACACCGCGCCGAGATAGAGAGCGCGAGCGAGCTACCTACACATACCCTCCCGCACCCCGGGTAGAGAAGCGCGCTCTGAGCGACAATGAGGAGCAGTCCACGGACTCACCCGAAAAAGGGGAGAGGGTTAAATCCGGAGGAAAGAAACAGAGGAGTGGGACACTTTGGCAACAGCAAGTGGAAGAGAGCAAAGAGGTGCTAGACAGCTCGGACGAGGATATGGACCCGCCTGCAGTGGCTACACTTGCGCGGACAATCAGAATCCCCGTCAAACGCGGAGCAAAGCTGCCATACAAGGGTACGAGAGAAAGTGCGGGCCATGACATATACTGCCCCGCCCACACAATCCTTCCCCCTGGTCAACAGACTTGCGTACCTCTCAAGCTACACACCCGTGTACCCCCCGGATATTTCCTTAAGTTATTCGGCCGTTCAAGCATAGAACGGGAAGGAGTAATTTTACTGGCAGGATTAGTGGACAGCGACTACACCGGCGAGATACAAGCAGTCTTCTGGAACTTGAGTACCGAAGCAGTGGAGTTCAACAAGAATCAACGAGTGTGTCAAGCGGTGATCCTAGAGACTCGCGAGGTGGAATTTTATCATGTCGATAATCTTCCTACCACTGATCGCGGTGCTAACGGCTTCGGTAGCACCAACCAGTGAGGCGTACTCACTAGACATAATAGATTGCACAAACCCTTCCACCATCAAGAAATTCAACAAGGAAACCATATGCAGAGCAGAGGAACCTACACAAGAAGTTCCAGTGAAGGAGCGCTACACAATTCTACAGAGGCCAACCCTGACAAAGGTATACGGATACTCCTGCGAAGTGAGGGTATCCCTATACCATTTCAAGTGTGGAGTTTGGGGCCATCTCAAGTTACAACAGGTACCCCAAACCATGAGGCACGAGGAGATTACTGCAGAAAATTGCCGCCGCATGTCACTGGTTCAGGAATATCAAATTTCTGGCTACGGTGACCCAATCAAAGTGAAACTTAACCGCCCTACCTACGTTTCGGCAACCTTAGCCGGATCATTGAAGATGGAGGATGACAAGATCACCTGCATTGGGCAGACCATCCGCATGGGCGACACCATCCACTACAACACCCTGAAGTTAGCTGAGTACCAGATCCTACTTAAAGAAGAAACTTTTCTGGTTAGCAACAACAAGGTAGAGAGTGAGACCGACCATTTATCTCTACCATGTCCATATCATAAAGGGGAGTGCATCACTGGCGCCGCGACATTCGTCTGGAATATCAACGACAGCTCCTGCACTCTACAGATGGTCAACACCATCAACCCCCTCACCACCATGGACACCTACTTAGTGGACCACCAGCAGCAAGTTTTACTCAACACCACAGGTGCAATGAAGCTAATGCATTGCCCCTTTAATGTCATCACCACGGACCACGACGGCATCTACCTGGGCAAGACCAGCAACCTCAGCAGACTCGCCACCATCGACCCCGGACAGATAGATGTAAACCTTCAAGCTGCAGTACATTTAAATTATTTAGCCTACAGTATGCGCCAAACCTTCAGCCAACTAGATGTAACACTACGGAAGACCATATGCGAGACCCATTACCATGGAAAGTCAGACCAACCAGTGCTGCTACATGAGCAGACTTATGGACTCTTGAAGGGAGACCTGTTGATGACCTTCCAGTGCACCAAGAGGACCCAGAAGATCAAGGACGACATCAACTGCTATCAAGATATACCTTTGGATCCTGATGGCTATGCAGATGCTGCAACTAAACATTATAAGTTGCATTCTACAAGGGTAACGTGTTCCGCGACTTTCCCCCTAACTGTCAAGTCTAAAGAAGGCTGGATTCAGCTGACTCCCGCCATCATCAAGACTCAGGCCCCCATGGAGATGACCATCGACACCCCTCTAGTTAACTGGACGGATTTCAGCCATGGAGGAATCTACACGGAAAGAGAGAGAGCTGAATGGTTACACACCCTCACCTTCCCCTCCTACACCGAGGCAAGCCTGAAGGAGATCACCTACGGACTCTGCATCGGAGACGGAAATTGTAACCAACTTTCTACCAACAACCTACCCCTGTACACCCTTGATAATCTAGTGCCGGACATGGAACGCAAAATTGACTTATGGAGCAGCGTCAAGAGCTGGCTCCATGAATATGGCGATCTAATGGCATTCGCATGCCTGGTCATCCTAGGGCTAAAATTTATCACTGATCTGATATGCATTATCCTCACATTTCTACGTGTAGGACCTGGAGCCGCCATCGCCTTAGTCGCCCACCTTTACCTTTATAACAAGCATTCCTACCAGAAGCTTATGAGAAAGAAGAAGGCCGATACCAGAACTGAGAGGCGAGAACCTACGACAACAGCAGAGACAACGTCGCTATTACCAACGACATCAACCCCGAAGATACAGATGACAGAGATACAGCCCATCATTTTAGATCCTGCATCCTTGCCATCATACAACACTGCGACTAAAACATCTAGGCTATCAACCTTAATACCATGACAGCATAATAGGTAATATTGGCCGACCAGTCTATTGTCTTTGCCAATTTGAGCGTTATGTTATCTGGCACGTCTGTCTAGCCAGATAAAAAGGGGAGAAAATGTAGTGGGTCTTACTTGAGATACTTGTAAAATAAGCAGAATGACATTTTCGTGATCCTAAACGAGTGGACAGATTTTTATGAAATTAGTACCATTTTAAAGCGTTTATTTTTCTCTATTAATTTTACTTTTATTTGAATTTTTAAGCCCACAAATGACGGATTTCGAGTTTTAATTATGAAACATTTGTACTTATTATATTCTGTTAAAGTCTTATGATATCTCATATGAGGCCATATTTTTCCAAGAAATTGATATACATATAATGCTGCGCATTTATATGTATATCTGACCTTTTTATAATCTACGCGTGTAGGTTTTAGGCGATATTTGACTTATGTACTTTTGTAGAGAAAGGCTCTCAGTTATCCAGGGATTTGGCATCCTCAATGCATCACAGAGATTTCCCCAGCACAACTGAACGTGACTAAACGGGAAACTCAACATACACTCCGGCCTGCTGATATATCCTGTGCAGACCTACGTGTATCCCTAGCCATCCCTGCATGATCAGAAACGCCCCCGCATTACTTCAATACTCTCTGTAATTTTCCTATATGTATATTGATATAATATGTATTCATTATTTTGTGTAAACTATACTTGTCTATTGAAAATACATCAGTTCCGCACAAACAGTTGTTAGTAGAGTATCAACTCCAATTTGTGGGCAGCTATTCCTAGCTGCAATTAATTATCCAGAAACATATAAAATCCCCTGTGGGTACTTGCGTGTAGTATTCGTTATTTAACTTAGCGGAGACGTACAAACGAAGGGAACGAGTTGCTTCGCTCTTGAATCGCTTCAGCCACAACGTTACCAACTCAACGTGAAGTGCCGCCACACCGCTCGAGGCGGGCTTTATTAGTTTTTAAAAAGCTATCTATCACGTCCGATCCGTTACACAGTCTGTGGGGCAACCTGAGGAGGAGACATTGCTCCAAGGTGGAGAAAGGTGTGAAAATTGGGATGGAGAGAGCAAGCCCTGCTGTGTGTCAATAAGCAGAATCCGATCTTTAGGCAATCTTGAACTATTGCTCATAAAGACAACAGGATCGAGAATAGCACCATATGTAATCTTGTTGAGAAAGTCTACAAACCAACTGGAGAACTTAGGAAAAGACTTTTTAGTAACTAATGATGCAATGGAAGGTGTTGGGAACAAATTCATCATGACCACAATAGTTGCAATCAAATATGAGTTCATAACAATTAGAATCTTTGACTGAATGCAAATATTCAAATGATCTGGGATAATTTGGCTATGGTATTTACCATATCCATTAGCATAAGATGGAAAGTCATAAAAAACAGTTCCAGTAAAGGTGAAAGCTAGGTGAGTGTAGTCAGCAGGAGCATTATAGCCTGATAATGCAAGGATTGTGCATAGGTCAAGAGCTTTGGTTTTGATGATCCCTTTCCAATTTCGAAATTTCAACTGTCTGAGAAAATTCTCAACATTCCTTATATCCTCATGAATATTTATCCCAGTGATATAACCTGATAAAGCAAAAATTTTTCTCCATTCATCTGATAACAGATCATGCAAATCAAGAGACAAGACTTCAACACCATCACTGGATTTAGTAACTTTCCATGGTACAACAATATCAAATCTTTCTGACCAGGAGCCAAGACTGATTCGAGCTGGCAGCCTTGAAGAAAAGGAACCCTTAAATATACCTGATGTATATTCAACATTAAGCGCTAGACATTCAACTGGTAGCCATAACTTTCCTTGAGACAAAAACTTAACATGTTCAGTTAAGCAATGTGTGAAAAGAGTTATTTGATCCTTTTCAGAAACCCCAAGAACTAGGGTTCTTACATGAAGCCTGGTGTTTCTAGTGATATTTCTACACTTATTTAGATGTGTCAATGTACTAGAGATTGCTCTGAGATAATTTGTTCTTGTTAAGTTTTCTTCAATTTTACAAGAGTTTAAGACATGATCCAAGATGCACTTTAGTGCTGGGAGTATGGCAAGATCAACTTCAAGAGTGGATAAAGAACCAAAGAAATTAGAGACAGCTATCTCATCTGTTGGATCAAGTCCATAATCATTTAAAGAGGTGCATGTAAAATATTTATGAAGGAAAGTGAAACAATCTGCATTGGGATCTGCCCACTTCCTTCTTTCCACAGTGTAATAATTTACAATATCTTTATCCACCTCCATCCTACAAAAAAAAATCAATAAGTAAACAAAGGACAATGAAATCAGGATTAATGGTTAGTTAGCTCTTTGTAGTGGCTCTCTGTATTAAAAATTAGCTCTTCTTCTGAGCAGACTCTAACAACTTGGCGTTTGGAGCGTTCAATTGTTTTTCCTGAATATTCTAATGTTAGCCTGGAATTGTTTATATTTAGAATTCATGCATAGTGCCAAACAATATTTCTAGCTTTAAAACTAGAGTCATCTATGAAGAACAGGACAATATCTCCAATGGACACAACATCTGATTTCAACCATTTACTTTTAGGAATAAAGAGGTGAGTTCTTTTCAATAGTAGCTCATAAAAACTTTCCTGGAGCTTTACTGCTCTGGAGAGGCATGCAGAAGGCATAAGATCAATGATCATAGGTGAAACAAGAGTCCGGTTAGAATTGAATCCGAGTAAGAGACGGTTGGGGGTTATGAGGTCAAGCTCCTTGATCTGAACTGATCTAGCACTTGGCCTACAAATTGGCAAGGAATTTATAATATTGCTAATTTTAGCAAGCAAAGTTTCCCAGCCAATGAATGACAACAATGGTTTTGATTTTCCTAATTTTTCAAGGATATCTCTTACATGACATATTTTTCTCTCTACAAGACCCTGATGAGAGTGAGATTTAGGTGGGGCAACAGATAACTCAATAGAGTTTTCACGTCGTACCTGGTCCTTAAGGTTACGTAAATCATATTCAACTTCTTTTAGTTTAACCATTTGACTACCACTGTCAACCCAGAGTATGACAGGACAGCCATAACGACTGGAGTGGCGCTCTAATGCTTGTATTAAGCTAGCAGTTGACCAATCCTCACATATATACAATGCAGTTGCCCCTGTTAGTATGCAGACACATACTAACACAGGGACTGCCATAGTTTGCCTGCTTTGCCATCTAGTCTTAACCATAAATGGTTGAGCTAAGTCAAGCATACTAAAGGCAAAGGGTGGTGCAAGTGTGAATTTGTATTTAGAGTGACTGCTCATTTCATGCTCCAAAACCTTTTTCCTTACAATTCTGCATTTGATGCAGAAGGAAAGAAGCGCCTGAAGAAATTTTCTGACCCGAAAAGGATAAAACCTTTTGTGTATTTGTTTTAATGTGGCCTCAATTCCACAGTGTGGGTCAGCTGTCATGTGTGTATGAACAGCAAAGGCATAGAAGATAGGATGATCAGGAAGAACTGTTACACAATTGAAGGTGATGCTTTCAGCATCAATGAATTTGAGATCTAACAGCTGTAGATCTTGAACGTGAATTCCTTCATTTGTTTTAAGTCTTCCCTTATAGTAAAGGACACCAGATACAGGATCCTCTTCACAGGCCTCTAAGTCAGCATTATTTAATCTTTTTTTGCAATCTAAGGAGACTATTGACTATAGAGTTCTCAACAGCTATTAGCATATTCAAAAAATAATTTGACTGATCAAGGTTAGGGAAGGGAATCAAGTTGTCCTGAATCGGATGAGAACCATCAAGAGGATTTTTTGATTTTCTCAACTCCATGAAGGCTTGACACAATTTACACTTTGACTCTAATAAAGCACTAATTTTGTTAGGGCAGGAATCGCTAATGTGAGTTTTGTGTACTGTAAGGAGAATGAATCTGGCAACACCTTTCATGATATTATTGGACTTACTCCAACCTTTATGAATGATATCAATGATAGGCAGAGCATTATTAGAAATATGATGAAGTGAGTCCATATTGACAGAAGCTGCAACATTGCAGCTAACTTTAGGAAGAGTTTGGAGGCTAGACACAATGTAGCCATTGTAATCTCCAAACTCTCCAGTCATGGGAACATTGATACACGAAATCTCAGTGGAATTAGGCATGTGATCAGAGAGATCTATTTCATGCGATTCTTGTTATATTTCATTTGCCTCATCTTTAGAAACTTTTAGGTCATCATAAAAGGTAACAGGCATTTTATGAAAATCCAACCTCATCCAAGGGAATCCCATAACCCAAACTGAGTTAGCATCCATTTGATGTGGTTGGATCTCACCCTTTGTGCAAAGATCAGCAGGGTTGATATCGCCTGCTACATGACACAAGTGGACCTCTGAACCTGGCTTTAATCTATCTTTAATCCAGGATGTATACCTATTTATAGCAAGGACTCTATTTTGAACAAAAACACGACTACGTCCATTTATATTCTTTGCCCAACAAAGGGCAATGGTGCTATCTATTGCTACAATGACATCTCCAATTTTGCAAGATATGGAGACAACTGTAGCATAGATAAGCTCCATTGCAAGAACAAGAGCTTGAAGCTCATTTTTCGGGATAGGCTGATTAGAAAGCTGTGATCGAGAGGCTAGAAGCTGGCATGACCAAGAATTGTCCGAAAGTTTTACAGACAAATACAAAGCTACTCCTGTACATGTAGCAGAAGCATCACTACACGAGATAAGCCGTGCCTCAAATGGTTGCATTGGTGAGGGAGGTATGCAAGATCTAGGGAACCTGAGTGCTGCAATGGCAGGCCAGTTCAATAGATATGATTGCCATATAGCATATTCATCAGCATTGATGAATTCATCCCAATCAAGCAAGTTTAGACGAGAAAGTGACCTTTTTAGATTTGCTTTAAAGGGCTCAATTAGACCAATAAAGTCAAATAGCTCAGAAGCTCTAGCAAGACATTGCCGTCTTGTGAGGTTAGGTAATGAAAGGAGTAATTTTTGTATAGAATCCCTGTCAGAGGTAGGGAATAGGTTGGGTGGCTTAAGCCCTCTTTTCTTTTTTGAAAAGTTAATCTCATTAGCTGAGATAGCAAGGAGATCAGCCTCAGTGTAATAAGAGTATCCAAGAAGCGAAACAGAGCAACCATCAAGAGTGGATGAGAGTGGAGGGGGGTCACCACTTCTTACAACAAACTTTAAGCTCAGCCCTCCATTACCAAGGATCTCTTTAACTTGATCAATGGTTTTTTCACGCTCATCTCCATTGAGGGAACCCTTAAGACAATCATCTACGTAAATGGACTTAGACAAAGTTAATGCACCCTCAGGATGAGAGGCAGCATGATCAGTGCCCAAACGCTTGAGTGTAGTTGATGCCTGACTACTGGTACTAATGTGACCATACCAAGCTACCTTCATTAAGTATAGCTTAGGCTTTACAGTTTTGTCCAATGATTTATCAAATAACATAAGTGAGTAAGGATATGCTGAAGGCATTAAAGTTAATTGATTGTATAATTTTTTAATGTCCGCACAGAATACAAACTGAGAGCATCTTGCATCCATAACTATGCCTAGCATACTGGCCAAAGAGGGATCTCCCTTTGCACAAATGAGATTCATACCTGTGGAGGTGGGGTCAACCACGAGTCTACAAGGAGTCGAAGCGGACTCCTTGTAGACATATCTCCATGGGTATATGTGATTGATGGGGGCCTTTAAGATCAAATCCTGCAAGTTGATTGGCAGTGAATCAACAGCCTGAATGTAGCCTAAGCCTTCCAATTCTTGGAAGGCTTTTCTTACATGCATTTTTTGATCCTCAGGCTTTCTACATACAGATAGGTATGTAGAAAATGCCTGGCCAAAGTTAGATTTTCCCTTGAATTTTTCCTTGAAGAAAGCAATTGGATCCTCAGTGAAGGGAAGACTTACAAAGACTTTTTGCTGATCATAATCTATGTGAATAGACTTTTCAATTAGTTTTTGCTCCATGCGTTCCTTCAGTGAGGATGATTTAATTTTATCAGACTTCCGACATTCAATGCAGTCTTCACAGGACTGACAACGGAATGAAACCAATTCTTCAGCAGGATCAAGACTTTCCCTGATTTTAGAGAGCGGAATTTTAGATTTAAATATGGTTTGTGATTCAGCTAATTTTTGTTTCATTACATGAGGACAACAGCGATGAAAGGATGAATCTGATTGGATCTTTGAGACAACAAGTTGATCCGGCAATGATTCAGAAGATAAAATTAGGAGATCTCCCCCAGTTACTGGAGTGCATGAGAGAAATGAAGATTGTTCATGACAAAGTTGAAGAGCAAGAGGGGGTTTTCTTTGTGATATTGTTAAATCTGGCTCAGGCCATGGTATGAATTGATCAGTTAACATAGATCTGGACAGCATGATGCTGAGCGTGTTAATTGAAATAGATGTTGATAATCTATTCGTTTCAGTAATACTGTGGTGATGACCACCAAATGCAATATTACTGCCAAACTTATCAAAGAAAGGCATCTTATAGACACCTATGCCAGATGGCAGTGAGAATAGAAGCTTGGGCATGAGCTCAGGGTATTTAACCCCAAGTAAGATGCTTACCGCTTGACCACCTACCCAGCTTGGTAGAATGGTAGATTCTGGTAACATACCAGAGCTTTCAGCTTCCTGGGCAATTTTAGATAAATCATACCTAGGAAATACTGAAGTAATTTTGGATATTCCTTGGAATAACAGCTGATGAAAGGAACCAGAATCATCTGGACCCAATTTAGCCATATATGAGCCAAATTGGGTGTAAAGGGAAGTGTTGCCAAGACAACCAATCAGGTCAGATTCTTGCTTAATGACCTTAAAATTCAGGCGCTCAGCAAGGGAACCTAGAACAAGATTACCTGTGGCTCCAGAGTCATAGAATATCAAAAGGTCTGTACCTTGTACATTGACCTGTTGAAAGATATATAAACTATCATCAAATGTGTTATGATTAACAACCTTTGATTTGTTTATTTTTTGGCCAGAGGAGCAATCAAATGTTGGAACTTCAACCTTTGGATTTACTGCAGAGGATTTAGAAGATTTTACCTGATTGGTATGCTGGCCATGACCATTAGCAGACATGATTGCAAGTGAGAATTGCTCCTTTAGAGCTCCAATTAACTCAAAATTGGTTACTTGCAGATACTCATTTAATGCCATTTTCATATCAGTGAATAAGGGACGTGAATGGGTATCATTTGGACAACAGAGAATATTGGATGTCCTACCTTTTGAGGAATCTGAGTTGCATTCTGAACAAATCAGTATAGCAGGGACGTCATTTGTACAAGAGTTAGGAGAGGAAGAGAAACATTCCTTCTGTAAGCATGAGATACAGACTTTGTTATCAGTACATAGTTTTAAGCGAGCTATGTTTGATCCTTTAAAGAAGTATGTGCAAACTCCCAGGCTATGGATGCCAACTTTTCTGTCATGAAATGGACAAGGATGTGGAAACCTAGGTTTAACATATGGCTTTTGGTTTTTATTAGGTTGGGAGTTAGCAGAATTTATCTTATTCTGTGTTTTGGAGTGTGATTCTGAGCTACTGTTAGCCTGTGTAAGGTTAAAGAGGCGGCTGATATGTCTCCATTCACTGGATACGACATTTTTAAGGATTTCAAAACACCTTTTTCCACTTACATGGGGAACCTGTGGTTCTGATTCAAGTTTACGAGAGTATGTATTTATTAAATTTCTAGGTAGGTGTGAAACAACACTATCAACAAATTCACTGTTGTGAACAGCAGCTGAAACTTCAGCAGCATTCACATCAGGAGTAGAGGCAAGACTCTCACAATGCATGAGAAGAGCCTCTATATTCTTATAATAATCAATTTGTCCTTCAGGATTTGAGGGACATTTTAAAGAAGCTATTTTACGACGTTTATCTGCTGCTATTTTGCGTGGATCGCCAAACCGAGAAAGTAGGTAAGCAGACATTTTCTCAAAGTGTGGGAGAAATGGCTCTACTTCTACCTTTAATGAATCACAGAGATAGGATTTAAAAAGTAATTGAGCTTTTTCATTTGGCCCATGACAAACGTCAGCTAAATTGTTAAAGACATTTAGAAAGTGATATATGGTGTCACCTTCGACACTTCCATCAAAAGGCTTTAAGTCAACCTTTGTCAGAAGACTTCTTTCACTGGATAGGTGCATATAATATTGCTTTTGTAAGTCATTTAGGGTATTTTCCCATTGCTCAATTTCAAATATTGTGGAATCAATTAAATCCAAAGTTTGTGGGTGTACAATTGTTTGTAAGTTTATTTGAAAGTGTTTTAAGTCAGTTTTGTAAGCGGAAAGCTTTTTAGCATCAAATGAAACTAACTTAAGAGTGTCTGCTTTAGAGGAGTTTTTTAACGGAATGTCAAGAATTTTCCTGGCCAAACCAACAGTGTTCTGAACTAATCGCTCCTGGCGGTTAGTATTTGAGCTAGGCAAGTTTGAATATATAGGGATGTTGTTACTTGCCAAATTATTTTGAGGATTTGGATAGTGATTATCCATGAATGGATTCTCAAATCTACCACTGTGTGCATGGGAAGGTGTATGATTGAAGGGGTTTAATCTATTGAATGCATTTACAGGAACTTGATGTGCATCAGCACTAGCATTCCTGTTTGCATTTGTATTTTTTGAGAAAGGAATTTTACTGTAAGGGTTATTATTTACATTAGAGTAATCATTAGGGGAGAAGGAGGGTGTGGCATGCATGATGTTATAACTTTCCTCTAGTGAGTTGTTAAGGCTTACAGGCCTACTGAAATGATTATTAGGGTAAGGGGGGGGAAATTTCGGTTTTTTTTCGTTTTTTTTGAAAAAAAATGGGGTAAATAATAATATTTTCAAATGAAACCAAGACCAGTAGAAAGCTTACGGAAAGGACTATCAGGTCCTAAAAGGACATTATCCTAGGACTTTTAGAAGTTGGCCGAAATTGACCGCAAAAAAGTTACTGATATTTCCCCACCACCGGGGGAAATATCGGTAATTTTTTTCAACCTAAAAAAAATCGATGAAAAACGGCCAAACGGCCAGTCAAACAAAAGTAATCATAATTAGTATAGGTTATAGGGATTATCCACAAAAAGTTTCATAATGATCGGACTATTCCTTCTATGTTAAAAATGAATTTTTTTGAAAGACGCGAATTTTCGATTTTTTTTTTCGAAATTTTTTTTTTTTAAAACTTAAAATTAATATAAGAAAAAAACGTATTTTATTACTTTTTAGGCCTGATCCTAAAAAAGCTCACATTGAACTATAGATTTAGCCCAAAAAACATGAAAATTGATTAAAAATTGACCTCAAAAATTGAATTTGAAGCAAAAGTGTCATCTTTGCAAAAAATCTTGACTACATTTTAACCTTAAAAAAATCGATGAAAAAAGGCCAAACGAGCAAACAAGCGTAATAAATCATAATTAGTATAGGTGATTGGGATTAACCACAAAAAAATTCATAAAGATCGGACTATTCCTCCTATGTCAAAAATATTTTTTTTTCAAAGGACCAGAAATTTTGATTTTTTCCTCGCAAAATTTTGATTCAAAAAATAAAATTAATTTTTTTTTTGTTTTTTATCTGTTCTATTCATTTTTAGGCCTAATTCTTAAAAAGTCCATATGGAATAATAGATTTGACAAAAGAAAACATGAAAACATGACCTTAAAAGTTGAATTTTAATTTCTTTTGAAATTACCGATTTTTCCCCCGGCGCCAACTTTGGTCATTTTTGAAAAAAATATTAACCCGATTTTAAAGCTCTCAACGGATTTGGAAAAAGCGGGCAATTTCTAGTTCAAAAAGTTTTTCAGATCAGCTCTAGGTCTTACCAATTTTTGTGTAGGTCGATCTTTACACACCTACTAAAAAATTTTTGGAAAAAAAAATTTTTTCGTCCGACTTTGAGACCCAATAAGTACCCTTAATATTCATCTCACAAAAAATTCATTTTATACTTTTTTGTAGGCAATTTAATAAGGAACAAATTTGCTTTTATGTTTTTTTCTGTCATTTGAAAGGAACATGGAGAAAAAGGTCATTTAATGAAGGTAGGTCGAAATTACCGAGAATAGCCCCTTACCGAAACTTCCCCCCCCTTACCCTACTTTTATTATTATCCTCAATATTATCCTTAGATGCATGGAGTTGTGACAATGTTAAAGACTCGATCTTGTTTACCTTGTCGACTAGTAAATGAATGTCAGTTTTAATAGACTTTACAGCAGTGTCAACATTTGTGACCTGATCCCAGATAAGTTGAAAATTCTCATTGGATTTTAACCAAGAATCCTGTAACTGGTGCCCTATTTGTTTAACTGAAGAAGACAATAAGTCAACTCTGTCATTTGTTTTTTTCTTTTCAGTGAATATGTTGTTTAAGTCTGCCTTAATTGAATTAATATTGCGCTTTATTTCAGTTTTAGTGCTTGCGCATTTTATACTTACGTGAGTATACTCACTTAACACGCAGCTTGCAACTTCTGCAATCAATTTATTTTTGTTTGACTCTACATAGTTTTCTATTACTGTAGAGGCTGTTTCATTAGAAGTACGTTGACTTTCAGATTTGTTAAATCTTTTTATATCTATTTTGCGTTTTATTTGGCTTAATTGTGTGATATAAATGCTTACTTGCTCAGCTTTTAGTGAATTAGATTTTTGAAGATAATCTATGTCCCCTTGTGTTTTTATTATCAATTGATGTAGTCTTAGTAAATCTGAATTTGATTTGTCATTCAGATTTGTATTTAAAAGTAGTTCAACTCTTTCATGAATGCATGAAGGATCTAAGTCTTTAACAGAATTGTAAGAGCTTGCCCTTGAGCTGTGTGGTAAAGGGGTTGTGTTTTTTGAGCTGTGTGGTGTGTTTTCGTGTGATTGTATAGGGGTGATACCTAACTCACTAAAATGATTGGGAAGAATTGCAGAATTATCATCAAATGTGTCCTTATTGGGCAGGAATGATAGTTCTGTATTTAAGGGCCTAATTGAATCGACTTTTCTAATGGCTCCAATAGAGGGGGTGGGGTGGAAAGCATTTTGTTCATTTAATAGTTCAGTGCTACGAGCAAAGACTGTGCTAGGGGTACTAGTTTTAGTTTGGCTAAGATCTGTTTTGTTTGTACTACTTGGTGTACTTACTTTTTTCAATGGAAGTATATTGAGTGCTTCATATGTGTCTTTAATAGTGGTACTAGGTTTTCTACCCCCACTCCTTGTTTTAGGAGGGGTCATTTTGTAGATTTAATATTATGCCTTATTTGTTGTGATTTATTATGATAGTGATTATTTAAATGTACACTAAGATAATTGTAGGTTGGTTCTAGTATGATAAATGTATGATTTACAAACTAGCAGATTATTTAGGTTTTGAATGTAGTTGTTTACAGTGTGTGATTACTTTGTTACAGTGTGCAGTAAATATTTCTTAACTAATAAAAGTTAAGCTAAAGAGAAAACGGATTCTAACCATTGAATCTAAATAAAGATCATTAATTTAATAAACTATCTTTATAATAGATACAGCAAAGATAATAAAAGGAGTTAACTAAATGCCGGATCTACAAGAGTCTAACCATTTATCAACTTATTATTATATATTATAAAAAATGAATATCTACTTTTCTTTATTATAGATATAGCGACGAGATTTAAACAAGCTTACCACTGAATTTACTTATTTATATGTATAATAGAGACTTACTATTTAAACATAAATAACTATCTCTATTATAGATATAGCAAAGATAATGAAATGCTTTATGCATAAGTGATTTCTTACAGTGCAATAGTTAACAAAATGCCGAAGCTACAAAGGTCTAACCATTAATCAACTGATTTTTTTTGTATAATAAAGGACTAATGCTTAAATGTAAATAGTCTTCTTTATTATAGATACTTTAGTATAAGGATATAGCGACGAGATTTAAACAAGATTAATATACATTGTGTTTACAATCTTGTTTTATAATACTTTATATATATATGCATATATGTTTGTATACATTTGTGTATAAAACATATGGATGACTAAGCATTTTTTACGAGCCGTTTTAGCTAATCGAGGAGGCGTGCATAGAGTTTTAGATGTTTTAATTCTAGTGAATACTTTTGCTCAACTCGATTGACACATGTCATGTAAATTACCCATAACAAGAATGAGAGCATCCATAAAGGCGAAGTTAAAAAAAAACTATTCAGTTTTATTATATCCTGTTTAGAAAGTATTGAAGGTATTGTAAAGTAGAGCCAAGAATTCTCCTATGTGCCTTACCAAATTATACAAATACTCATTATTTCTCCTCCTTCTTAACGATTTTACAACACTACACTTTTGGTGTACTTGCACTTCCGCATATGTATCAAACTTTAAAAATCGTAACAAGATTTTACAATAACTATTCCATTCGCCCAAAAACACCATATATGTTCTAGTTACTTTGTGTTTTTTTTGCAAATCCGTATAATAAATTAATAGGATTTTTGTTTGGGTATCTCATTTTATGTCTGTACTGATGGATCTCGCTAATTACTGAATTGATATGGTTATCCTTTACAAGGTAGCTTCTCATAGGTCCTAGGAAGGTTTATAAATATTTTAAGGGAGGGTACCACCAATCTCCTACTAGAAATAACCCAAAATTACCTCCCCAACATATTTTTTTTTGTTTTTAAATTTTCAATTGAAAGTGCGCAAGTGAAGACATACTAATACTTTTATTATAACATTAACGAATTCAATCTTTTCTCACCAGAATTAAGGGACTATATTTCTTTGATAGTAATTTTAAACAAGGATGGCAAAATTAACCCTTGTAGAGTGTCATAACTAAGTAGGGGGGGGGGGGGGGGTAGTTTTGACACATTTGCGTAAACTTGGTACCTAGGCTTTATCTTTGGACTGAGAGGATAGGTTATTAACAAGGTAGAATCAGACAAAAATTTGAGTTAAGCCTATAATTTTCCGATTTCGCACTCAACCATTTTAAAATATTTTCTTTATATTTCATTACATATTTGTTAACATTTCCAATTTCTAGTAGTAAAGCAGGTAAATACCCCTCCCCCTAAAATTAAAATTACTATCTTTTATAGGAGTTGTTTAACATTGAAAAATATAAAAGTAGCTAAAAACCTTCCTAAAAGCAGTCCGACCGCAATGGTTTACCTAATTATGCTACATATTGAAGGAAATTTTAAAATGAAGATTCATTTGATAAAAATATTTTATGGAGACAAGAAAAGTTTCAGACGTACGGACAAAAGGATATTTCGAATTATAGAGTAGCTTTGCTACTAAAAATTGCTGAGTTTATAATATTATAATGTGAGAGTGTCCCAGCAAGGTCATATGGAACTTATTAAATTTCCGCCATTTAAATCTCATGATTTGTAATTAGAGTATTTAACAATCATATGTCAAAAGAGAATACTTGAGCCAATAAAAGAATGTTGTTTTAATGGATATCTTTAGATGCGGCAATTTGTAGAAGAGGAAATATGATCTCATTGCTTTAAGACGTTTAGGCTAAGTGCATTAGGCCAAAGTGTCATTGGGAAAAGAATAACAAAGGATATTTAACATTAGGGGAATCAGATTTCGGGGAATCCGTTTGTGGGAATCTAAACAGTGGGAATAAAATTAGGGAAATGTGTAGGATATGCCATGAAATAGATTGATTCCAACATGCCATTGCCCAAACAGTAAGAGATTAATGTTACGGACAGACCCTAATTAGAGAAACGCTTCTCTTTTATATTTAGTTAAAGTGACCTGGAAGTCTTCAAAAAGAATTAGAATATTTAAGTTCTGCTAGGCTATATATTGATGGCATCATTTGTTATCTATCATAAGGGTTTCAAAATATTAATTGGTTTATGTATCAAAATTTTAATTACAAATAATATATTGTTTATATTGACATAAATGCATTAAAAATTTTTAAAGTAAAAAGTCTTAAATTTCTATCTTTGGCATTTTTATGATTTCCTAAAAAAAGTTAGTTTTAATGAGACGCATGGTGGAAAATAATGCAACTATATTTTACCTATAAAGGGGGCGGAGAATCAATGGGATAATCATAATTTTGATAATGGAAGACAGTAAGGGGCGGAGATTTCACGGATTAATTTCCTAAAAGCTCGAGGGACAAGCAAAAAGAAGGAGGGATTTTAAAGAGCAATAGTTCAAATTTCAACACCATAATCCTTTGTTCTTTGAATTTGGATATACACATTTATCTTGTCACTGATTTAAAGTAGGGATGGTTTGTTAATCAGAAAATAGAACAATACTTTAATAATATTTGAAGAAGACAAATTTCATTGAGCTTCCAAATACCCAGGTGCTGCTATTCAGACAATAAATTTCCATTTAAAATTGCCGAAAATTAAATATTTTGGTTTAATTGATGGGTAAGTGGGTAAGAGGGTAAGAGGTTGTTGGGGAAATTTCACTTAGAGTTTTTTGTCAGAATCACATTCCCTTTTCCCTGCCGAATACCTTCCTATTATTCATTTTTTAAAATTTTCTAACTGCAATATCACAATTAGCGATATAATAACTGTTCTTCATTTCAACAAATTATTAGTCATATCTGAGATTATCTTTGCTACCTACAGAAATATTTATCCTTGTTAAATATTAAATAAAAAAGTTTACAAAAGTGATTTATTATTTGGTTAAATATATTCATAATATCACAGGTGCAATACATTTATTTTTTTCTTTGCAAAATATTATTACAATAAAAGCTGCTTTAGGTAATCAAAAAGCTTGTTATATTAGAAAAGTGCACTAAAATGTAAAAAAGATATTTTTATTAAATTTCTTTTTGATAAATCAAAATAACATTACTTTACTTTTCGATTTGCGAAGCTGCTTATAGTGCCTACAAAAAGGATGACGTCATACAATACAAATGACAAATGATAGGCCATGATACATTTTTATTGAACAATGGTAAAATGTATATTGGCCTGTCATTGGTCATTTGTATTGTATGACGTAATTTTTTTGGGCACTATAAGCTCCTTTATTTTAAACAATATCTCTCACAAAGAAACACACACCAGCCTATCAAAAAAGATTGTAAAAATATATATTCAAAGAACGTGTCCTAACTTTAAAAAAAAAATAGCTAGTCGGTGCCTTTAGTAAGTAGTAGATGTAAAATGATCCATAGAATTTATATATGCAATCTGTTATTTTGTAGACCTCTTATTTTTGAAGTAATTTAAGTTTTTAACAAATTAAGTTGGTTTTAAGGTACTAAAACGCAACACAAAAAGAGAAGAAAATTGCAATTATGAACAAAAAAACAAGACTTTCAATTTGGCACCTTACTTTTTGAATTCTGTTGTGTAATTATTAAAAAAATCTATTTTGTTGAACCCTGGTGAATCAAAACTTTGGAAGCTAGGACACGTTCTTTAATTGTAAAAATTATCCATAAATCTAGGGATATAAAGGGTTAAGACAATGGTTAATGCATTGATATACATCCTGAGTACACAAAACTCTCTGTAGATTACAATTAGTGGTTGAAACGTTCGGACACGCAACTTATTGAGCCAACCAAATAAATTTCATTAAAAGTCCCCAAAGTTGTTAAGCCAGTATTCTAAAACTTGGGGGGCTTCTATTGGGGGATAGTGTATATATAGCCTAATGTCCCCTTCTTCCCTGGGTCAATATCAACGGTGCTTTATAATTTAAATTTACAATCTTTTCCTGAAGCCAACGACTTTCATTCCCGTTGTTAGGAACATCCAACATTGCCAGTAACCTGTCCCTTTCTTTACTCCAGTACAGCGGAACTTTCATCAGCTAAAATACATCAACAACAATTATATTCAATGGAAGCGAAGCTTAGTAAAATAAATGATTATTAAACAACAATCAGATGAAAATAAAAAGAATTCAAAAATGAAACTTAATGTTTTTTTTTATAACAATGCATCTAAAAATTTGTTTTTTTTTATCACATTTACTTTTAGAAGCTTATTATTGCTGAGCAACTTCTGAACATTATATTTAGAAACCGTAGCAACTCTATGATCTTTACCAGAAATTCCGTACGTCTATTTTAAACATTTTTTATTTTTTAAAAACACTTCTTTACGTGATATAATTACCCCATATAACTGATTTTTGGAATACTGATTATTAGGACATCAAAGTACAATGTTATAAGCGTAGCTTCTATATATCAAGTTCTAAAAATGTAAGTATTTCAGAGCTTCGCTTTTATGGGTGTTGTCATCCTTGTTGCTTTAGAATATTGACAAAATCACCTCTGAAGAAAACTTTTCAGCCTGCGCAGTTGGGACATAAGCAAGGCTGACTGTTGGGGCCACCTGGACACTTGGGCTCCTGGGGATTATTTAGTGTTTTTAACAAGGATGGTTTACATCAGAACAGGGAAACTCATAAAAAAATTTTAATTATTTATCAAATGACAGGTTTCATCTTTTAAAATTCTATCAGTATAAAAAAGTAAAAGGATCTGTGTCTGTCCGTGTGTACCAAAGGATCTTGCTAACTACTGAACCAATATGGTTCTCCTTTACAATGTAGCTTCTCATAGGTCCTGGGAGGCTTCATAATTTTGTAACACAAAACTCTCCAGAGAAATCACCCCTAGAAAATAATTCCCCCCACCCCCAATTAAAATTTTTTTTAAACTATACCTAAAAAAAGTTTTGTTCATCTATTTTTAAAATTAAAATAAAAGTTGTTTTGGTATTTATAAAAATCCAATTTTTTTCTGTTATGAAAATGAATTTTATTTTATCTTTAATTACAGAAGGATGAAAGTAAAGAAATGAATTTTGTTTTAAAACACTTATTGCCTGTGGTTATTGTCATTGAGCCGCACACCATCAAAACTTGCTCCCTCAAGCTGGAGACTTGTCACCTTGACTGCCAGACTGGAACCAGGTACACCACTCTTGGACCAGGTTGTTTTCAGCGTCATTTCACTCATTGAAATAGAGTTTTGCTTAGAGCTCTCCTCAGCAAGAGCACTTAGGAATGTATCAGGACTGAATAGGTCAGCAAGATCAATTACATCACTAAGCAAGTCACCTTTGGACATCCTGTTTTTCCATTTCCGTACTTCCTGAACTTTAGCAACTATTGTTTTGATGTAAACACTTGGATCCTCTGGACCTTGCCAAAGCTTTTGCCAGGATTCTGGGGTTTGTTGCTTTAACAAGCTGCTGGCCACCTTCTTGGTTTTCTCATTAAGTAGAGCTGTACCCCTTATAATTTTAGATATACCAGCAAGGGTCTTGTGCACATGCTGTATAAGATTAACTCCATTGTAATCCTCTAGATCAACAAAGTCATTAAGTGGAGAATCCTTAGACTCTTGTGGTGGATGGAGGCTTTGATGTATAATAGCTGATCCTTGATTTAACTTTTTCCACAGATTAAGCAATGGAGTAAGTTCAGCCTGCCACTTTTCTCTATCAAATTTCATGCCAATTTCCGATGACACAGACAAAAGTCTTATTTGCCTTATTATCTCTGTGCTTTCATTTCTCTGATAGGATCTTTCAATATTAGGGGGCAGTCCAAAGAATGATGGTTTGTCCTCTTCTGGGAGACGGTACACAATGTCAAGTAGTTCTTGATAGCTGTCAGATTTAGGTAGTTCTATACCTGGACCAAATGACTTTACAGCAGACCCTGACCCAGAAATTACATCTGAATTGAAGAAATCTTTCAGATAAGATTCAAGAATTCTTAAATCAAATGAGTTATCAACTCTTCCACCATAAATAGCATTCTGGAACAAACCATGAACAAAGTCCCAACTTATAGTTCCATCAGAGTCATCATATAGATCCTCAATGACTTCAACTCCTGTTCTCAGGTCAGAGTCAGAGAATTCATAGAAGCTTGCCCAGCCCTGTGGTATGTACTTCCTCCTTTCCTGTATTACAGCATGGAACCAAGCCAATGCAAACAGTGTTTGGGCTCTCTTAACATTTCCTTTCTTTGAGACAAAATCTTTATTCCAAGAATTGACAGTTGTTTGAATATTTCTCTTTATTCCTGGTGGAGATTCAAATGATATTTTTAGTGAGGATTCTAATAACACAGATGGGAATTTTGGATGCGCTTCAGATGTTATCCACAATCTAAACTCATCATGAACTTCTTTGTTGCTAACTTCTTGCATCAGTTGTGGAACCAGGAAAGTCATCAAATGTAGATTTTTCAAGCAGACCCACTGTCCATGTTTCATGGATTCTTTCAGCTTCTCTAGAGCATTTTCAGTTTGACCTTGGCCCATTGCAACCTCATGCAGAGTCTGGCGCTTTTGCTTTGCTAAATCTCTCAATTCTTGTGATGGATCTGATCCAGGTGAAATTATCATTAGAATTGGTTCTTTGTTATAAGATTCATTATAAACAGAGCCTAAATTAAGAGCTGGAGGTGATAACTCTTTCATGCCTAAAGCTCTTTGCAAGAAACTTTCTATTGCACTCACCAATCTATCAGGCCTTAGTGCCTGGACAGCAAGAACTTGTTGAAAGTAAGATATTTTCTTGTGAACAGCTGAAGGAAAATCTAGCTCACAGTCTTCTTTCTGTATAAAAGCATTCCATATTCCAGCTTCTTCTAGCTGCAGATTTTTAGTAAGTCCAGGTAATGCTTGAACTAATTGAGAAACATCATTTCTTCTTTCTTCATCAACCCAGCTTGGTACATTAGAAATGCCATCAGCACTAGAGCTTCCATCAATCAACTGTCTGGCAAACAACTCCCACTCATTTTCAAGGAACATATCAGTAAACATTTCATGTACAAGATGCAAAGCAAACATTAGCCTGTGAGATTTAAATAAAGATCTTGATATGTATTCATAAGTTGATAACATTAAATTTTTCTTCAACAGTTCTGTTCTCATTGTCATATCACCTGTACTGACACTTTTCATTGTTCTCTCATACAGATTGACAAAAGATCCAAGAGAATATTGATACATGTTGCTTATGTTTGAAAGATCTTTCAAGCTGAAGAAAAGTTTTGATCCAAAATCTGCAAATGGTAGGTATGTATCGCCTTCTTCATCCAAGCTCTTTTGAAGTCTTGCAGACTCTTGTAATGATTGTTCTATTGTAGCACTGTTAGTTTTAGTTAAATTCAAAGAATCAAGAAGCTCCTTGTTCTCTAAGATGTTTCCAGATGAATTTGCAAGTTGATTAAGTAGTTCATCTTCAAGATCATTGATCTGAATCTTTAAAGTTTCTTCTTGTTTCAACAGATCCGATTTTCTATGCTCAAGTTCAGGTTTCTCAAGTTTCAGGGCTTTTCCAAGCAGTTGACCCTTTAAACCTGCTCTGGTAGTTGTAAAGTTGACAACTGTAAGCTTTGTTTTCATATCATGTGGTATATTTGGCTTGGAGCTCTGAGTTACAAGGAACATTTTGAAGTTAGGATTGAAATCAACCTGTTTCTCCCCAATGTACACTGATTTATATGGTCCCTGGCCATAGACTTGTCTGTTTAATATAGGGAAAAGGACAGGGACAGTTCTTTGAACACCTTCTATGATCAGTGTTTTACCAAACCTAACTGCAAGTTCAACATTGAGATAAAATCTGTCATCATTTACATTAGTTACTTCCAAATTACCCTTTTTGGTACATACAACTTTTAACCATTCAGTAGCTTGTTTAGAAGGATCTACAATGTAGGGATATTCAGTTGATTTCATGATTGTGATAGCATTTTCAATTGAAAGGTCATCTGATGGTAGGCCATCTGCTCTCCATTGTAACATTTCTTGTTCACTGCTGAGAAAATGTTTTATATCCAAATCTTTAACATCAAACAGTGAACACCAGTTCTTAATCATACTATTCCTTATATTCTCTGGCTTGTCTGACAAATATATCAAAAATCCTGAAGAAATCAAAGCATAAAAGGGAATCTTGTCTAGATTTTTTCCAATAGAATCAATTTCTTTTTTCCATCTTTGATATTCACCTTCAAGACCTGCAACAAGCTTGTCAGCAGCTGATATAGTCTCTTTAGTTTTTGTGAGGGAAATTTCAACTTCTGCTGCCTCCTTTGTGAATTGATTAAGCTTATCTTTCAATACAGCAACCTTTTGATCAACCTCATCAAGTCCTTGAGTTAGAGATGACAACTGACTCTCTGCTTTCTTTAAATTGGAATTCAATGCATACTGTTCTTGCTCAAGAGGCTGAATTTTTTCAAGAACCCTAGAATACTTTACATTAGCTGTTACCCAAGCAGCTAAAGGAGCTGCAGCAGCTGATGCTCTTTGAGCTGCTTCTTTGGTAAATGAATTGGCTTTATTCTTTAGCAGAGTTTCAACATGCTCCCTTGCTTTAGGTGATATTCTTCTAGCATCAAAAGTTTTTATTTCCTCTCTAATTCCTCGTTTAGAAAGAAAGCTCTTCATGCTATTCCAAGAGGTATCTTGCATTCCCATGATTATCAAAGTTGCCTCTAAAATATCTCTGATAACAGGTGGGGGCATCCTTAAAGATCTTACTTCAGTAAGAGTTTCACTTTTGATGTTACCAACAGCACTTCTAGCTTCTTCAATCAATGGTTCAACCTCTTTCAGTTCTTCATCAATTATTTTCTTTCTTTCAGCAATTTGTCTCTCTTCCTTGATTGTATTAGTCTTTAACACTTCCATGTCCTTCTTTTGTGTATTAGCATTTTTCATAGTATCTGTTATCATTTGTAAAGCTTCATTGGCAGAAGTTTGTTTGACAGCTAATTCCTTTTCTTTGACAGCAGCTTCTTCTTTAAGTTTAGCAACAACTTCTCTTGCATCATTGAGCTTACCAACTCCAGCTGATAATTTTTTTTTTCTTGACAATATTTTATCTTTTTCTTTAGCCACAATGGTGTGATAAGCTTTTATCAGTGCAATGAATTTGGATGGTGATGTTATCTTGGTGTCAATTGAGTCATGTATTGTATAGAATGATTGTAGAAGAGAATCAGATGTTGAGATCTGCCTTGTAAGCTTTTCATCCATACTTGATTCTAGTTTGTCATTGCCACTGTGTAAACTTCTTAATACCTGCGCGGGCAAAGTAACATAAGTCTCATTAGAGAAATTTTCCATCCATTGAACTGAACATTCTTTGATGAAAGCAGGATTACTTTCAAGTATTGTAGAAAAGTTTTCTTGAGCACAATCCATAATCAAAATTACATGCAAATTCTTTTTGACATTTTGTGCAAAAAAGCTTGTCATATCACCACTAAAACCACTGTTGGAAGCATTTTGCTTCAATTGACTAATGACAGGTTCCATTTCTTCATGTGTATATAGGCCAGGTACCTCACCAGAGGATAAAAGACTGTTGATCATGTCTAAAAAGTTTGGATCAATCATATTGTGATCTTCCATAATGAAATAAACTTGTTCATTTTCAACACCTGCAATCTGCATGAATGATTTTAGTTCATTCTTGAAGCTCTTCATGCTGTAGTTCTTACCCATCTTCATGCTAACCACTTTAGCGTTTTGAAAGGCACTTACTATGCCAACAGCATTTTTTCTTCCAATTCCAGATCTGCCTGCTAGAAGTAATGATCCTCCTGGAGTAGATAATACTCTGTCACACCTTGATGTTAATTCAAATAACTCTTTTGTTGCATAAATCTCCAAATCCCAATTGTCCCTTGAGAAAACAGTAGCTCCTCTTTCAACATTTTTATTCCAATCATCAGTTTTCATTGCAATGAGTGGTTTACCAAATGTTGCTAGTTTAGTAGTTGTAGATGTTTCAGAAGAGTAATAGATATTTGACAAAGAATCCATGACATTGCTGCTCCAATCTGAGCTTAGCACAGAGTTTAAAAGTAAATCAAATTTTCTTTTGTCATTATCAGACACCAGTCTGTCCCTGAATAATCTCATACATTCATGAGACCAGATTTTCAATATGAAACTATGACTAGTATCAGATTCATCTTGTTTATACCTCAACAAACCAGTACACCATTGAGTGACATCTCTCAAAGTAAACAAATAGTGACTGTGATCATCAACAGAGAATGTTGTCTTCAGCTGTGAGAAAACTTTAACTGATGAAGCAGCCAATGCTGATACTTTTGATGGATTTGCCCAAATAGGATGACCTGGCACAACATATTTCAGTGTCTCATACAAATAGGCTGAATAAATTGACTCCATTTGTTCCTTGTCTGCTTCAGGAATTGAAAATGTTCTGACAATAGAAGTCAGTCTTGTTGTTAATGAATGTCTACCTAGTCCAGTTCCAGCAGTCATACTTCCAACAATCTGAATGGATTCCAGTCCAACCCATTCATTGTTCTTATCATAAAAACCATTGTATGTCAGAATTTGTTGCAAGAATGAGATTATCTGTGATGTTCCATATTTGTCAGGTTTGGGAAGATTCAAATCTTTAAAGTATAGGATAAGATGTTCCGCTTCTTTTGGTGTAAACACTCTTCCATTACTTGATGAAACTGGCAAACAAACCTGATTCAGCTTATCCATCACATGACTTGGTGTTATATTAGAACTACACTGTATAGTAGCAACATTCGTACCCCTTAGCTTTGACAGACAGTGTCTTAAAACCTTGCTTTTACCAGAACCTTCAGGACCGACCAATAGAAAATGCTGTCTTGTAGTAGCAAGCCAATGTGTAAGAGTATCAAACATTAACTGTACATCAGCAGTAAAAACAAGTGGCAAAGAATCAATATCAAGTGCAGTAATATCAAATTCATTGCCAATGTTATTGGTATAGTTATCAACTCTATTTCTGTTTTTGTTGTAGAAAATATTGAATGGTTGCTTGCTGTTGAAAGACTCTCCACACCATTCAAGAACATTTTGAGCAAATTTATCTCTTGTTGACTCTTTAAGATTTCCTCCAAAACCCTTAATCAAAAGAACTGCAAATTCTGTTTTATCCTTGACATCTGGTGTGATATGAGACAGGCCATTAAGAACAACTCCTACCAAAGAAGTTTCAACAACGAACTCATTTACATTCATACACCATTCAAGCGCTTTGTGAAACAGATCATCAATCATTTGTTTGAGGAAACCTTGTTTGTCTTCAGGCTGAGTTTTCAGCCAGCTGTTTAGAATTCCATTGATGTTTGTATCTTCATTGCTGAGAAATATTACAGCCATTCTTGAGATTGTGGCTGGCGAGGCATAGGTTAGATCATGGGTTTCAAAGATGAAATTGACATTTGGGCCAAATTTTATTCTCCAGCCGGAAGGAAGGGTGAGCAATCTGTTTAAAAAAATATTAAAAAAGCACATTGTTATAACTTTTGCAAAATTTACTCTAATTTGATAAAGGACAATTTGGGTTGAAGAAGTACAGCTTTAAAAGCTGACAGTAATTTAGATAAAATAAAACAGGAATCTTTATCATAGTATTAATAGAGAAAACCTTTAAAGAGAGAAAAAGCATAGATACTGTATATTCTACATTTGTATGACATAGATTACGTTGGACAAACAGACAATTTCTTATTATAAGCTTTGCTACTGAATCAATGTGCGTCTATTCTAATATATTTTTCCTGTTTTCATCCAGTACAGAATTGAGAGACTCAACCCACTCAGGATCAACATCACCATCACAAACTATCCAGGTATTAACATCTTCTGCTTCGTCAACTGCCTGATTATCAACATTATATTCAATTGGATCATTCCGATGATTATTTTAGACAGTAATAAAAAAACATAAGCAAATTGTTCAAGAGAATGTAAAGATTTTTTTTCATAAAGATTCTTATGAAAGAAATTTAGTTTTAAAAAGCCCTTTTATCACCCTTCAGCCCTTGACTTACAAACTACAATATAATTAAAAAGTTAAAGAAATTCTTATTTAAAAAAAGGAACTTAATCCAAATGAAATGTGATTCCTGTAGAGAAGCCAATGTAAGGACTCCATTTGTCCACTCTCTTGTGTCTAAATCTATATTTCCAAGCAACTGAGACCTTCATTTATAGGATAAAGTTTATATTTTTGATGAAAATATAAATGTGTCTGGATTAATATATATATCAGTACTTGAATGTTGCACCAGCTTTTCATGTATTTGCAGCTGACTAAAATAACGAAATACCCTATCCAGCCCCGTTACCCCATTCCATCTCCTCCTAATGGAAGAACAAACTGACCAATAAATGAAGTCGATATTAGCAAGCTAAATTAACTAGAAATTTTCTCCTGTCAATATATCCATGTTTATTGTTTATCCTATAACCATTTATGGATTTGATATGTTAGCTGAGTAATTTAACAGTAAAATGACTTTATCCTCTCCTTGAAATTGCTTTAGGATTCATAATCTGTTGTTTAATTTTCTTTCCCATTCTGATGAGGGCAGTTTTCAAAAGGTTTCTCAGGATTGTTTTTCCAGAACCACTTGGACCAACTATCACAACACCCATTCTCTAATTTTTACAAAATTCATAGTGAAATGTAGTTATATGAAAGCTTAGAATCCCTCACTGTTCACAAAGATTCAAATAAGTCCTTTAGAAAACTTATTTTGTTGTTTTGTATCAGTGGCGTGCGAAGCACTTTGTCTAGGGGGGGGGGGCATTTTGAAGATTTTGTAAAATTTTGCCCCCCCCCCCCCCTAAACCCTAACCATTTTGATTATATATACTAATTTTAAATAAGGGCGTTTTAAGGGGCACTTTGCTTTAGGGGGGGGCATTTTGATTATATACTAATTTTAAATAAGGGCGTTTTAAGGGGTGGGATTATTTGATTATGGGCCTTATAGTCCTTATCTCTTCTTCCCCATCCCTTCCCCCATTTCTATCCCCCATCTCTCCCCCCCCATCTCTTCTCCCCTATCCCTTCTACCCCATCCCTTCTCCCCACCCTGCAATGACTAAAGGGATGGGAGCTAGAAAGCATCTTCGAAAAAAAAAAACAGATGATAATTTAACCTCCCCCCCCCCCACAACAAAACATGTTCATATTTTATGGGTGGAAGGGGATGTTATAAAATCTCAGCAGAAAGGATGATGAATAACCCCATTTAAAAATGTAGGGGGGGGGGGGAGAGATAAAAACACTCATTTTGGAAATAATTTACCAAAATTTACCTAATATGTACAACTGATTTCAAATATTTCTTTATTGTATGACAACAAGGATGAATACATCTATAAGTAGCAAAGCACAAAAATTTATTAATAAAAATACAGACAAGAAGATTTAAAGAGCATTTGTTGAAATAAATATATATTTTAGGTAGAAAAAGTCACAAATCCTTTTTCCTGTATGTTGTGTGATGACAGTCAAAGTAAATTACGTACATACTAGATGCTCAGAACAACGAGAAATTTTTTTGTTTGATATTATAATCCACAAAAAAATTTATCATACCATAAAAACCAAAGATATAAAGAACTATGTTAAAAATAAAAAAAAATACTTGTCCTTTTATCTACAGATATAAAAATCTCTAAGAAATATGGAAAACTTTGGGGTATAGTCTCTTTTGTTGCAATGCCTCTTAAGGGGCATTTCGTTGTATTTTCACAGTAGCTTTTAATAGGTTATTAAAAGTTAAGTTAGGTTAGGTGATTTCTCCGCAGGGTTAGGCAATTGGCACCGCAGGGGCTATAAATAGGGGAAAAGCTACTGTGAAAATACAACGAAACGCCCCTTAAGAGGCAATGTCACGAAAGGGACTATACCCGAAAATTGATTTTGATACCTTTATCTACAAAAATTTTGTAAAGAAGTTGTATCAACTTTTTTGCTTTTTATTTAAGATAGCTAGCCGGTCCTTTCAGTAAGTAGTAGATGTAAAATTTTTCATAGAATTCAGATATGCAATCGGTTTTTTTGTAGACCTCTTATTTTTTAAGTAATTTAAGTTTTTTTTAAAAATAATTAAGTCGGTTTTAAGGTACTAAAACGCAACAAAATAAAAGAAGAAAATAGCCAGTATAAACAAAAATAGTAAGATCTTTAATTTGACACCTTACTTTTAAAATTCTGTTGAGTAATTGTTGAAAAAATCTATTTTTTTAACCTCGGTTTAATCAAAACATTAAACCTAAATATTTTCTCATACAGACATAAAAAATATGGGTTCATATATACCATTAGAATGAGAAAAATAATATGAATCCATTGTAAGCAAAATTGAAAAAGTTTAAAAAAATTGTAATAAAAAATAGAAAAAATAGGGTAGTGCGGGGTTAATGCGGTAGGGGGGTCTAATTCCGGTCACTCGACCAACTTTTTTAAAACCGTTTTTTAACGGTGTTCTAAACGTTTGCGAGAGATCTTTAGAAAAGCAAAGTTGTAGTTTATTGCCTATACTTTCATTTCTTACTTCAGCAAATTTTTGTCAGATCACTCCTTCTATGATTTTTTTGCCCTCAAAAAGTTGCAAAAATTTAGCAAAAAAAAATTTTCAAAATAGGCCATGTTCAATCTAAAATTGTGAAAAAATGGTAAGTCCTATTGACCCCCGGGTTTTTGTAAAATGAAAGATATGGCATTCATTTATCGTTTGCAATTGGAGGCGTTGTTCTAACTTGATTTTTTCATAATTTTTTTTTCGTCTCAATAAAAGGGTCTATTCCGGTCACTTTTTTTACTTTTTTTTATTACTGTATTTATAACTGTATAATACCCTAATGTTTTATTTAGGTGATCTGGAAGCATAAACAACCTAAATGCATGACCTAAGCTTTAATCATTGCCTTGCCTGTTGTGTGATGTACATTACTAGTCATTTTACTGCTTGTATTATGTCATGTTTTGTTGCCTAAGCTTTTCAATTTGTAAAGACATTAAAAATTTTTCAGACACATTTTTATAGTAATGGGAAGAGTATATCACCCAAAGGAACGCCTTAAATATTTTCCTGAAGATGTATCAGCTGCATTGGCTCATGTAAGAAGGGGTATGTCTATTAGAAAGACTGCCAGAAGATTTAAAATTCCATATGAAACCCTTGCATCTTTTTTGTATAAGAGGGTGTTTGAGATTTTTGCGCGGTTTGGATTTTTTATGTCAAATCGGCTAGGATTAAGCTAGAAAGGTGTTTAAGGTGTCTATAGAAAGCTCTTTGCATGTCCTAACAAAAACTCCCCAGGATATGGGTTCTCTCTCCAATATTTAGAGTACATATTCAAGATTTTGCATTTTCAAAATTCCTGTTGCATAAAATGTGTTGAAATATTAGAGTTAGACCCCATATCATTTCGAGTTAATTGTCAGGCATGTAATTTTGCATCTTTAGACACCTTAACCACCCTTGTAGGTCAATCCTATCCAATTTGAGACAAGAAAAAATGTATCAAAAACTGCTGTCAAAACTGGCAGGATTTTTAAAATTAAAAATTTTTTGGGAAAAAATCACTTTTTTCAAGAAATTCCAAGACCTGCGAATCAGAAATTGCCTCTAATTTATGTATAAAGCTTAAAAAAAACCTAATCATATAATAAAAAGTATGATTTTTAAAAAAAGTTTGCATGAAAAAAAATCGATGTTTTTTTTGCGATTTTACCGACTTTTTTTAAATGGGCAAAATGTGGTCAAAAAAATGTCTGATCTGCATGCGACTAGTACTGTTAGAAAGCTAATGACCTCAGCTTTCTACTCATAGTTTAAAATGTTTAAAAAAAATATTTTAAGGGGGTGTTCCACCCCCCCAAAGTCAACTGACCGAAATAGCCCCACCGGTGGGGTTATTCCGGTATAGGCCAACCGCCGCCCTTAAAACCGATTTTTGACCGACTTCTAGTTGCGAGATCTTAAGGGGACCAAGACAGGCTTCTTCGTTATTGCCATATCGTTCATTTGCACTCTTAAAAACCGGAAAAAGTTTTTGGGAAGTATGTTTTTTTTTTAAGTTGAAGCAAAAAATTGACCGGAATAACCCTGCACTACCCTAAAAAAGTTATTTTAAGAATTGTAACTACTAAACTAGCCAATCACAAATCGCAAAAATTGACGAATCGGGAAGCTTAATCTATAAAATTAACCTATAGAATTGCCAGAAAAAAAGGAGAACGTTCATACAATATATACAATAGATACTACAATAAATATAGTGATATTAAAGAACATGTAAAGAATGAAAAATTATGAACAAATATGCATCAGTCTGTTTATAAACTTCAAAACAATGCAGTTAAAAATACATTATTGTTTCTTGTGTTTAAAAAATATCTGCTACATTGCATTGTCTTTTGTTTAGGTTTAAGCTAACCCTTTAAAGCCGAAAATTATGATTCTTAAAATAAACTTATTTTTTTTATTATAGTTTTATAAAACTTTTTCAATTTTGCTTAGAATAGATTCGTAATATTTTTCTGATTCTAAAGGTATATATGAACCCATGTTTTTTATGTCTGTTTGAGAAAATATTTAGGTCTAAAGTTTTTATTAAACCGAGGTTAAAAAAATAGATTTTTTCAATAATTACTCAACAGAATTTTAAAAGTAAGGTGTCAAATTAAAGATCTTACTATTTTTGTTCATACTGGCCATTTTCTTCTTTTATTTTGTTGCGTTTTAGTACCTTAAAACCGACTTAATTATTTTTAAAAAAAACTTAAATTACTTAAAAAATAAGAGGTATACAATAAAACCGATTGCATATCTGAATTCTATGAAAAATTTTACATCTACTACTTACTGAAAGGACCGGCTAGCTATCTTAAATAAAAAGCAAAAAAGTTGATACAACTTCTTTGACCAAACAATGGGGGAATTGTGAAAGATACAAAAATAGCCAAAAACGTCCTAGAAAGCAGTCCGAACTCAATGAATTTCTAATAGTTAATTATACTCCATAATGATGGGAATGTTAACATTAAGTTTTAGCCATCTATCCTTCATTGCAGTTGAGAAAATCACATTTCACCCTTAGTATTACGAACTGACAGCCATAGTGAACTATAGAAAAGCTAAAAAGTCAAATGGCACTTTAAAAATCTGTCAATTTCTCATGAAGTGGTGTTTCCAAAAATTTATTAGAGACAACAAGAGTGACGTATTTTATAAAGTTAGGAATATAGAGTGTAGTTAGTTTTAAGGGTTTTTAATGAAAATTGCCATAAAAAACATGTCTTTTTGTAAGGGTATGTACACAAAAAAATGATAAACTTATCCTAAACATCATATGACATAATATATAGTTATTCATTTAGACAGACATACAGTGTTGAGAAAAAGGCTTAGATAAATATCAACGCTGTTTCTTTTTTTTATATAAAATAACTTTTTGATTAAATATTTGATGTTTATAAATGTTTTTGTAGAAATAACAACAAAATATACAATGTGATAAAAAGCAGAAACCATTTGGAAGGGCGCGAAGCACAAATTTTTTTCTTCAAATATGCAGGGAGGGAGGAGTTTTTGGGCTATTTCTTACACTAGTCCCAAATATTTCATATAAACATTTTTTTATTCGTTGGCTTAACAACTTTGGGGACTTAAATGGAATTTTGATTGGTTGGTTAATTAATTTGAGTTTCCATATGTTTCATCCACTAATCGTAATCTATAATTTTGTTTATCATCATTCATCATTGGGGGGTATACAAAATTTCTTTGGTAAAAAGTTTATATTATACAAAATAAAATACTTCCTATTACCTGGTTTGTTATGTTCAGCAAAAAGAGATTATAACCTAATTTCTACACTAAAAATTTGGCAAATAAACAGTAACTGTCTGTTTGGCGCGAAGCGCCAAATAATTTTTTTTAGTAAGTCTTAATCTTTTTTTTTGGAAACTGGGATAGTTTTGCTTTTAGTAGGGTAGGGGGCAAAAAGGGGCATTTTTGTTTACCAGGGGGGGGGCAAAATGGGGCATTTTTTAACATTTAGGGGGGGGCAGGGGGGGCGGTGTCTAGGGGGGGGGGGGGGCAGGGGGGGGGGGCGTTTTGGTCGCTAGGGGGGGGCGATTGCCCCAAATGCCCCCTTCGGTTCGCACGCCACTGTTTTGTATCTCTTTTATCGCTACTCTTATCTTTTTGTCTTTTATTTCCTTTGTAGTGTAGCTATTCTACAATAGGGTATATTAACATTACGGAAATGTGACAAACACTTTTAACACGTCAATCCTTTCTCTTTCCATACATACAATGCACAATTATTATAATCTTGAATAAAATTAGTTAACCTCTTTTATGTTTTACTGTATTTAATTGTCCTTGATATTGTTATTTGCAGTATTTTATTTCACTAAGGACCTGGTTCAGTTGTTCATAAAGCTCAATAGCTTTTCTAATTTGTTTGTCAGCTACTTCTATACCAAGTTCAGCACACGATTCTCTAAATAAAAAATTTGTATTATAATAAAAACAAGGATGACAACATTTACTAGTAGCGAACCACAAAAAAATAATGGAGAAACGGTCAAAGTAAGTTATAGAGCAGATGTTTCGTTGTCATAACAAAGAAAAAACAGATAATATGTTATCATGAAAAATCTAAAAAAAATTATTATGTCTTTTGCATGACCGATAGTCAGACGGACAAAACAATGTATAGACTAGATGCGTAGACCAGCAGAGAAAATCACATTTTCCCCAATAACATTACGGACTGACAGACAAACAAAATAATTTGTAGAGTAGTTACACTACTAAAAAATAATTTGTAATTTAAATCTATAAAAACAAGAACGGTAATGCTAGGTTGTTGGGGGTTATAAAAATCTGAATTATTAAACAGGAAGAGAGGGGACAATGAGCTGTTTATTACACTGGTCCCAAAAGTTTTATACAACATTTTCTTATTTGTTGGCTTTACAATTTTGGGGACTTTAGTGTATTTTGATTTGTTGATTCATTAAGTTGAGTGAACAACGTTTCTACCACGAATTGTAATCTACAGGAGAGGTAATTTTGCGTTTATTATTGGGTATGTACATCAATCTATCAGCCATTGTCTTATCCCTTTAGATCCCTGATAAAAATGCAACCTAAGAGCAGCATCTAGTTCTTCATAACCAGCATTGGAAAGTTTTGTGTCTGGGAAAAATTCTGTTATCAAATTTTCAAACTTGTGATTGTCCAGGTAGGTCAACTTAGATATTGTGTTCAACCTGAAACAAAGAGGGACATTTTTTCGCGTTATTTGGAAAAGTTGGGAGTTAGGATGTGGTTAAATGCTCTTATTAAGTCAAAGTGTTCTTATATTAATTATGATTAAAAGCATAGTATAATCAAACGCATAATTAAGAACAGTTTGACCTGATAAGCGCTGGATTAGAAATGGTTCTTAGCCATGCTGAAAAATCATGTATAGCATCGTATTACAGAGATTTTTCCATGAATATTAAAATAAAATTAATATAAGTATTGATAGCCCGAGCCTTTGGCACTTTGGGGTTAACAAAGCTCACTTTCATCTTATAGTTTTTCATTTTAATATCCGCGGAAAGTTGTTTATAATAAGATGCATTAAATAGCTATTATGAATTAAAATATTCATCGAAATATTTTGTTGTATTGATTATTGAGTTCATATGTGCAGGGATGAGTTACTAAGGATGGAAATATAACTTTTATTATATAAGATTAGATGGTAGATGCCCACTTTTTATTAAACCTTTAAAAAACGTCACTCATAATTTTGTTATTTAGATTAAAAAAAATTAAACACATAAGCAGTACTTTAAGAAAGCATGGATAATTTTATTTTGATTAAAATTCACGAAACCTTTGTGTTTTAAAAACACAATAAAAGACAAAAAATACATTTAACGAAGCATTATCGTTTACCCTTTAGGGGGGAGAGGGGAAAAGAAACCATGTAAATTTCAATGGGGGGGGGGGGGGGGGTTAATAATTAGAAATGACAACCCAAAGCCAAAATTGTGTAAACCGTCTCGCTCTGCAGTAGTAAATATTACCTTAAAGCATTAACAGCAATTTCTGCCTCTTTGACCGCATCAATAGCTTCATCTGGGTTGCTTGATCGAATATTCTTTAGCATATTACCACATCCTTTCATATTCAACAACATTCTTAGATATTTCAAAAAAATGAAGGCCATTTATAAAAAAAAAACAATAACCCACTTAAGTTTACTATTATCTCAAACCCAACTTTTAAACTATGACTTAAACCCCCCAGTCCCTATAAAAATTACGTCATACTGGCCTTATATTGATTAATGAAAATGTATACTGGCCTGTAATTGGTAATTTAGTCAGTGTATTGGCCTATTATTGTTTATTTGTATTTTATGACGTAATTTTTAATAGGAACTTTAAAAAGCTGGATTTTCTAAAATAATCCCTTAAAACTATAAATCTAAGAATTTTCCTTTTAATAGTGGCACCAAGGCTCTGAGTCCCCAATCATAATGTTGCTGTCTTGTCAGTAGTTGTTTGGAGGCTTGCAAAATACCAACCAACTTCTTGCCAATGTTTTTGGCATCCTAGAAATGTATATTTATAGTAAGTTTTGGTGAACTGTTTTTTTACAGTAACTGCTTGGATACAAAATACCAACCAACTTTTTACTTATATCTTTATTCCTATGAATCTAAAAAGTATTCTTTTGACAGTAATTTTAATTGAACTTGTAAAATTTTCTTTTTTTTCATAATTTTCGGATATATTTTAGGTTTTGCATGTAAGGACTGACAAGATTGTCATAAGACATAATTTGGCCCGTAAAACAGTTATTTTTTTTGTTTTTAATTGCACAACATATATAATATTGTAATGCATAGTACACTAAAAAGATTTTAGTGAATTTTGATTGGTTGATTTATTAAGTTCAACCACTGATTTTACTCTACAGAAGTTTTGTGTATAATCATTAGGGATGTATCTCAATTTATCGGCCGTTGTCTTATCCCTTTTGTGCCCTGAGTTTTTCCATTTTATCTTACCTTAAATCCTTCAGCAAACAGGGTGACCTCAGCAATCTTTTCATTATCAGGCTTGGACATGACCACAGGACGAAACAGCTGTTTCAGATTGTCAGGTAGCTTCTGGCGGCCACCATAGCCCTTCCCCGCAGGATTCATCGTCACAAATATACCTACACCATAGGAGATGAATTATGCAGATAATTTTAACTGGCTTCACATAGAAAATAAATTAAGGGGGGAAATGTTTTACTGTGTAAATAAAAAACTGAGGCAAACTTCAAAATAACAGCAATAGTAAGATAAATTTTCGTTTCTGGGGACGGTTAATACAACTTGGTGCTTGATCCATATGTTAAAACATACAAAGTTTTGCATGACCAATGCAATGACTGAAAGTATTAACTACCCATGGTATTGGGTTGCACCTGTTTTGGACCAAGTCATTTCCTTCACTTTTACTAGAAGTGTCCCGTATCTGCCATAGCAGCTGTTGGTAAACTTTTAACTCCTTTAGCTACAACGAAATGGGTCGAGATTCGAACTAATCTTCTCCACATCGATGAACGTTTGCGCTAAGTGTTACATTAGATTATCTAGATATGACAAAATTGGATAAGAATTACAAAAAGTAGAATGTACACAAACAGGTAAAGAAAATAATAATGGATTTGTAAATTTAAATAATTAAATTAAAATATAATTTAAACCTGAGTTAGGATCCAATGAAATTTCTTTGTCCAGAAGTATAACAGAAGGCAGGTTTTGCTTTAGTGCTGTTTGTATGGGCTGAAATTAAGTTTTCAATACAAAACATCTAACTAATCAAAAAATATAACAGCAAACATAATATTTTAATAAAAAATCTTGGATATAGTTCCTTTCGTGGGAACGCCCCTTAAGGGGCGATTCGTCGTATTTTTAAAATGGCCTTTAATAGTTAGGTTAGGTGATTGCCCCGCAGGGGCTATAAATAGGAGAGAAGCTACTGTGAAAAATACGAAGAATCGCCCCTTAAGGAGCGTTGCCGGAAAATGGACTATATCCAAAATCTTTAAAGGCCTTTTAACTTTTAACAGGGAGGGAGGGGACAATGATCTGTTTATTACACTAGTCCTCAAAGTTTTGAAAAAACGTTTTCCTATTCGTTGGCTTAACAACTTTGGCGACTTTAGTAAATTTTGATTGGTTAGTTCATTAAGTTGAGTGTTGAAAGGTTTCAACCACTAATTTTGATCTACAGAAGGGGTAATTTTGTAACTCATCATTTGGAATGAATATCAAATATCATTGTCTTATCCCTTTAGACTTTGCACACTATTTTTGTTGAAGTTAATTATAATATCAATAATTAAATAAGTATATAAAATATTATATTATTAAATGTTTTGTATAAAAAATAAGACCTGGATTTGCATAGAAACCGCAGAAAGAGTCATCTCTTCAAGTCTAAAGTAGAATAGGAATTTATTAGTTATTAGTCGCACAGTATTACAGACAACTTTCCGTGGATAGTAAAATGAAAAGTATAGTATTAGTTTCAGTTATGTTGGACCCGAGTTAGCGAAATCCTGGGACAACAAAACTAGTATTAATATTATGATCGTTATTTTAGTATTCGTAGAAAATTGTATATTACGGTTCTTACCCAGCAGATATGAATTGGTTTTAGAGCCATACTAGAAATTGTATCATAGTTTGTTCTTATAGTTGAAATTGGAAAGTGTATTAATTCAATATATTTTATTTAACAAAAATATTTCCTTATTAATAAGGATATTTGAGCAAAATGTAGTTTATATACACGTATCTAATGCTCTTAATATTAAGCTAAACTTTAACAATGAAAATGAGTTTGATCCTGAGAAAATAAAAATCTTAAATTATGTCAATTCAAGTAGCAATATTCCTGCAATTGAATTCCTAGGTGTATTTATAGATCCTTCTTTAAATTTTAAATATCATGTAGAACATTTACGTAAAAAAATTTCTAGTTCCTTATTTCTTATAAATAGAGCTAAACATATACTGAATTTAGATAGCAAAAAAATGCTTTTTTCATTCCCTTATAAATAGTCATTTACTTTACTGTTTACCTGCCTGGAGTTGTGGTCTTAAATCTACTATGGAACCATTAATTAAATTGCAAAAAAAGGCAATAAGAATTGTTTTTAGTAAGAAACACATCTCACACACAATGCCTTTATTTAAAAAAATGAATGTCCTTCCTTTACATGAATCAGCTAATTATTTGAAATTATTATTTATGTATGATTTTATAAACAGTAAGCTACCAAGTTCCTTTCCATAATGTAACCAATTACATACCAGAAATCTTAGAAACTCAAATATGTTTGATGTTAAAAAGCCGAAGTTTAAATCTATTGAAAGATTTCCTAAGTATCATTTTCAAGAATCATGGAATAACCATTGTAATAATGATTTATTAACCCACAATCAACCAAGAAAAAAATTTATTAAAAATCTAAAAGAATCTTTGTTATCAAGCTTAATTCTAGTGTGTAACAACCCATTATGTCAAGAATGTAGATAAATTTATATTTCTTTTCAATATTGTTTGAAATCTGATAAATTAATCAAAATTTATTTGTTTAAAATTTTTTAAATTTCTATTATTGCAATAATGGTGTGAGACTTGTATGCCCTAATCAATCCTTCCTATTATCATTCTTTCCTCTCCAATATGATTTCATTTATTGCTTATTATCTTTTTTTTTGTCTTATCTATATGGCCTGTATGAAAACAATGTGTGAATACACATTACTGCATACTTCCTAGTTTTTAGGAAACTGCCATTTGGGAAGAAAATATTTTTATAAATTAACCATATCAATAAAATTTTTCTGTATATATAAATGTATATAATATTCATTTAATTAATTTATTATTGTAGTTTTTTTTCTATGTATGTACACCCAAGAATAATAAATCTAATCTAATCTAATCTAATCTAATCTAATCTAGTCATCTAAAGTATAATAGTTTGCTTAGAATGCTAATGTTAAGAAATTTAAAAAACAAACAATATTCTGTTGCAATAATTACCTGTTGAATTCATCAAAACAACCCCAAGCTCCACACTTTACCAAACCAATAAAGATTCTTCCCATAGATTTTATATCGATTCCTAATAAAAATTGCATTATGAAGTAAGATACATTTTTGGCTAAGGTAAAGAATTATAAAGAAAGGTTTTTTATTAGGGAAGGGGGGTGTTTCTGAGATATGGTTCTACAATATTTAAGATATTCAAGCAAAAACATGGAAAGAAAACGAAGTAGCAGGTTTCATCGTATTTTCACATTAGCTTTTTTCCTATATATAGCCACTGCAGGGGGGCTCTAACCCTTCGGGACGATTTCCTAACCCTATGGGACACTCATTAACATTTACCTAACCTAACCTAAAATAACCTATCAAAAGCTACTGTGAAATTTCGACAAAACACACTAATTCATTTCTTCCCATGATCCTAATATTTTATCAAAAAACAATCAAATAATGCAATTTTTCCTTCATCACAATTGAATACAAGCACTTGTCTACCAAATAGTCCACCCAGAGCTTTCACAGATTCAGTTTTACCAGTGCCTGCAGGTCCATATGGGTTACCTCCAAGTCCCATTTTCATACCCTGCTCATTCACAAAGGATATTGAAGAATTTGAGTTTTTATATGATTTACATAAGGATGAATTCTTGGGGGCTTTGTCTCGCTTTGGGTTTTGGACCTCTCCTATCAACTATGAAACATGCTCCATGTCTTAATTGCTGTGTCAAGCGTCCAATCGCCCTATAGACAACCATCCCTTTGATTGCACGATTTTTTGTGTATGTTAATGAGTCGCGCCTAGTTTAGGCAAAGGCATTCCCCCATACTCTAACTCGTGCACGTGACAAAGCAGAAGTAGGAATCATTTTTAACGTCCTTAGTTATGACGAGATTCGAACCTATCACCTCCTCGATGACAAGGGGATGCGCTACATTTACATTTACCATTAATGTTCTAATAATTCTTTATAAGCTAAGTAGTATTACTTAATATTCACGGAATAAATTTAGAAAATATTCCTTCTAACAGCTATAAAATTTTAAAACATGAGATGATTTTTAAACTTAAAAAAATATTTATTATTAATTCAATTTATAATATCTTTGCCTGAGTGAGAGTAAGGTAGCATTTATCTGTCAGCGGTGTATGTACAAGTTTAGGGGCATTTCCTGATTTTACAAAAAACTCTTTCAATTTCAATAAAGTATCTAACATTCGATGGTTGAGCTAAGACTGATACTAAGAATCAAGTCAAATAAAGAAAGGGTAAATAATAATTCAATTTTTATAGTCCTTGCATAAATTTGCCTTTATATTCAGGGATCTAAAGGGATAAGACAAAAATGTCTGATAAATTGATATACAATTACATTAAAGTTGTTGAGACAACAAATGAAAAAACGTTATTTTAAAACTGGGGACTAGCATAATAAACAACCCAATGTCCCCTCTCCTCTTGCTTCATATTATACTAAAAGTTAATATAAAAGAGTTTTTATTCCTTGATACTCAAAAGTGTACAGAAATTCTGCATCCACCATTTTAATCTTCGTATTTTCTCCATAGTTGTAGAATCTAAGCTGTTTCTGCCATAGCCAATGATCTGTTGCCTTCAGTGAGTGATTTATTGTAAAATTATTATGTTTATCTGTTGTCGAAAGGATTTTTGGAACTTTTCTAACCCGTCTACAAAACATTCACTATAAAGGAAGTGTAGAATAGGGGTGGACCCCTAGGGGTTTTTATCCACCTCCCTCTATTTTATTCAGGGGTTGGAAGACACCCTTTCCCCACCTTCTACTCATCACTGGTCTTCAGGTACAAAATTTTCTAAATGCTTTTTATAGGCCCTATTCACATTAAAGACTATTTTCAAGGATAATCTTCCTAAAATTTAACATACCCCAGCTGCCTCCCCCTCCCCCCTAAAAAATATGACCCAAAAAAAAACAAATTGAGGATAGGGAAATGGGTTCTTACTCCCTCTATCAATTGAAAAGGTCCATTGAAGCTGACATAAAAAATTCACTTACTTGCAAAATTTTTGTTGAAATAATGAAATAATAACTTTAGAAAAAAATGTAATTACATGTGTAATTTATGTAAAGTTTCATGAATATTGATGTAAAACAAATTATGTCCTAAATTAATTTTACTAATGACCTTGACATTGTTGCTAACAAGAATCTGGACAACATCAATGTAATGGATGAGGTCCAGGATCAGAGCTTTCAGTTTAAGGTGGAGCACTGTAGTGTTTTCATCTGCAACACCTGCAAAAAAAATTTAATAAAAGATAAAAAAGCAGCAATGAAGCAATTAATAATGTTTTCTAAGCTTAAGTATGCCTTACTGCTAAATCTGCACAAAAAGTTAAAATACCTAGTTACACATTGCACAATTCTTTTTTTTTAAATATTTGCATTAAAAATCATAATAAGTTGATAAAAATTTTAATCAAATTATAGTAATTATTTGATTTTATAACTCATTTAAAATGTTACTAGGACTTAATGTTAAAGAACATGCATTGCGAGATTATATCTATGTGTTGATTTACCTAGATCTGTAGAGGTATAGGAATCAAGCTTGTTTTGTAGTTCAGATAAATACTTTCCAAGTTTTCCTTTTTAAAGATTATAATTCATTAAATTAATAAATTTTATATCTAATAAAAAGTTACCCTCTTAACTAATAATTTATAAATTTAGTTTTGTGATTTTTAAATACATTTGTAGATAGAGCAGCAACTATTTTACAGAAAATGGCAGAGAGAAACTAGAGTCTAGACTGCAACGAGACTCTAGAGTCTAGACTGTCTAAATAGTGTTAAATCTAGACTGAACAAAATATACAGTCTTGACTAATGACTACTAAGATATCACAGAAGCCACAATGAGCATATTTTGTACTGTGTAGGTACTGTACAGTCTAGATTGTTAAAAAAAACCTTTTAATCTTAAAGATCTTTAAATTACTGTTGAACGAACATTTCCATTTATAAAGTGCATGGATACTAAAAAGAAAAATATAGACTCTTCTCTTTTAAAAAAATAATCAAAATTTAATGAATTCCAAATTTCCTTCTTTGATAGCCTTTTCACAATTATCGGAGAACATGATTGCCTCCGTGAGACAGAGAATTTGAGAGGAATATTTGAGTGGGTCTATCTCCCCATTATTACTCTTGCTTTCACTGTTAATTACAGGGATATAGGTATAAGTAAATGAGATTTTTTAGTATTATTTATTAGATAAAGCACTTGTTTTGTTATTTCTCTTTTGAATATGTTTGTAAATTGAAAATTTTATTCTTTTTAATGTACTAAAGGCTCTCTATTTAAAGTGCAGACAAATAGCCTTAAACCATCCAAAGGCTTAAATATAAATAATAAAAATTTCTAAAACCATACCTTGACCTATGTTAAGCTTCTTCAGAAAGCTTCACATAAATAACTCAAAATTATTTAAATATCAAGCTATGAAAAAAACCCTACTAATTGATATAACAGGATAAAGGGGTTGCTTTCCCCAAACATACATTTATTTAAGCATATTTCAACTAAAGGTTTTGGGATACTCAAAATACCCTTTTCTTATCATTCTATGAATCATTAAAACAAATTGTAACATTATATCATTGTCAAATCGTTTAACCATTCTCTCGCATTTACTTATTGACTATATCCCTGAGACATTGAGCCAATGATTTCTTCAGAGTATTTTTCATCTCATTAGATAAATTACTCATCCACTCTTCAACTTCCAATGTGATTTTTACAGGATTAACCAGCACCACCTGCAAAAAATTATATTTGTTTAAATTATTAATTTGGAATATTATTTCAACACAAAAGACGACATTTTGCTTTTCAGAATTGTACGCAGCAATTGCACACCAATTGTACCATGCTTTACAATCAGCTGATTTTTTTGTAATGACATCTGACTTTCATGAGAACAGTCATTTAGCTAAATTGTAATGCTCATTATTATGTTGTTCTATTAAACACTGATCTATATGCTATTAAAGATTGTTAGTTAATATATTGATGACTGACTTGACATATTTTCCAGGGATAAGGGATGGGAAACGTAGGAAAATATTATTTCAGGTCTATTTCAAGCCTAGGCCAAAAAAACCAGTTATGGGATGGTGCATTAGTTCGTTATCAATGCTAATGAAATAGCTGAGTGTGTGTGTGTAGATAAAGTATAAAATAAAATTCAGGTAGCTAGTCTAAAGTAAAAATAGAACTTTTTATAAACCAGACAGATTTTAGGTTGTATTATTTGCATTTTTGTTAATGAGTAAAAATTGTATTAAAAATATTATTGCTAATTAAAATTCAAAATAAAAAAATAATAAATAAGCACATTTTATCAAGTTCTATGGATACTTTTATGTAATAATAGATTTGTACTGTGTAGTATAGTACAAAGGGTAAGGTTAATGTGTTTTATCAATTCTGTATAAAATTTTGAAAATTTAAAATACAACATTTCATTTATAAACAACCAAATGAAAATTCGTAGCTATCCCCTTTCCAAAAAATAATCCCTCTATTTCTGTTTTTTTTTATATATGTTATTTTTTTAATGTAAAACTCTGGGCAGATTTTATAATTAAGCTGATGTCATTGAACACCATTTTTATGTTATTTCTTATTTTTATTTAGAAGCAGATGATGTTTTTGCCGCGTTTTTTATATCTCCATCCGCCAATTGTCAATTGGTTGATACAAAACAGGCCGATCCTTAATGGTTTAGAGCAAAAGCTACTTGGGAGCATCCGCCAGTGACAACATTTAATTAGGAATTAGTAAAAGTTGCAATATCCCTTTCAAATCTAGGCTTGGACCTAATTAATGGCCAGGTTTCCTATCCCTTATCCCTGATATTTTCAGACAACATAAAGCATTCTTTTAGAACAAACATAATGTTTAATTATTATCTAAATTAAACGTAGTTAATGTATCTAAAGTATGAAACTTTTGGTTTCTTAATTGTTTATTCAAAAGTAAGTGATTACCTTTTCTCCCTGCAAGGAGTTCATAGCAGTGATATGCTTGTTGTTATCATCAAAATCCACAGTGTTGATTCCAGAGAATAGTTTCTTCAGATGGGTCTGAATGATTGTTGGTTTGGTGGCCTGGCCCAATATTTGCAGCAAATCGTCATCCCCAATAAAATAAAATCTGTCAAAAAGTTGTTATTTTTTAATTGAATAATATTTCATTGATTTTTATATTGTAAATCATAGGATATTAAAATATATTTTTAAGGGTTACATCTCAATAATTACTACTATAAATATAAACCAATATCTTACAATTTAAAGAAAAAAAACACTTTTTTCAATATGCATTTCTATTTCTTTAATATTTAATCAACTAATCAATTTTTGTGGATGTTGTCATTCATGTTTTCATATGTATATATTTTTTAAGGCTAAATAACATTCCTTGGAAAGTTTGATCTTTTTTCTTCCAAAAAGTCATTCAGACTTTTTTGGCATCTTTCAAGCTTGTCTAAAATTGAATCCAGCATGCTTTTTATGGATCCAATCTAGTAATAATACACTCTATTTATCAAAATAATTTAAGAAAGGAATAGAAATATATTAAGATAGATAGATAGATAGAGAGAAAAATAAAAGAAAGAGAGATAGAGAGGGAGGGAGAGATAAATATATAGCTAAATAGAAAGAGAGGGGGAAAATAAGAAAGTGAGATATATGTAGATAGATAGAGAGAAAAAGATAGATAGAAAGATAGATAGAGAGAGAGAGAGAGAGATAACGATAGATAGATAAATAGATAGATAGATAGAGAGGGAGAGAGAGAGAGAGAGAGAGAGAGAGAGAGAGAGAGAGAGAGAGAGAGAGATAGATAGAGAGAGGGATAAAGATAAATAGAGAGAGAGAGATAGGTAAATAGATAGAGAAAGAAAAAGAAAGAAAGTGATAGATACATAAATAGATAGATAGAGAAATTAAGAAAAGAAAAGAGATATATTTTTCCTGAAACCATGTTTAGTAAAATCAAAGTATATAGAGTGTGTTCCTTAAGTAGAGAAGTAACTCTATTATCTCTGACAGCATCACCAAGTATTGCTCTAAAATCATCATCTATTCTCTTGAATACCTCTCTGTAGTTGAAACCACCAGCCTTAAATAAAACAAATAATATTATAATAGACAGCTTTTCGCGGATAGGAAAATGAATTTACCATTATTATTCAAGTGACAACATATAATATCTACTTCTAGCTAATCTCAAACATTTTTCCTACCTGGTTTTGTTTAATCTTCATTTGTTCTTGATAAGGCTCCAAATAGACCCATTTTCTTTGGGCAGAATTCAGATTGTGTAGAATTTCATCCAGATCTGTCAGCTTCCTCTCCCAAATACTGGCACGATCACCAAATGAGTTATAGTAAGGTGAACCTAAAAAATCATCAAATATAGGCTTGATATATGTTAGAATTTCTTTTCTCGTATTCATTTGAATCCGGTGGATAGGAACCGGTTCTCATCCATATGAAAAAACTATGTCTAGCATCGTATTATATCCAGCTTTCTATGAATTTAAAAATGTACTATCATAAGATTAAAACCAGTTTTATTAGCAGATGCCTTCGGCACCTCGGGGCTAAAACACATATCCATAGTCACCTTTGATAGACTGTAGATGAACTTGATTATCACCAACTTTATTGAGGATATCCTTCCAATCTTTAATCAGAGATACATTGTCCCCAAGTGAGGTCTATTAATTCACAATTTTCATTATAATCAACTTAAATATTTTTATTGAAAGAGTTTTGTAGATCTTCAACTTATTGTTATAACGTGATTTTCTCAGCTGCTACTAAAGATAGACAGCTAAAATATTTTGTGAAGATTCCCTGTACTATGCGCATGTAGTTTTAAGATTTACTTTGTTCGACGGTCTGACAGTAAAGCTTTAAAGACACTTATGAAAAAAAGAAAAGATAATATATCAAATGTACAAATATTGCCATTTTGAAAACAATCAGAGAGAGAGAGTGGACAATGGGCTGTCTATTACACTAGTCCCTAAAGTTTTATAATAACATTTTCTTATTCGTAGGCGTAACGACTTTGTGTACTTCAGTGAATTTTGATTGGTTGATATATTACGTTGAGTGTTTATAGGGTGATGTACATTAATTTATCGGCCATTGTCTTAACCCTTTATATCCCTGGAATACAATTGTGTTTCAAATTGAATCATAATAAAAAATGTTCCTGATGATCAAGAAAAGTAAACTTGGCTTCCACCTCCCAGACATCCAGCTCATCAAGAGCTTCTTTAACAACAATCTCCCCAGCAGCTTTGTTGTTCAACTCTTGTAGTTCCCGCTCCCGCGCTATGATTGCATCTTTTGCCTTGATAGTTAAAGAAATTGTTTCATGTGTTTAGATCTACACTGGGAGGGAGGGGACATTGGAATGTAAAGTATAGTTGTACCCAAATTTTTATAAACAATTTTTCCTATTCCTGGGTTAAAAAGTACTTTCGTTGAATATTTATTGGTTATTTTTAATAATGAGTAATTTAGTATGTCATCATTGGGGATGTAAATAAAATTTCTGTTTGTTGTCTTATCTCTTAAATATCTTTTTTGAAAAATAAATTTTCATAGATCATAAGTAGGAAAATCTCATGTTTTTATAAAGACATTTTTAAAACAGAAAAAGTATTATGTTTGTTATATTTATCTAATATTATGATTAATGATCAACTTGTTACTCTGATTAATCTCTTTTACCTTAAGAAAATCTCCAAAAATCAATGTCTCAACTCTGTTAAAAATTGTAATTTAAATCAGAAGATACATAACCTTTAAATTTACAAATCTCAACACATACTTTACTTGCAGTATTACAACAGAGAATTTCTGAATTAAGATAAATTCCATATAATTATACAGTCCAAAAGAAATTTAAATGGAAAAAAAAAAAGATTTAAATTACATTCCTTTTAGCCGGTATGCCAAGGAGACCATACATTTCAGACCAATGTTTATCAGCAAACATGTCACCTCTGAGATAAACAAAAATTAAAATTATTTACTTAATTTTTAAAATCTGAAGGGAAAATAAACTTTTTAGGCTACAAGAACCCAAAATTGTTTTAAGTTAATTAATAATAATCTATAATTAAGATCGCAGCAAGAAAAGTAGCACTTCTTAAAGTTTATCACAACTACCTATATGCTTTTAGATGCTAAATCATCAACAGCAGAAAAGTACACAATCTGCAGTCATGATGTAATTTTCAATCAATTATCAGCTGAAAATAACCCTGAAATTTAAAAATCTTTAAATCATGAATATAAATAATGGAGACTTAAAGGCAAATTATGTCTTACAATTGTCTAGATTGGAAATATTTTTATTTTTGTTTCCTGACATATTTAAGAACTGGAACTATTTCTCTGTTTTTCTCTATTTCTCTCAGTAGCTTAACTGTAATTGTGTTAGCTTTTTCCTTTACAACAATAACAGTTGCAAAATAAAAGTTAAATATCTCAAACAAAATAAAACTGAAATAATGTTAAAAAGATGTTTTTACAAAATTTATTAGACTTTAAATAATGTGTTTTGTTTTCTGTTTAAGGATAAGTTATGATGATATTATATTTTAAAAGGTAAATTCATTAGGTAGAATAGTTGTTTTTTTTATTCTCAAATACTTTTAAATTAAAATACAACTTAATTTGTGAATTATGTAAAAAAAATTTGAAAACTGTACGTTCCTGTGAGTTTAACTTTTCAGTCCATGTATTCAGATACTCTTCAAACTTGTACAGCTTCGACCTAAAATCACAAAATCAAATCAGTAAACACTTTTGAAACAAATTGTATTAGTAAATGTGTTAGAAAAGGTTAATTCGAATTAGGCTTTTTATGCATAAATCTAAATTCTCAATTTACGCTTTTAATTTAATAATTTGCAATCTTTTACAATGCACATAGGGGCAACAAGGGGCAACAATTCACCACCCCCAAATCAAGTTTTAAACATTCTATGAGTATTATCATACCCAATGTACATCAGATTTTAAAGGAATCGTAAAAATACGCTTTTTAAGTAAGCATTCTAATGCATGGAAGTCAAGAAATGCAAAAATTTTCTTACAGAAAAAGGCATACTTTTTGTGTTTCACCAACAATTTTAAAAGTATTATAAAATCTCTTAGAATTAACGTAATTAGACAAAATAACTTCTGACGAGTCATGTATTACATATATTTTGACAGTATAAAAGAAAAAAACACAAATTGAAGAAATTAGTCCTAAATAGTTCTAGTTGAAGTCAAGATTTTAGTTTTTATTTGTTTGTTTTTTAAGAAGACAGTAAGAGGAAACATGTTTTCACCGGTTGCCACTGGCTAAAAAAACGATATTTGATTACCCAAAGACATATTTTAATCGCCAGTACTGGTTTCATTTACCCCCCCGCGCCCCCGTAGGGGTTTTTAGTCCGTTTTCTGAACGTGGGTGCACGAAAAGCTTGTAAGAAAAGGCGTTTAAATGCGCTTTTAAAGTAAAAACTTAAGATATAATTCAAATAAAACACAAAGACATAAAGACACAAAAACATAGACATATTGGGAAATATTTATTCTGACTTAGAATTAAAGTTAATAATAAATATTTTCAAGTTCTATTGCACTAAATGATGGGGGGGAGGGGGGGGGGGGCTAAACCTAAATCTAAACCTCTTTATGTTTGATGTTTTAATGTAACTAAATAATCGTTTCTATAGATTATTACAAATATCAGGGATCTAAAGGGATAAGACAAAGGTCAATAAATTGTTGTACATCCCCAATGATAATAAACAAAACTACCCCTTGTGTAGATTAAAGTTAGTAGTTAAAACGTTTGAACACACAACTGTAAAACTTTGGGGACTAGTGTTATAAACAGCCCAATGTCCCCTACCTCACTGCGGAAAGGTAAAAATAATATGCAAATAACGTGAGGTTCTTATAATCATTCTAAATTGGAATTAGCAAGTAGTCTTCTGTCTGTCTATTGGTAATGCTTTGTTTTTAAATTATGTAGTTACAGGGTATTCATGTTTAAAGTCAGCAGTTTTATTTAGAAAGGGAGGGTACTGTTAATTACACTAGTCCCCAAACTTCAAAGTTTTATAATAACGTTTTTATATTCGTTAGAATAAGAACTTCAGGAAATTTAATTGATTTTTTATTGGTTGGTTCATTAAGATGAGTGTCAAAACTTTTCAACCACTAATTGTCATCTACAGACAAATAATTTTGTAATATAATTTATTAAATATGTATTTATTAAATATGTATCAATATTGGGGATGTACATATTAATCGGTTATTGTTTTGACCCTTAGATCCCTAGGTGTTAATATATAATACAAAGTAGCTTGATGTCTGTTTGTCTGTCCGCCCATCCCTTAAGATCTTGCTAACCACTAAACTGATTAGATTATACTCTTCAAGGAATATATCTACTGGTCCTGTGGTTGTTTAAAGATCTTTTTCAAAAATAAAAATCCCCCTCAATTTTTTCATATTTCTATAATTAGGGTCGGTCTGTCCGTACGTCTGGTACAGTTAGCTCTTTTACTTAACTTAAACAGGCTAGAATTGTCCTATCGATCTCAAACTTTTCATGCTGATTTCTACAACAGTTAGGTACGACTTAGAAAGTACAGCATCTCTATAATCGTTACCAGAAAGTCCGTACATCCATTTATAACAAGCTGATTTTTACTTTTTTGACAACAAATAATGGTTTTGAATGTTAAAAATATCCTATTCATCTGATTTTTTGAATACTGATTCCTATTTCAACGTCTATTGTTATAAGCAAAGCATCTCTATAATCAAGTCCTAAAAACGTCAGTATGTCCTCAAACAGTAACATGTATTTAATCAGTTTTAATTACAATTTTGTATAGACATGCATTAATATTCAGTTCTAACACTTCACAAGTGTTAATGTTCGTTTGTCCTCCCATTTCAGAGCTTCGCTTCTTTCATGGATGTTTTCATCCTTGTTTAATTACCTCTTGGGGCAAATCCCCTAGAGGCTAGGGGCGAAGCCGATAGTGTACATATAAACAGTAAACAAGAATCATAATATCATTATAAATATAGATATTAGTTAATAAAAATTTATGTTAATCATGCCCACATTTATAATGGATTTATTAAACATAAAAATAAAGTGAAACTTGTAGCTTGCTAAAATAAGGATCCCCATCCACCCCCATTTACACCATCCCCTCCCCTCCTTCTGAAATGAATTCCATGACCCTAAATTTGACACTTTGAACACTAAAATTGGACTACAATTAACCTAGTTACACTTTATAGGGCCCAAAAAGCTAGTGATAGGGTAGCTGCGCTACTAAAACATTCTCATATTGCTCTGATAACCAAAACCCCTAATTAGACATTTTAAACACGAAATTCAAGATAGTTGATGGATAGATAGATGGATAGATAGATGAATAGTTAGATGAATAGATATATGGATAATTAGATGGATAAGTAAATGGATAGACAGATGGATAGATGGATGGATAGATCGAGGGATATATTGATGGATGGATAAATTGATAGTTGATGGATAAAGAGATGAATAGTTGATGGATAGATAGATGGATCGATATATAGATGGATAGAGAGATGGATAGATAGATGGATAGATAGATGGATAGATAGATAAATAGATAGATGGATAGATAGATGGAAAGATAGATGGATAGAAAGATGGATAGATAAATGGATAGATAGATGGATAGATAGATGGATAGACAGATGGATAGATATATGGATAGATAGATGGATAGATAGATGGATAGAAAGATGGATAGATAGATGGATAGATAGATGGATAGATAGATGGATAGATAGATGGATAGACAGATGGATAGATATATGGATAGATAGATGGATAGATTGATGGATAGATAGATGGATAGGGTAAGGGGGGGCTATTTTCGGGAGGGGTTAATCTGGTAATTTTCTATCTACCTTCATAAAATGACCTTTATCTCCATGTTCCTTTCAAATGAAAGAAAAAAACATAAAAGCAAATTTGTTTGTTGTTAAATTACCTACAAAAAAGTATAAAATGAAATTTTTGTGAGATGAATTTTAAGGGTACTAAATAATTAAATCCCCTTTTTGGTTGATTTGCCCCAATGTGCAATGTAATTTGTAAAGAAGGTGTATCAACTTTTTGTTTTATGGCTAGCCGGTTCTTTTAGTAAGTAGTAGATGTAAAATTTTTCATAGAATTCAGATATGCAATCGGTTTTTTTGTAGACCTCTTATTTTTTAAGTAATTTAAGTTTTTTAAAAAAATAATTAAGTCGGTTTTAAGGTACTAAAACGCAACAAAATAAAAGAAGAAAATGGCCAGTAAGAACAAAAATAGTAAGATCTTTAATTTGACACCTTACTTTTAAAATTCTGTTGAGTAATTATTGAAAAAATCTATTTTTTTAACCTCGGTTTAATAAAAACTTTAGACCTAAATATTTTCTCAAACAGACATAAAAAACATGGGTTCATATATACCTTTAGAATCAGAAAAATATTACGAATCCATTGTAAGCAAAATTGAAAAAAAGTAAAAAAATAAAAAAATATAAAAATGGCCAATTGTATTTTTTGTTCTGGCAACACTATCGTCTTCCCTTTTTTACCCCCTCTTTACCCCCTCTATACCCCCTTCCTATTTTTATACCCAATTCAAAAGTTAAGACGTTGCCTGTACAATATAATATGATATTTTCATATAATTCCTTTTATTGTAGTTTATATACTATATTGTAAACTTTTTTTTTCAATTTTGCTTACAATGGATTCGTAATATTTTTCTGATTCTAAAGGTATATATGAACCCATATTTTTTTACTTGTGAAATGATAAAATTGAGTTCAAAGTTTTTATTCTCGTGGGTTTAAAAAAATCGATTTTTTCAATAATTACCTGACAGAATTGAAAAAGTAAGGTGTCAAATTAAAGATCTTACTATTTTTGTTCATAATGGCCATTTTCTTTCTTTTTTTTGTTGCATTTTAGTACCTTAAAATCGACTTAATTTTTTTTTTTTAAAACTTAAATTACTTAAAAAATAAGAGGTCTACAAAAAAACCGATTGCATATCTGAATTCTATGAAAAATTTTACATCTACTACTTACTAAAAGGACCGGCTAGCTATAAAAAAAAAAGTTGATACAACTTCTTTACTTTTATCTAAACCTAACACCTATTTATTAACCTACAATCTATAATATAAGTAATTACGTATTTTATTTTATTTTATCTATTACAAATTCTTGAACGATTTTAACACTTACAAAATCTGTCATGCAGATGTATCAAAACAAATAAAGTATACCAACAGCCAAAGGCAGAATTTTATATTTTGGAAAACAAAATTTTTATTAAATAACTGCAAATGGTGAAATTTTAGAAGCTGTTTATAGTGCATATAAAAAAAATGATACAATACAAATGACCAATTGATTTGATTTAATAAACAAACTAAATTACCAAAGGCAGGCCAGTATACACACCAATGTTAGGTCAGTATGACGCCTTTTTTTCATAGGCACTATAAAAATCTATTATACCTGAAAATAATCCACTCCTCCTTTCTCATATCCTCAAGTCCATTCTGAAATTCCTCAAACATTCCCCACATCTCCTCAAACTTCACTAGATCTGCATTTACCTACAACATTAAATGAGTTATTTAATAAAAAAAAATCACAAATGAATACATATTAAAGATTATAACCATTCTTAAAACCAATCTACAAAAGACATTCAAACGCTTATCTCAAATAACAGCCCAAGAATCTTTCTAATGCCGTTGTTGACTGGAGGACAAAGTGAGTTATGAAGTAAATTTTTAGCAAATAAAAAGCTTAAATTAATGTATTAAATTTAATTTTAGGTAAAAAGGTGTACAAATGTTATGAGAAATTTTAATTTGGTCAACATGCCTTCCAGGAAAATAAATAATAATAGTTATTTATCGCATCGTATTATAGACAGCTTTCCTTGGATATTAAAATAAAAATTATAAGATTAAAACCAGTTTTTAGTTCCGTTTATTATTTGTGGAAAATTGTCTGTAATACGCTGCTATACATTACTTTAAGAATGGAGCAGTTCTAATCCAGCGGATATTTATAGGTTTCGAAGCCATACTGAAAAAAAAGGATTACCTGATCAAACTGTTCAAACTCTGGCTGTTCAGGGCTGAACTGCAGACAGTCTTGTGTCAGCTTTTCTTTGTTTGTCATCAGCTCATTCCATTCTGCACGTTTCTCTTTTATTAAAGCTATAGCTTCAATCATCTGGTTAGTTTCACAGTTTATACAATTGGCAAACAAAATCTCAAAATGACCCATGTTATGACTTATATTGAAAATAAAATTAATTAATTTACTCACTAGGAGTTAGAATTCTAAACATATTAATTTCGGGAAAACGGGTTAGGGAGACGTTAATCATTATTCATTATCCGAGAATCAGTTATATTTTCTCTTATTGATGTACCTAGGACCTTCATTGAACATCAAAGGCCTTGAGAAAGTCAAACAAACAATTAATCACGAAACCTTTTACATTAACTTACATATAATATACTTATAGAACCTATGTGTTACTGTTTAAAGGGAAGCTTTTCTATAATTTTGATCTGTCCGTCAGTACGTCCATAACGTTCCATAATGGTTCTATCCCTGTATTCCAGATGTGACTAAGAAATAGCTTTAATTATCAGATACTTTGCTTTTTAAAATTTGTATAAACTGCCTTCTCAGGGGAGGAGCTCATGACATCTTCTTTGGGTTTCATTTGGTTCCAGCGCATCTTAAACTTGTCTATCTCACTGTTAATGTTGGTTACCTAGATAGATAGATAATAAGATTGATAAATAGATATTAGAATAAGATTTTGGTTCAAACGCATCTTAAACTTGTCTATCTCACTGTTTATGTTTGTTAACTAGATAGATAGATAGATAGAAAATAAGATAAATTTGGTTCCAGCGCATCTTAAATTTGTCTATCTAACTGTTTATGTTTGTTACCTAGATAGATATAGATAGATAGATAATAGGATAGATGAATAGATAGAAAATAAGATAAATTTGGTTCCAGCGCATCTTAAACTTGTCTATCTCACTGTTTATGTTTGTTACCTAGATAGATAGATAGATAGATGGATAGATAGAAAATAAAATAAATTTGGTTCCAGCGCAACTTAAACTTGTCTATCACACGGTTTATGTTTGTCACCTAAATATAAAGATAGAAAGAAAATAAGATAAATTTGGTTCAAGTCCATCTTAAACTTGTCTATCTCACTGTTTATGTTTGTTACCTAGATAGATAGATAGATAATAGGATAGATAAATAGATAGAAAATAAGATAAATTTGGTTCCAGCGCATCTTAAACTTGTCTATCTCACTGTTTATGTTTGTAACCTAGATAGATATAAATAGATAGATAATAGGATAGATAAATAGATAGAAAATAAGATAAATTTGGTTCCAGCGCATCTTAAACTTGTCTATCTCACTGTTTATGTTTGTAACCTAGATAGATAGATAGATATTAGGATAGATATATAGATGGAGAATAATATAATTTTGGTTCCGTTTTTCACCTAGATAGATAGATAAAATTGATGGTTGGGTAGCATTTATAGATGGACAGACAATACGGTAAACTTGCTTTCAATGCACATTTATCTTGTCTTTATATATGTTTAAGTTTATGTTTGCAGATGCATTGATCGACATGATAAAAATATGGACAGCAGATAAATTTACTTTTTTTTTACGAATATTGCTGGATCAAGATGGTTAAACAGATAATAAATAGAAGAAAAGGTTAATTGAATGCATATGTTAGATTGATTAAAAAATATTACACCAGTTTCATTTAATTTGTTTAACATTAGCTATGATTATTTTAAAGCCAACAAATTAAATCAATACAAATAAGTTTTTTAAAAACTAAAAGTATAATAATCACCAAACCTTGATTTAAGATATCATTTTAAAAATCACGAAACCTTTATATTGTAATATAAAAAATTTTAATCATTAAATGAAAAATGACTAAATATAAGATGAATAGCTGTTTCTTACCTGTGTATCTAAATTAGACTTGATGGCATCCACCTGTTTGGAGATAACAAACTTATGATTATCCATCAGAGTTGTGTAGTTATCCCAGATTCCTAAAACGTAATATTTTTTTAAGGTAAGCTTTGTAAAGGTCATTGGCAAATCCTACTATTCAATAACAAACTTATGATTATCCATCAGAGTTGTATAGTTATCCAAAATTCCTAAAACATATTCATCCTTTATAGGGCAGATTTGTATAGGTCATTTGCAAAATGCTGAATCGATATGGTTCTTCTTTACAGTGAATCATCTAATAGGCTGATTTCCCTACCCAACCCACCCTTAAGTGCCCCTAGAGGCTTCTCGGGGGGGGGGGGGGTGTAGCCGCAAGTGTAACAGATTGTATAAAAGATTCGATAGAAAATAATTCAAACATATTTTAAAATCCAATAAGATAAATTGTAAGTTGTCAACTCAGGAAGGGAGGGGACAGTGGACAATAAATTCTATTAGTACCCAAAGTTTTATTACCATGTTATCTTATTTGTTGGCTCAAAAACTTTGTATACTTTCATTTAATTTTATTAGTTGGTTTCAAACTATTTGTGTCCAAACGGTTCTACCAATAACCATAAAATACATAGGGGATAATTTTGTTTGTCATCAATGGGGATCGACATGGATATAGATAAATTTACCTGTGACTTTCGAAACTTGTTCCACATTTTCTCTGGACCATGCGGACAATATCTTATTCTTCTTGTCCGCATTCTCAAACATTGTGATCATCTCTGGAGAGGAGTTCTCAAATTCTTCGTGTTTGCGGTTAGCCTCCCCAATCTCATCCACGTTTTGCGGTTGTTTCCTGAATAAATACAGGAATAAAATGGATTCATTATTGCATGGATCTTACACCAGATTGTCATGTACTCTAATAAAGAAAACATGTAGCTGGCTATAATTATGATCCAACCATCTTCTCCCCTCCTGCTGTTAGAAGGAACTGACCAATAATGTATTTTTATGTTAGCAACCTAAGTTGAGAATAATTTTCCCCTTGTCATAATATCCACGTATATTCTAATTCTATTTCCATTAGTAATAAGCTACGGTAAGAAATCTAAATAACTGATGCAATAGAATAACATTGTAAGGGGATGTACTTAAAATTTCATCAAAAACTTTTTATACATATAAATCTGCTTTAAAAATTACCCAAAAACATCATATTGGCATACTTGATTTTAAGATTTAATTACTTAATTATGTCTATTCTTATTATGATTACAGACTTTCTTGTAATAATTATTGAGTTGTTTTGTACCTAAATTTCTATATTCTACATGAATAATTAGTTTGAACTCAATAGGACGATTCTATCATGTTATTTCATATTTTAGATAAATATGATTGAAAATGCAATAAATCTATATTGAAAATTAACCTTAAGGTGTCCATGGCTTCTGTAGCAAAACTTTCAATTTTTGTGATATCTCTAACAATAGAGCTATGAAGCTTGTTCACCAGTGTGTCCCATAGCTTTCTGTACAATTATACAATTCAGTATTATTTGATTTAAGTAAAATTATGTATGTAACTATCTAGTTTTATTGTTGAACCTATCATTTTATGATAAAAAGATAGATTTTAATCAAAACTTTTTATCCTCCCATTTTTACCCAGGGATAAGGCAATGGCTGATAAATTGATGTACATCCCCACAAATTACACCTTCTGCAGATTACAATTAGTGGTTGAAACGTTTGAACATCAACTTAATAAACCAATTAATTCAAATTCATTAAAAGTCCCCTAAGTTGTTGAGTTTTTTGAATATAAAAACATTATTATAAAACTTTGGGGACTTGTGTAATATACAGACCATTGTCCTTCTCTCTCTCTCTAGTTGTAATACAATTTGTTTAAATAATGATAAATTGTGTTTCCTGTTGAGCATCTCAATTTCAGTTCTGACAGGAGCGAAGCTAATCTGTATACAATCAATCTTCTCACTCTGCAGGTTTAGACGTCCTATCTCTTGGCCACGGGCTTTGCAGTTTCTGTAATATATCAGCATTTAGAATCATTAGCGGTTGTAATTTCAAGGTCAGTCTTCACAATTAAACACATTTTATTCAGGCATCTAAAGGGATAAGACAATGGCCGACAAATTGATGTACATCCCCAATGATACTAAACTAAATTACCCCCTCTGTAGATTGCAAATAGGAGTTAAATAATTGACACTCAACTTAATAAACCCACCAAAAAAATTCAATAAAAGTCCCAAAAGTTGTAAAGCCAACGAATAAGAAAACGTTCATATTAAATGTTGGCTACTAGTGTAATAAACATCCCAATACCCCCTCCCTCTCTGCATATTATCAACTTGTCTTTCAATCTTTTTGGAATATCTATCTATCCACCATAAGTTTATCTAAAATTAGATTCTTAATCCTCTGGAGAGAGGCATGACTGATCAATCAGTTCATCAATGTCGACAGCTCCCAGAGAGATCAATTAATATCCTATCAATATCTATCTATCTATCCTTTATGTTTGTTGTCCATTGATATCTATCTATCCAACCAAAAGTTAACCTGAAATTAGACTCCCAATCCACGGGAAAGGGGCATTACTGATCAATGAACTCATCCATGTCGACAGCTCCCAGTGAGACCAATTAATATCCTATCAATATCTATCAATCTATCCTTTATGTTTGTTGTCTATTAATGTATTTCTATCCAAATATAAGTTTACCTGAAATTAGACTCCAAATCCTCAGAAGAAAGTCGTGACTGATAATCGACAGCTCCCAGAGAGCTTATTTAATCTCATAGTTAATGTGCATGTATCTGTATATGTTTGTCTATCTATCTATCCTCTATAACTTTTTAGTTGATACATGAAATTAGACTTCCTTTCCTCTGGTGAGAGGCATGACTGATTAATTAATTTATCTATGTCGAGAGCTCCCACAGAGATTAATTAATCTTGTACTCAATATGTATGTATCTTTTGTCTATCTATCTATCAAACCATAAATTTACATGAAATTTGACTCCTACTCTGGAGAGAGGCATAACAAATCTATTAAATCATCCATGTCGACAGCTCCTAGTGAGACCAATTTATATCCTATTAATAACTATCTATATATTCATTATTTTTGTTGTCTATGAATGTCTCTCTTTCTGTATTCTATCCTAATATAAGTTTACCTGAAATTGGACTCCCAATTCTCGGGAGAGAGACGTGACTGATCAATTAAACTCATCCATGTTGACAACTCCCAGAGAGACTAATTTATATACTATCAATAACTATCTATCTATACTGTACGTCTGTCTGTTGTCTATCAAAGTCTTTCTATACAATCATAAGTTTAACTGAAATTGGACTCCCAATCCTCAGGAGAGAGGCATGACTGATCAATCAATTCATCCATGTCAACAGCTCCCAGAAAGATTAATTAATCTTGTACTCAACATGTATGTATCTCTTGTCTATCTATCTATCCTTTATGCCTACAACTTTAAACCTGAAATTGGATTCCCAATCCTGAGGAGAGAGGCATGACTGATCAATTAATTCATCCATGTCGACAGCTCCCAGTGAGACCCAGTCAATAAATCTTTCCTTGACACTGTTCAATCTCTGGAATAATTCTTCTGCCTTCTTGAACAGATGACCAAATCTAATAAAAAAATATATTTTTGTGAAGATATCTCTTACCAAAAAGCATTCCGTATAGAACTTATTTTGCTCTTCTTCTCAGATAAAGGTTGTGCAAGGGTTGGTTGTCTGATGGATGATACTTAACTTAATATCCTTGGGAGTTCGAATCCAGCTTATACCAATAACGAAATTAATTTGAAAAATAATCACTAAACCTATACGTGTTTTTCAGCTGTTTTTTTTTGGGGGGGGGGGCAACACATTGTAAAATTGACGACCTCTCCATTTGCCCCCAAAATATTATTTTATATTTTTTTCGCTTGTTGGTTATACCTTATATCTGGTTCGCATCCCATTACACCCGGATGATGCTCTGGATTCTCTAGATCATTACTTAAAAATCGAAGAAGAATCCTACCCTTACGAGGTAAGTAATTTTGTTCTTTGGTCTGTCAGTCATCATATAAAAGACATGTGACATATATTATTTAGATGTAAAGGTTTTGTGGTTTTCTTTTACTTATCATTTCATTTCTGCTCTTTTTTATAACCACTGAACTAATGGATATTTAGTCAAAATGGATGGTAATGGCAGAAAGTTGCCTAAAACCTTCTCAGTACTTTAAAAGTGAAAAATCATTCGGTTCAGTAGTCAAAATCTTAAGCTACAGACAATTAAACCGTACTACATTATACAATAGGATATGGATGTTGTCAATGTCATCCTTGTTAATTTTACTAATAATATTAAAACATATACTAACCTATGCGCATTTCGTTCAATAATGAGAGGGAAAATCAGATTCTCCACTGATTCTCCAACCCCGCGAAAGTTGTTGGGGATAGCCAGAAATCTCTTCAGTTGGGTGTAGTACTTCATTCTGGTAAAATAATACACATAAGAATTTAGATTTAATATCTTCTAATGCTTTTAAACAAGAAAATCTAATGTGTGATAGGAGCTTTTAAAGAATTTAAATCTATTAAATTTCCATACTCAGTTAGGAAATGTATTAGAATGCAGGAGGGAGGGGACATTGGGCTCTTCATTACTCCAGACCCAAAGTTTTATAGTTATGTTTTCTTATTCGTTGGCTTCACAACTTTGGGGACTTTTATTGAATTTTGATTACTCATACTTAAACTGTTACTATTCTACATTACAAAATAATTTTAGTCAACAAATTTATCCTCTATCTAAATTCTTAATTTATTCCTTATTTCTTCAATTGGTGGACGGAATTGTAACTGCTGTTGCCTGTACACTAAATCAACCTAAAAATATTTGTTTTTACATTAAACCATATCGGTTCAGTAGTTGGTAAGATACTTCCCTACAAACACACTTCGGCATCTCAGGCTAAAAGGTTTTGAGAAAATAATGTTTCATTTTGATATCTCCGAAAACTGTCTATAAAACGATGCTATAGATAACTATACCTGTATTTCTGGTAGATGTTCAATAAGAGCCTCAAGTCCAACTTGATACTGATGTTCTAGAGCTTTGTACAGCTATTTTTCCAAAGCATCCTTCCTGTGGTTCTACCAAAATCTAGCCTATCCTCACAAATTCCTCCTTATTCTCACATATTCTTCCTACTTATACCAAAATCTAGCTTATCCTAACATATTCTTCCTTATTCTTGCATATACTCCCAAATCTAGCTTATTTACCTGTATTTCTGGTAGATGTTCATTAAGAGCCTCCAGTCCAACTTGATACTGATGTTCCAGAGCCTTGTACAGCTGTCTGTCCCAGTGTGCCCTCCATGTAGTCAGGTTCGTGAATCCATTTTGTTCAACCTAAATATAATTAAAAATAAGGATGACAACATGCAAAACTTAAAACCTGAAACTATTAAAAACTATTTATTATTTAAGGACATGCTCACATATTTAGGACTTGATTATACACCCCTGTCCTGGATAAAATGTTTATTTTAAAAAACATGCACATTCAGTTTTTTTCATTTCCTGATTAATTTTTGTCCCCCAATTCCAAAAATATCTTTCCCGAAATCCTAGCTGTTCTATAAGATCTCCATAAATGCAAATTACTTTTGGCTCTGATTTTTCAATATTTTTTACAATAAACTAATAAGAAATTTTGTTAAAAACATGTTTTAGTGAACAGTATAAAGGGTTTATCACACCTTAGATTATACATTCCTTGAATGCCAACAAGACCTAACAGAATCAATAAGAAATACCTGCCATTTTGACCTTTATTAACTGTTAAACATAGAAAGACATTGAAGGAGCAGTTTTTGGGACTTGACTAAGAAAAACAAAGTTGTAGAACTCCTCTAGTAGTAAACCCTTTTAAAAAATATAGGTTTCAAGTCAATTTAAGGTTCCAGGTATAATCCTCCAGGTCTCCAGAAATCTTTAAAATCCTCCTGTAACCGCGATTTTTGACTTAGAGACTTCAAATTTTAAAATTAAGCTTTTCTTACATGTCTACATAATGTATTAAGATCTGTTTTTTCCGCCGACTGCAGCAGCTGTCAGCTGCCAAGTGCAGCTGCTGCCGCCAAAACTTATGTTTTAAGATTTCTAATATAAAATTTACTTATATAAGATATAGGTTTCAAGTCTATTTAAGGTTTCAGGTATTATCCTCCAGGTCTCCAGAAATATTTAAAAGCCTCCTGTGACTACAATTTTTGACTTAGAGACTTCAAATTTTAAAATTAAGCTGTTCTTACATGTCTATATAACGTATTTTAAAAAACATGCACATTCAGTTTTTTTCATTTCCTGATTAATTTTTGTCCCCCAATTCCAAAAATATCTTTCCCGAAATCCTAGCTGTTCTATAAGATCTCCATAAATGCAAATTACTTTTGGCTCTGATTTTTCAATATTTTTTACAATAAACTAATAAGAAATTTTGTTAAAAACATGTTTTAGTGAACAGTATAAAGGGTTTATCACACCTTAGATTATACATTCCTTGAATGCCAACAAGACCTAACAGAATCAATAAGAAATACCTGCCATTTTGACCTTTATTAACTGTTAAACATAGAAAGACATTGAAGGAGCAGTTTTTGGGACTTGACTAAGAAAAACAAAGTTGTAGAACTCCTCTAGTAGTAAACCCTTTTAAAAAATATAGGTTTCAAGTCAATTTAAGGTTCCAGGTATAATCCTCCAGGTCTCCAGAAATCTTTAAAATCCTCCTGTAACCGCGATTTTTGACTTAGAGACTTCAAATTTTAAAATTAAGCTTTTCTTACATGTCTACATAATGTATTAAGATCTGTTTTTTCCGCCGACTGCAGCAGCTGTCAGCTGCCAAGTGCAGCTGCTGCCGCCAAAACTTATGTTTTAAGATTTCTAATATAAAATTTACTTAACATTTTCTGAAAAAATTGTTTTTCTAGCTTCAAAAATAAGAAAATGACAGCCTTTTGAAATTTTTAAGTAAAAAAGGACCTGAAAACAAAGGTTGTTAAATAAAAGAGCAAAGGAAGCAAAAATTTACTTTGTCTTTCTTATTGTCAGAAATTCCTTATCAAACAGGGGACATGCACACAAAGTCCTCTAGCCCTAATAGGAGCTGAGAAAATAAGGCACATTACTTTTGGGACTGATTTTTCAATATTTTTAAATTAACTAATAAGAAATTTTGTTCAAAACATGTTTTAGTGAACAGTAAAAAGGGTAAAAAATGGTAACACACCAGAAATTATACATTCATTGAATGTCATTGAAGTCCTAATTGAATCAATAAAATAAATACCTGTCATTTCTACCGTTATTAACTGTTAAACATAGCCATTTCTGGTTTTGACCAGAAAAGACATTGAGGGAGCAGTTTTTCAGACCTGACTAAAAAAACGCGCCCCCCCCTTATCCCTATCTTGTTAGCTCCTATTAGGGCTAGAGGACTTTGTGTGCATGTCCTCTGTTTTATAATGATAATTTAATTTTCGCTTCTTTCACCCTTTTATTTTACAACCTTTGTTTTTAGGTCCTTTATTATTTAAACATTTCAAAAGGCTGTCATTTTCCTATTTTTGAACCTAGAAAAACAATTTTTTCAGAAAATGTTAAGTAAATTTTATATTAGAAATCTTAAAACATAAGTTTTGGTGGACGCATCTGCACTTGGCAGCTGACAGCTGCTGCAGTCAGCGGAAAAACAGATCTTAATACGTTATATAGACATGTAAGAACAGCTTAATTTTAAAATTTGAAGTCTCTAAGTCAAAAATTGTAGTCACAGGAGGCTTTTAAATATTTCTGGAGACCTGGAGGATAATACCTGAAACCTTAAATAGACTTGAAACCTATATCTTATATAAGGATTTACTACTAGAGGAGTTCTACAACTTTGTTTATCTTAGTCAAGTCCCAAAAACTGCTCCTTCAATGTCTTTTTCTGGTTATTTCTTATTGTTTCTGTTAGGTCTTGTTGGCATTCAAGGAATGTATAATCTAAGGTGTGATAAACCCTTTATACTGTTCACTAAAACATGTTTTTAACAAAATTTCTTTTAAAAATATTGAAAAATCAGAGCCAAAAGTAATTTGCATTTTTGGAGATCTTATAGAACAGCTAGGATTTCGGGAAAGATATTTTTGGAATTGGGGGACAAAAATTAATCAGGAAATGAAAAAAAACTGAATGCGCATGTTTTTTAAAATAAACATTTTATCCAGGACAGGGGTGTATAATCAAGTCCTAAATATGTGAGCATGTCCTTAAATAATAAATAGTTTTTAATAGTTTCAGGTTTTAAGTTTTGCATGTTGTCATCCTTATTTTTAATTACATCACATAAAGAAATGTTGTTGAAAAGGTTAAAAATCAACATGTTTAAAACACACGCTTCTTAACATATCCAAATTAAAGAGCTAACCATTACAAACGGAAGGACGGACTAACCTATACAATAAAAAAGTTCGTTTTTAAAAATTTATCTATGAATTTTATGGTGCTTTTGTTTTCCTTTTAAAACACTAGCCAGTTTGCCTCTATAGTCCTCCTTCAGTAAAGGTGGGGGGATATGAGAAGTTTAACCTTCAATTTTAGATTCTAAAAAAATTAAAAGAGGATTGCTATATCTGGTGCCAGGTTTAGACTTCTTGCTGATTTATGAAATTACTAGCGGGTTCGCCCCTAGCCTTTAGGGGCTTTGTCCCAAGAGGTATGATTACATCTTTTATTACCTGGAGATCCCCCAATCCACCACCATTTTAAAATAATAAAAAAAATTGCGGGGGGATTGTGGGTGTCCCACCCCCCCAAGAAAACAGTCTAAAACCACCAAAGGGCCAGTAGGTATATTCCCTGAGTAGAATCCGATCGGTTCAGTGGTTATCGAAATCTTAAGGGACAGACGGACAGACAGACGGACAGACATCATTCTACTTTATATTATAGACTAGAGTTGGCTCGATATAATTATCTCCCTATTGGCTAGTTTTCTATATGCATATCTATTTCTCAATAAATCTATTTTCCTCACCCGGCATTACTATCTAAAAGAAAGTAAATATTTAATAATTTAAATGATTTTAAAAAGATTTTTTAAATTATATTTTTTTCTTTACATTTCCATCACTAAAGGGTTAATGATGCTGATTACAATTTTAGTTTAATATTTGACCACACAAAATGTCGCCACAATCGAATTCTTTTAAAACAGAGTTTTCTTAAATTTATTATATTATAAATTTAAATTTTCTCTTTTATGATTAGAAATTAAATACATCAATATAAGGTAAATAGCTACATGAAATAAAAAAAAGGAATTTATTTTTAATAAAGTAAAATAATGAGTCTTATCGTTCTGGGCAATGAGAGTTTATTATGGATTATTGGAGCACTATGAGTTTTAGTCATATATTCCTTGGAAAACTTGAGCTCGTTTATAGACATTTATTTCCTATATAGATCTGACATGGATCTTGAAGCAAGTATGCAGGCCGTTTTGTACATGTTAAAAATTGGAAGATTTCATTAAATAAAAGTTATCGCAAATATACTTAGTAAATAAAAGAATAAGGCTTACAGACGGGTGACATGTGGCTGCTGATCTCTTCATGTATTCAACCATTATTAGTCTATTCTTTTTTGAATCTATTAAACATGAATTTTTTCTTACCTGTGTCATTATCATTCTTATTTCTTTGATGATATCTTTCCATTTTTGTTGTTGTCTCAACAGATCTGTATTCATTAGAGTTATCACCTTTTCACTAACCTATTAATAAAAAGGTTTAATTTCAGATTAAATACATAATATCAAATCTAAATGATAGATATAAAGCAAATAAGATATTAATTATTAATTTCTGTCAATGATTAGTTGGCTACATTAAGCAATATTTTTGCGCCTGAAAAAAACACACAAAAATGTCTGTCCGTATTTACGTTCTGATATCTTTCTGATACTATCTTAAAGAATTAAATCTATTTAGGAGAGGGGACTTCCCATCACCTCTTGGTGCAAGTCCGTCGACGATCGGGGTGAAGCCTGTATTATAGGATGATATATCAAAAGAGTTACATTTGATAAAGTAATCTTTTGAGGTTATAGTTACAGATGAATTTGTTTTTTCTTCCAATTTTTAAACCTTGACGTCAAGGTACAAATGAAAAAAATTATATACATATAAATCATGAAGATAGCTTTAAGTTGTTACTAAATCTTTTTTTTGTAGTTGGGGAACGTAAAAAGAGGTTTGCCCTTGAAAAAAGAGTGAAGAACTTCCCACAGAAAAATAATGCTAATATACCTGTTTATGATAAGAAGCCAGCTGATTATTCTGCCTTGCTAGTTTCTCTGTATACTCTCTCAGCCTGTTGAGATAACTTTTCATAGTGACTACAAAAATGATGTCATACTGGCCTACCATTGTTCAATTAAAATGTATACTGGCCTGCTATTGATAATTTAGTCTGTGTATTTGCCCATCATTGGCTATTTGTATTGTGTGACGTCATTTTTACGCACTATAAAAAGCTTCCCTGTTGAGATAGTGGCCTATCTTCTCTGTATCGGTCCATGTTAAATCTGTTTGTTCTGAATTAAATATTTCATTCAATCTATAATTCAAAGAGTAAAATGATGTTTGTCTATCTGTTTGTCCGCCTGTCTGAAGCTTAAGTCAGTTTGTTGAGATAGTGTCCAACAATCTTCTCTGTATCTGTCATTTTTCATTTATCCATTAACTAATTATCAAATCTAGTATCAATATAGTCAATCCTAATTAAATACAGAAATCTAAAAATTGAAGAAAAAATCTACTCTTCTAAAAATCTACCAATTACAAACAAATTTAGACTATTTAGACTATTTATCAATTTAACATAATGTTCATCTATCTATCCATCAATCGATCTATCCATTATCCCATCTAACCATCTATCCACCTATCTAATTAGCATACCTTTAACAAGTTGAGCCAATCCAACAGCTGCTTCTAACATCATAGGCCTCTGTGAGATGATCATTCTATCTCCAATTGTATTATGGAAGTTGGCAATCTTTTGCAGCTGAATAGCTTGCCCTAGTAGTTTTGGTATATGATGTATATATTTTTATATCATTTGTAGAAGAGTTTTTAAAGTTATGTTATAATATTCAAAATGTAAAGGAAAGATGTGCAACGATTTTGAAGTATTCTAAGTTAATCTATATTCTTTGCTAATTGTATTTAAATTAATGATAATTAAACAAGGATTATGTTATCCATACGTAGCAATTGGACAAACGGATTAAGTGAGTTATGGAGCAACCCCCTACCCCCTTAAACTTTAGTTTCAAAAAGAAAAAGGAAAAGAAAAGTTGGAGGGGGAAGGGTTATCTTTGTAGGTGTAATTTCTCTTGGGAGGTTGGTGTTACCATCCCTTAAAATAGTTATAAACCTCCCCAGGCATTATTAAAATCTACAACCTAGAGATGAACCAACAGTTAGCGATATCCTTCGCTACAGACAAAAACAATCTTAAGTCTTTAAATAATAGGATACAGCTTAGGTTTTTTTTCTGATTGGTAAAATTGTATATACACTATTCCTGCAAACTTCTTAGCCAATTCATTGGCCTTCAATATTTTCTGTGGAATAGGAAATCCAAGAATAGCCAACTGTCTGCAATCTCGATTTAGTATCAACAGCTCTCTGTTGTAGCTGACCTATTAAAAATGTAATTAAGGTAATGTTTTCAAAAACACCGAGAGAAAAAATCTTTGAACTTAAAAACATTAAGAAAAAAATCTTCCAACTTAAAAAAATTGAGAAAAAAAATCCTCCGAAATTCACATTATTATCTTATTTGTGAAGATTTTTAAATAACTTTTAGGACATAAAGTTAGGTTAGGTCAAGTTAAATAGTTAGGTTAGGTTAAATCAGGTTTATTAAGTTATTTCAGACAGACAGACAGTACGAAGTATCCTAAGCTTTATAGATTAATAGTTATTCATTGCGTCATGTTATGGACAGCTTTCCGCAGATATTAAAATGAAAAATTGTAATATTAACAACAAACTTGCTAGCCCGGGATAAAAACTGGAAGTAATTTTACGATTTTTATTGAATTAAAGGGTGAGCAAAAAAAAATGCGTAGATTTTTAAAATTCAAATTGCGCAGCTTGTGTTAATAGTAGAAAAATGTTACGCATACCATTAGAACCGATAAGAAGTCTATTTTTTAGAAATATAAGAACGATTCCTCTGCTACGTATAGTTAGGGAGCTACATGTTAAAATGTCCCAACTGACTTAAAACTTGACTTGCAAGTAAATTTTGGGACATTTTACCACCTAGCTCCTAGATTATTTGTAGCACAGGAACCGTTCTTATATTTCTAAAAAATACAGTTCATAGCGGTTCTAACGGTATGCGTAACATTTTTCTACCATTACCACAAGCCGCGCAATTTGAATTTTAAAAAAAATACGTACGTCTTTTTGCAAGAATTATTGTCTAATATTTACTAATATACTCGCAAGTCAAGTTTTAAGTCAGTTGGGACATTTTAACACGTAGCTCCCTAACTATACGTAGCAGAGGAATCGTTCTTATATTTTAAAAAAATTGACTTCTTATCGGTTCTAATGGTATGCGTAACATTTTTCTACTATTAACACAAGCCGTGCAATTTGAATTTTAAAAATCTACGCATTTTTTTTTGCTCACCCTTTATTTGTTGTGTCTGCAATGTGATGCTATACATAAGTTTTCAGCATGGCTAATAACTGGTTCCAATTCAAGCGTATATTGATCGGTTTTGAAACCATACTGGAAAAATCCTTACCTTCATATCTTTTCCTCTCTCAAAGTAGATAACCTAAAAATAAATAATTGATTAGTTTAGAGAAATATCTTTTTAAAGAGCGAATATAGGTTGAATATGATATGGGCTCAAAATATAGGTGCAATTAAATACTTTTAGAATATCTATGCCAAATTTAAAAATTCAAAAAAATCCTTAAGTAAATATTGCAATTTTAGTGTCTACCTCGACATATGATTAGTCAGTTGACCAACAAAATCGTTTTTTTTAACCATTATAAGACCTTTTTTTCACTATTTTTCTTAAGTCTAATTGATTGTTATATTGGCATGCATCTTATGTAATTTTTTAAATGTTTATTTTTTAAAATTATATACTATTTTATTCAATTTTTCATTTCTGTCATTTTACATAAGAGTGCGGCAAATAGTGCGTCAAGGGTAAATATTACGTTTTAAAATTTATTTTCTCTATGAGGATCTCTGATTAATCCCTTATGAAATATTAACCCTTCAACACACACACACAAACACAGAGAAATGGAATATAAAACTTTCTCCAGATAAAATATAAGAAAAAAGAAAAGAAACAATGTTTACCTATTATTTTTGTCCCCTTAAAATTGATAGATGTATTTCAACATAAGCATACAAAATGATAATAATATTTCTTACACATATTTACATAATTTTATGCATAGTTTGGTACTTTCATAAGCTGGGTTGGCCGTTGCAAAAGCTGGAAGTACCGATTTAAGACAAACATATTCAAATGATTTTTTTAATGTTGCTAGCTACATAGAAATTTTAATCAGAAAATTATATTGGATATATACATATAACATATAAATAGGTTTAAATAGTATAAATAAATAGTAAGGTATTAATGATGCTATTTACACTATGATACAATGGGGTTAGAGAAATTAAAATTTTTAGAGTAAATTAAGGCAAATTTTAATTATTTTTACAGACAAAACATTTTTGCTTATTACAATTAAAACTCTTATATTTATCTAAAGCTTTCTTTTTGATGAGATTTTTAGTAAAATTTTTAGTTTCAGCACACCTTATAGCAGTGTCTAGGTTGTTCCATATTTTAACAAAGCAAACATTAGGAAAAGTTTCTAGAGCTTTATGTTTAGGTAAAGGTACTTTTAATTTCATTACTCTGTTGGATAACATTGGTTCAAAAATATTATTGAATGAGTCTGGCATTTGTTCTTCAAGGAAACTTTTTACAAAGCTACCTATATTAACAGTCATAATATCTTCAAGTTTAAGTAACTTTGCATTAGCGACATATCTCACAGATTGATTTTGTTTTAATAATAATCTATTCATTCCTTCACATTTAGCATTACCCCATGTTATAATAGAAAATTCCAAGTGCGATTTTACAAGGGAATTATATATAGATTTACGAATTTTAGTTGGTGCAAACTTTTTCAATTGATTTAATACAAAATTAGCACTAGATACTTTGTTAATAACTGAGTTTAAATGGTGTTCCCACGTTATAAACTCATCTAGATGAACACCTACAAATTTAAAAGATTTAATATTACAATCATTCCCAATTCTTTCAATCTTTTCACCACCAATTTTTATGACTAGAGAATCTTGAACACACTGCATTTGTTTGGTTCTAAAAACCATAAACTTAGTTTTGGCAACATTAAGTGAAAGTTTATTTGCTTGAAACCAAAGTTTAGCTTTTTCTAGTTCAATGTTTACCCACTCCTCTAATCTTTTTAAATTGCTATCACTGTGTGCAAAAATTGTGTCATCAGCAAAAAGTGAAGAAAATATATCAATTGCATTTGGCAAGTCATTTATATATAATAAAAACAGTATAGGACCCAGAACACTACCCTGTGGGACTCCATGGGTTATGTTTTGAATAGACGATTTGATACCATTAATTTCTACATATTGAGAACGATTATTTAAATAAGAATGAAACCATTTATTTGATAAACCTTTAAAACCATAATGGTTTAGCTTGGTTAAAAGAATTTGGACATTGCAAGTATCAAATGCCTTTTTAAAGTCAATGAAGCACCCCAGTGTGTATTCTGGTGTTTGAGAATCAAGACCTTGGTATATTTTATTCAATAATTGAATTAAGGGCTGTGTTGTGTTGTGCTTGGGTCTGTTGATGTTTATAAAGAATATTGAACTTATTTAAGTATTTAAACATTTGACAGGCAACTATTTTTTCCAGTAGTTTAGAAAAGGCATTTAATATACTAATAGGTCTATAGTTATCAAATGAATTATTCCTTCCTGATTTAAAGATTGGCAAAATTTTAGCGCATTTATAATTGTTTGGAACAAAGCCATGTTTAAATGAAAGATTAAATAGGTGAACAACAGGATCTATAATACTTGGCATAATTTCTTTTAAAAGTTTAGTAGAAATATTGTCAGGTCCACAACTTAGTTTAGGTTTTAGCTTATTGAGAGTAGAAAAAATTATTTGAGGGGTAATTTTTTGAAAGACAAAATTTTCATTGACTGGAACCCCAAGGTAGTCATTAAAATCATTTTCGCAAAATGGAATTTCATCTGCTAGACTGGGACCAACATTAATAAAAAAATTGTTAAAACCCTCACAAATATCTTGAAAGTTTTCATAAGATCTGTTATCATCAGTAAAAAGATTTGGGATAGAATGCGTTTTTTTATTCTTGTTAATAAGTTGATTAATTGTAGACCAAGTTTTTTTCATGTTAGACGAAAATTCATTGAATTTAGAAAAATAGTACTCTTTTTTGGCTTTCCTAACCGCAGATTTATAAATATTATTTGCAATGACAAATTTTCTATTGTTATCAACGGTTTTATCCTTAAATTTTTGTCTTAATAACATTTCTTTTTTCTTTCTTATGTTTAGTAAAGCTGGTGACATCCAGGGATTTTTGGGGATAACTCTTTTGTTGGGTTTTGTAGTTTTAAAAAGGAAACATTTTACCAAGTTTTTATTGATAACATTAGAAAAGTTTTCAAAAGCACTCTCTGGATTAGAATCTGTAGTTATGTCAGACCAATCATAAGAGGATAAGGATTGCTTAAATATTTCAGTATTTTCATTAGACATATTTCTTTTTTGTAAAAAAGAATCTTTGTTTTGCTTAGGATTACTAACATTTAAGTAAAATATTGGGAGATGGTCAGATAGACTTGAGTAAATAAGTCCGGCATTGTAATTATCCATCCTATTATTTGTAAAAATGTTATCAATCAAAGTGGCACTTGTTGGTGTAATTCTGCTAGGTAATGTAATAACTGGTAAAAAAGAATGAGAGATTAACATATTTAAAAAGTCGTTGGTTGGAGAATGTTCATTATATTTAAGCAGATTAATATTTAAGTCAGAGCAAAGAATTATTTCTTCTGTATTCATAATTTTGAGAGAAGTTAGAGTTGTGTTAAGCCAATCAGAAAAAAAATTGTATTGCTATTAGGTATTCTATAAATATTTGCGATTATCTTAAACTTGTTTCTTGAAATGTAAACTTTAATTATTAGAGATTCAAAATTGTCATTAAAGCACGAGAATTCTTTGATAATTTCATAGTTTTTTAAGTTAGATAAATAAATAGCCAAACCCCCTCCCCAAATCCAAAGATAATTTTCATAGATTTAATTACTCAAAATATCTTCAACACCAGAGAAACAAATCATTAGTACGTCAAATTATCTATTATACATCTACAATACATTCTACATGTCTATCTCTCTATCTATCTAACTACCTGTTTATCAGTATCTAAGGATAATTCTCTAGAATTTAACTGATCCAGATAGTAATTGCTCCACAGATCAAACTGGTCTCGCTGATATGACTTTAACTCTTCCAAAAATGATTTAATATCGTCTTTCATCATAGGCCAGCTACCTAAAATGTTACAAAAATTAAAAGTAATAAATGTAGCTTTTACATTTACTATTTACTATTTAAAATCTATAATATGCTTTGTCTGTCTGTCCGTCAGTCCGAAAGGGTGTGGGATAAAATGTGATTTTCTAAGCTGCTACTTAAAATAGACTGCTGATTTTTGTGAACTTTTTCTTGTAGTAAGAGCATTCAGTAATCAACCAAGTTTTCCGTAGGTTTATGGTCTTTCTCATCCTATCCTTTTTATGATAAATAAACATCTGCTTTACAACTCGTCCTGTTTCCTATCAATAAATCATCATACGCTTTAATCCTAATTTTTGTTGTAATTTTTTGTTGCTTTTTCGTCCCTTACTCAGTTTATAAAAATTATAAATATTATAGAAGAGTAGTTATCTATCACATCGTATTACAGGTAGCTTTTTGCGGATAATAAAATGAAAATTTATTTTGCATTGATTTTATAATCTTTATTTTATCATTCGTGAAAAATTGTCTATAATACAATGCAATGCATAATTTTTCAGCATGGCTCAGAACCAGTTCTAATGCAGCGGATATTAAACGGTTTCGAAGTTAAACTGAAAATGAAATAAAACTTACTTAAATCTGACAGAATTTTCTCTCCAGTATTCATCACATCCTGAAACCTTGCCTCAGAGTGATGCACAAAATAAATGCTAGAAACGGCGGGGGAAAAATCATCTCTAGACCATTTAGGACCTAAAACATATTGGTTGATTATTATAGATAGTTAGGTAAATAAATAGATAGATAGATTGATAAATATAATGAATTATAATAAACATAGTAAAGTGTAGTTTTATTAGCTTTTGTTAAGCACCTTCCAGCAGTAATGTAAGGCATTGTTTTAGTTGATATACTTTGTTTCTATTATATCAGGCTAAATGATTGAAAATTTAAGTCTATCATAGGCTTGACAAAAACTTTTTATATGTATAACGAGTTGAGATTGAAAATCCATAGATGAAAAATATATATTTAGCAAAAAGAGTGGTAAATTGTAATAATGTTAACAGTTTGATTAATATTATTTGGAATTTTTATCACTTGATTATGTTTTGCCATGTTTTTATTTTTTTATTTTGCACTTTGAACTCAACAAAACGTTTGAATATATTTCTTTCAAAGTTTTTCTATGTAACCCACAAACATTGTGAAACTTATCTTTTTCAGTTGAAAACTATATTAAACAGAGATCTAGTATATTCACCACAAAATAATCAAAATAACCACTGGAAGTTGCTAAAAACACTTGCTCTTGTTCGTGCTTTGCTGTTTTGGATCAGTAACAGACATTTTACAATACCTGAAGCTTGAAAAGCCTTTCTTTCATTCTGAACATATTCTGAGATTTTTCCCAACAGATTTTCTCTTTCTGCAATTAGCTCTCTCTGAAAAAGTTATTAGAAGATTTTGTTTATTTTTGTTCAGTTGATTTTATCATCTTAAAAAAGGTAAAATTGTCTGACAATAACAAAAATACATTATTTTAGTTAAAATCACAAATTATTTTTGGATTTTTTTTATAAAAGAAAGAGAATGTCTATCTGTCAGTTTGTCTGTATTGCTGGTTTGTCTCCTTTAAAGTGAAGCTTCTAAAAGTTCACGGGAAGGTTTTAACTATTTTGGGTGAGAGTACCAGTATCTCTCCCCTCCCAAGAGAAATCTCCCATAACACCCCTTCCCTCCTAAAACTTTAATTTATACTTTTCCTTTCTAAAACTAAAGTTAAAGCTGGAAAATCGACTTATCCCCCTTTGCCCCTAGAGGCCTCTATGGGCGTATCAGCTATAAAAAATCATAAATAGCACAGCTTCTCTATACCTGGATACTTGGTCTTCTCATCAGTTCTTGGTAACGTTTAAACTCCTGTAGAAACTGCATTGTGTTGGCATTCATGTTTCTAAACAAAAATGTACATTTCAGTTATTCTTCAATTGTTTGTGTCCTCTTATTGGTTAAAAACTAGAAACTCATGTTTTCATTGGCTGAAAAAGACTTTGTCTTATTATAAAAAATCCCCTTCTGATTGGTTGCTAATGTTAATGGAGATGCGACATCTAAATTTCAAAATTCTTTGAATGTACAGACAAGATTTTTATAGAAATGCTTCGCATCTAGTTCACTTTATTTATACCCTCTATAAATTTTGATTGACAGTTTATAGTAATTATCTCTTGCACTTCAGGGCATAAGACACAGATAATATGGTCAGCCCTCAGGCAGTTTTAATGTATTTTTATGCAATTTCAGGCCTATTATTACCAATATAACACTATATATGGGTAATACTTGCCTATCCATGGTAATCTATGTGTGATTGACTAATGTTATATGCTTATATAAAACATTGTATCTATTGTTAAAGTAATCATGTAACCATTATGTAAAACTAAGCATACCTACAGCCACAGCTACATTTACGTCACAAGTTTAACATACAAACACCTTATTGAACAGACAATGACTAGATCCTGGTAATAAGTTGTCTTTATAAGTTGCACCTCTTAAAATCAGCCAGTTATTTACTAACTCTTGAACTATTAAGTTCTTTCTTCTCTCCTGGCTTAAAGGTAATGATCTTAGTTAATTTAGCATGCATTGTAGTTTAAATTTAGGTTCCTTAGTACTTAGCATGAATTGTGCCTAGGTCTTATGTTAGAGGCCTAACACAATGCACAATTAGATGCTTTGGACTTAAGGCAATCTCCTGTCCTACACTACTTATGTTTATTATCTCCTATCCTGTATCTTTCATACTTAATTGATTCACTTGTAATATAAATACACTTTATAAAACCATCTTCCTTCTTATGTACTTGATATACTTATTTAATACCTATATTTGCGACAACTTTTATTTAATGAAATCTTCCAATTTTTAACATGTACAAAATGCCTGGCCCTCTCGGACGGGGTTCGAACTCGCGACATGCGAATAAGGAAGGAAGACTTCTATATTCAAGCTAATCTTCAATCCAATTTTCAGTACTTAAAATAAACAAGATAGCAAAAAATATATTACTCACGAAACCTCCCTATACTTTTTTATCCTTGAAAATTGTATCACGAAACCTCCGTGTTTTTCTTACCAAACCAAATATTTTTCTCACGAAACCTCCCAACTTTTTAATTTCGAGGTTTCGGTCAAAAAGTACATGGACAAAATTTCCCATATAAAAGATTTAAAATTTAGCAATGTTTCGTATAAATTAAGCTCAAACTGACCTAATATTAATTAAAACTATTTAAAACATTATATCTAATGTACATACACATATAAAAATCCTAAAAACGATATTCTTTTAACAATTTACATCAAAATTAAGTTTTTGTAAAAAAAACTATACTATTATTATAAATCCATCCCACTTCATATGTTCTTCCTTCCCTATTTCCTCCTTATGTCTCCCCCCACCTCCCAAAATGAAATTCACGAAACCTCCGTGATTTTTTTATCTATCTATCTATCTCTCATCGCTAAACTACAAAGGCCATGTGATGCTGGTTCAGTAAACCCCTCCTCCCCCCCCCCACCACTATTGTAATTAATTTCACACATTTATACTGGCGTTCTTGGTATTGTGGTTATCGTACTTGCTTATTAACGGAACCATTGCGTGTTCAAATCTCTGCGATTGATCTATAAATTTTTAACTAAGACTAATTTAAATATTTTTTGTTTAACTTCGATTCAAGTCGGAAGGTTGTCAGTTCGAAACTACCCAAACACTAAATATCATTTTCACTCTCTGATATAATAAGTAATATTTGGTAAAAGTTTACTTATTTACATTGTATTAACAGTCACTTAAAATATCAAAAAGCTATTTTTTAAAATTTGTTTTTCGTAAGTCTTGAACTCGCATCCAAGGTAGACAAGGAAACGAACTGAAAAAAAACATATCAAATCCGGGAATTGAACGCTCGATCATGATAACCAGTCACCCCAACTTTCCCACTGAGCTATGGAAAACACTGAAATATATTTTCAAAATTAGACAATATATAAAAAATTTATGTCTTAATTTTTAAAAATTTGACGCGGCAAGAAATTACACATGATGGGGTGTTGATTCAACAATCAACATGTTTAAAAATTATACCTATTTAATGTCGTCTTTGTAAAAATTATTAGATTAATTTAAATTAAAACAAAAGAGTATTTAAATGTCGGCGGAGCGTTTTTTAGCTCTTATAACAATATTTTTAACAAAAATTTGGTGTAATTTAATATCGGCGTAATAGTTTTAGCTATTATAATAATTTCAATTTCTATCCCCTTAATATTCAGAGATTAATAGTCGGGGATTGGAAAATGGAAGAAAAAGATTAATAGTAGGGTAAAAGACAATTGAAGAAAAATATTAATATTCAAGGAAAGTTCAAGGAAAGAACAATGGAAGAAAAAGAAGGGTTGATTAATCCCCATTATTAATTTTGTTTTGGGTTGTAAAAAGATGACCAATTTTTGTTTGCCATTTATGCGGCTTTTGTGGCATAGGGGTACGTTGTAAGGCTAAGGTCGTGGTTATTATTATGAAAAATATATTTAACATCTTATTATATCCAGTTTTCTATGAATATAAAAATGCACAATCATTTCAGATTAAAGCCAGTGTTATATAATAATAGTTAATAATACGATGCTTTAAATAACTATTATATTACTCGCCCTACCCTCCAAACATACAAACACACAGACAAATATCCTGTTACTTTATAAATTTTTGATTTTTATATCCGTTTAAACGGTCGCTGATGATTGAAAATTACGCAACCTACGAATTTCTTTCTCTCTCTCTCTCTCTCTCTCTCTTTCCTCCTATAATATTAAGTATCCCTCAAAGCTTATAGGTCGCCGGTTCAAAACCCCCCAAGTAACTTATCAAGAATTCCAGTTCTATTGCCCGCATGTATAATAAACTATTAAAGCTATCATCCATATAATAAAGTAACAGAATGTTTATTTGTCTGTCTGTTTGTTTGTGACAAAGGATCTCGCTAACCCCTGAACCCATATGGTTCTCCTTTACAGGGTAGCTTATCATAGGTTCTGGGAAGGTTTCTAACTATTTTGGAAGAGGGTAACACCACCCACCCAAGAGAAATCGTTCTGGAAAAAAATTACCCCCCCCCCCCTCCACACAACAATATCTTTCTTTCTCTTTCTCTCTCTATACAGATAAAAATATTTTTTAAATACCCGAAGAGGTTTCGATCTTAGGTGCTTCAGACTGCTTGGATAAAATATTAACAATAAAACTTATCCACTGAGCTAAAGAGGAAAGCTTTAAAGGTCTGTTAATTTAAACAATTACTATAAAGTATTCTTTAAAATATTTAGGGCCATGGAAGTCGGTTCGAGGCTTGGCGATAATTTTTTTTTTAATTACCTTTTTAAATATATTAAGGGACTTCAAAATTAGTTTTATTTTATTAATTACTGATGTTGTTTACAATGTCATAAAAAGAAATATTCTTTAGAATATTTAGGGCCAAGGAAGTCGGTTCGAGGCTTGGCAACATTTTTTTTTAAATTGCTTTTTTAAAGATTTTAAGTGACTTTTCAAAATAAGTTTTAGTTTTATTTTATTTATTTAATAAATAATTAAATTTTTTTTAAAGGAAATAAAATATGTTTATTCTAACAACAATAATTGAACCACTGATCTTCGTACCCCATTCTCTCATATCATACCACTACGCTATGAAAGAATAGCTATAAGATGCAATACCAATAATGTATTATAAGAGAAGGAAACAATAATTTTCACTAATTTATCTAAACCTGGATGGTACATCCAGGCATTTCTAGTATGATATAGATCGAACATCATAACCAGCCATTTATTCTTGATTTAAAGCAATATAATACTGTGCGTGGGTATTTGATGAACAGCCACGGGTTCAACCAAATTCGTATTATACTTGTGGGAATAAAAGGAAAAGCATTCTTCACTGACAAGCCGACTTTGAGAATGTCTATGTGTATTGCAGTAAAAGTAGGATTTAAGTAGTACTCATAGAAGAGTGATCTCCATATCACAGATTTTGGACAAGCGCCCCATTCGCACAACCATTAATGCTCTGGAAGTGTCTTTCTATTCATTGCCTGAGTTGGTTGGCAATTCTATGTTCTGCCAAGGCTATTATTTTCTTCATACTATCTACCTGTTTACTAGTCTATATATTTTGTTGGTTTCTAAGCTTGCGCTCAATTCTATGCTCTGCAAGGGCTAAGTATTTCTTAACTATCTACCTGCCTATCAATTTATCTATTTATACCTTATTTAGTTTCTAAGCTTGCTTGCAATTTTATGTTCTACTGGGGCTAAGCTTTCCTCACACTATCTACCTGCCTATAAATCTATCTATCTAGACCTAAGTTGGTTTCTAAGCTTGCTGGCAATTCTATGCTCTGCTGGGGCTAAGTATTTCTTATACTATCTACCTGCCTATCAATCTATCTATCTATACCTAAGTTGGTTTCTAAGCTTGCTGGCAATTCTATGCTCTGCTGGGGCTAAGCTTCCCTCATACTGCTTCACAAGAGCCCTATACATAACAAAATTAGCAGGTAGATTAGATTTTCTGGTTTTGCTTTATATATTTTTTATAATTTTAAAATTAGTTAACAAATAGTTTCAATTCTTCATGTTTTTTTTGTATTGTATTGTCCCTTTGTTGAATTTAAATTGTAAATAGAAATTAGTAAAACTAAGTATGTCTGTTTTAAAACTAAAGACGTTAAGAATGGTTCCTAATACTGCTATTTTAGATGTGCGACTTAAATAGACAGAGTAGTGGGAATGCCTTGATCCAAAACATGCGCACTTCCTTACTATGCACAATTAGGAGTTAGGATTCAAATGGTTGTTTGTCTGTTGGATGTTACTTAACCTAATACCTCTGGTTTTTGGACAGAAGAGGAAAGATTTAACTTCCCTTAATTATCCTAGGTTTTAGGACCTAACGTCAAAGTTTCATGGACAGCAGCCTAATTAATAGGTAAGAATGTCTGTCCTTAATACGGAAGCCTGTCAGAACATTGTATTTTTATTTCTTACCTCCAAGTGGGTATATATTGTACAGCGTTAATGTTATCAAATTAAAGTTATAAATAGAATATGCGATATCATATCTCACTTTGTAAGCTTGTATGTATTCAATAAAAAAGCCTGTCAGAAAATATACTTTCTTACCTCCAAGTAGGTTCTGTATATGGATTATATTGTACAGCATTGATGTTATCAAAAACACTGAAACTTTCAGCTGTTCTTAGCTCATCCTAAATTTTTAAAAATCAATATATTTAGATAAAGAAAAATGTGGAAAAAGATGTAAAGGGAAAAAGAAAAAGAGAAAAATCAGAACTTATACTTGATAAAAAAATATAATTTCACATTATATGAAGTAGTAAGGTTTTTTTTTGTATTTAGCTTAAGTGCTGATTCTTTATTTTAGTACTGATTCTTTATTTTAGGAAGCTAACCAAAGCAAAACAATTGTTTTAGGCTTTTTTTGCCACCTCCCTTCCTTATCGATTATAGAGTTACTAGATGATAAGGGAACAGCCGCTAGTATGTTGAAAAACTAATATATAGAGATGCTACTCTTCTTAAAAACCAATTCAATACAGCGAGAGAGAGAGTCGATGGGACAATGGGCTGTTTATTATTCTAGTCCCCAAAGTTTTATATAAGCGTTTTCTTATATTTTGGCTAAACATCTTTGTGGACTCTGTGAATTTTGATTGGTTGACTAATCAAGTTGAGTGTTCAAAAAGTTAAATTTTAATATTTAGAAGGGGTAATTTTTGTGTTCATAATTGGGGATTTACATCAATTTATCGTCCATTGTCTTATCTACTTTATACCTTAATTCCCTACCTGTTCGCTATGAGATAGCAGCTGTGTCAGCTGTTTATGAAGAGTTCTCAGAGATAAAATCTCACAAAACCTCTTTACCTTATACCTGAATTACCTACCTGTTCACTATGAGATAGCAGCTGTGTCAGCTGTTTATGAAGAGTTCTCAGAGATAAAATCTCACGAAACCTCGCTACTTTATACCTTAATTCCCTACCTGTTCACTATGAGATAGCAGCTGTGTCAGCTGTTTATGAAGAGTTCTCAGAGATAAAATCTCACGAAACCTCGCTACTTTATACCTTAATTCCCTAACTGTTCGCTATGAGATAGCAGCTGTGTCAGCTGTTTATGAAGAGTTCTCAGAGATAAAATCTCACGAAACCTCGCTACTTTATACCTTAATTCCCTAACTGTTCGCTATGAGATAGCAGCTGTGTCAGCTGTTTATGAAGAGTTCTCAGAGATAAAATCTCACGAAACCTCGCTACCTTATACCTGAATTCCCTACCTGTTCGCTATGAGATAGCAGCTGTGTCAGCTGTTTATGAAGAGTTCTGAGAGATAAAATCTCACGAAACCTCGCTGCTACAGCTTTAGTATGGCTGGGGGAATATCCTGAGCCCTAAAAAATAAAGGTTGAATTTTTATAACAAATATCCAATCATCTCTTTAATCAGGAAGAGATATTTCACTTTATTATTTATTACACCAGTCCCCAAAGTTTTACAACGTTTTCTTATTTGTTGGCTTGACATCTTTTGGGACTTTTGTTGAATTGGGATTGGCTGGTTCAATAAGTTGAGTATCTAAATGTTTCAACCCCTAATTTTAATCTACTGAAGAGGAAATTTTGTTTATCTTCATTGGGGATGTACATCAATTTATCGGTCATTGTCTTATCCTTTTGGATCCCTGCAAAAAACTACTGACCTGCCATTTGTGATAAGCAAAGTTAATCCAATAAAGACTTGTTAGTTTATCACACATATCTTGCCATTTATCACACAGATTAATACTCTAAAATATAACTCTATTATGTATCTTGATATTTATCACACAGATTAATATTTTGAAATATAACTCTATTGCATATCCTGTCATTTATCACACAGATTATTACTCTAAAATATATCTACTTATCTGTCTATCTATCTATCTTTCCATCCATATATCCATCTATCTATCTATTTATCTATCTATCTATCTATTTATCTAACTATCCATCTATCTATCTATCTACAGTATGACTATTACCTGTGACATAAATAGGTCCACTTCAGAATATTTTCCTCTCCAAATATCTATCTATATATCTATCTATCTATATATCTATCTTTCTATATGTATGCCTAAACCTGTGACATATATAGGTCCACTTCAGAATATTTTCCTCTCCAAATATCTATCTATATATATATCTATCTATCTATATATCATTATCTATCTATCTATATGTATGCCTATACCTGTGACATATATAGGTCCACTTCCGAATATTTTCCTCTCCAAATATCCAACATCCCAACTTTGCTTTGTACATATCTAAAAGTAGGTAAAGATCACAAATTTTGATACATTTTATCAATAGGATAAAATATTTCTACATTTATTTAGAAAAGGAGGGTTCAGATGAATTCAAATTAATAAAAATCCCTTTGTTGCCCTAATAAGTGTGTTACTAAAAAGAATTTTACATATAACAGCTAACATATTAATTTGATGTTCATGTTTCTATAACTTACCCTATTTACAGATTGTAGGATACTTAAAATAAGAAGAGTTTAGAAACATGCATATTAGCCCCATATTTGAATTAAACTAAGAAAACAAAAGAAGAAAATTCTTTCGGGGAAAGTTTTAAATTAAAAGCCGTTTTTTTGTCTGTATCTTACGATTTTTTAACTCTATACCAATTAAGTTCTCCATTTTAAAAATTTAAGTCTTGGGATAGTTTTAAGCTATTTTTAAAAAATTATCTAAGATACTTGGGGATAAGCAACTTATTAAAAATCGTCATAAAGTGACTATTCATATGTTTATTTACCTTGCAATAGAATGTGCTATGACATCCATAAGATGTGTCATCCTTGTTTGAGGGAAAACATAATCGTCAAGCTTCCATAGATCATCCAAAACATTGTAGCTTGTCTCCAAGACATCCTTTACATTGCAGTAACAAGATAAAATAAATTTTAGAAGCATATCTCATATAGTAGCCAAGTAAAAGTCTTTATGGACAACCGGAATCAATGCCCATAGACAAGGGAATCATCACAAAAATAGTAGCTAGAAATTTAAGGTTCTGTACAAACGTTTCTGGCAAACAGATGGAAGGAGTGGTATTCAAGCTAAAGTAGTTTGAATTTTTTTTGAATTTTTTGGAATTAAATTATATTCCACCTCCCCTAAAATTTACCAGAGGCACTCACAAAAACTTTGGAGCGGGAAAAAAACCTCTGAAACCCCTTCAATATTATTATAAATAAATACCTCAACATCTAGGATTTGAAGAGAATCAAGATTCTCGAAATCCTTGGCCAATGGCTGCAATGTGGTAGAAAAACTTGAGGCCTTTTCCCTAAATATAGAAAAATGTTATATGTATCAAACGCTTGCTTTATATCTAAAATCAGATTTCGACAAATTCAAATGAATCTATATGCACTGAAACGAAGCTATTAATGTAAAACATTTATTTCATTTTTTTTGCAATTAATAATATTAAAATCACCTTTCTTCTCGTTTATTAGAGGTTTTTGCAACATCTGTCCAATACTAAAAATACAAAATATTTTAAAGTTTAAAATAAAAGATTTTAAATTTAATGTTGCTTTAAATATTAACATCTTGTGCACTTTTAATACTGAATCAATTTTCAGCTGAAATAATTTCTATAATTATTTGTGCCAATACCTTATTTAAACTTTACTATACATTAGATTCATATTTCAATGAAAATTATTGACTTTGTTGGGTTAAGTATCATTTTTTTCAATAGTAAAAGATATTTTACCTGATATTCATCGACAGGAGTCAAAATATTGGACATGGAATCCAAGTTACCACCTTCTTCATCATTCTAAATTAACAATAATTTTATTCAGATTTGAAAGATTTCATTTTTTAATTAGAGGATTTTCTCAAAGAAAAAATTAATAACACAGTTTTTTTTATTGATGAAAATATTTTGAATGTTATTATAAAGAGAGAGGGTAGTGGCGACAGAGGAACACATACCGTTGAAATAAGACTAAAACCTGCTCATTAAAGCCGAATAATACCATAAAACTAGAACTTTTATGATTTGTCTAATTTGTTTTTATTGACAGTTGACTTGGAATAAGGAAAAATACAGTAATGATTCTCAAATTTCGATAAGCTAGTCCAGCTAGATTGATTTTTTTCTTCACAACTCAAGAACCAAATAGAATTCAGCTTGAAATTATCTTACCTTCACTAAAGAAGGATCTTGCCGACGTAATATAGAACCCAACCCTTTCTCTAATTCTGTCATTAAACCCTAAAATTAAAATTTGCTATTAAGGCATCTGTAGAATAGATAAAAATGTTTTGCAGTATGGCTTCGAAACCGATTAATATCCACTGGATTAGAATCAGTTCTCAGACATCATCTATAGACAATTTTCCAAGAATAATAAAATTAAATTCATTAGTCGAGGGCTTCGGTTTCAATTTTATAATTTTGAATCTCTGCTTAATGCTGTCTATAATACGATGCGATAAATAAATATTTAAGAATTTTTATAAATAATAACAAAAATGTTAAAACTGCTTTGTTTGATTTTATTATATTCAGAGTTCCAATCTTTAACAAATATACTAATTTATTTTTATCAACCTGAAGTTTAGGATCAAAATCAGAGCTCCAACGAGGATCTTTTAGTAGGAGTGGAGTATAAACCTAAAATAATATTTATAGTTTAAGATTTAATGTTATAATATCTTAGGACGTTTATAAGCTATTTTCCTGTACCCCACCTAGAGGCTAGGGGTGAAGTAAGCTGGTCCGGATTTTTATTCTTTTCATATAAGCTTCATATATATTAAGGGGGGCGGGGGGAGATAAGTAATTTTCCTATCCTCCCCGTCCTTTCTAAAAGGATATATAGGGTTGAATGAAGCTGGTCCAAATAGGTTGTACTTTTTAGATAGTCTTTATGAAGTTATTTAATGACTTCCCCTGCCTTTCCTTAGAGGCTAGTGGTGATGTAACTAGTCTACTAAAAAACTAAACAATCAAATAAAAATTTACCTTCTGTAGAACATGATAGAGAGCAGAAACAGGAGAGTCTAACATCGATGAAACATATACATCCCTTAATAAAAGATTTGTAGATTAATTAAAAAACAATTCATATGGAAGCTTTCATCTGTTCTGCCAAAACGCAGCAATACATTATTTTTTTATTAGAGAACCGGTTATAATCCAGCGGATATTAACGGTTTCGAAGCCGTACTGGAAAAGCTTTGCCTAATATTATACCTGTGCAAGTTATCTGGTGTTATTACATCTGGCCGCTTCTTGAAGAAAATCAAAACCTGAAGAAAAAAAATAATATATGTCATCTTATACTACAGCAAAAAAGTAAAACATCAGCGTGTTTTAAACGGACTTTCTGGTAAATAGTTGCTACGCTTCCTAAATATTACCTAGTTGTTATAGGAATCATGTAAAGTTTGAATTCTAACCTGTTTAAATCAACGAAAAAAACAAACTGCCCTTGATGGACGGACGAACGGACCTAATCTAATTATAGAAAAGCTTCGCTTTTAAAAGATACATTAAATATAGTTTATTATTATGATTTTAGTTAAGTGCTGTATTATTTTTAGATTGTAAACTTATAAATTTTATCATTATGACAGAGTGAAGCTATCCGTCAATAAACGTCAGACTAGCGACATTCTTTAATTATATAAAATATTATTACCTTATCATCGCTTTGACCAGGAAGGGGCAGGTTATCCGTATGAATCATTATCTAAAAAAGATTTAACATTGGTTTCCTTCAAAGTGTCTAGTCGAGCACAGAACTCCATTCCCCTTATTTTGAAAAAAATATGGGAGGGGTGGGGTGAGGAGTAGTTCTTTGTGTGTTTTTAGTGTTTTTAACGTTATGATAGGTTGGGGAAGAGAAAAAAATATTATAAAAGGAGAAAGGTGGATCTTGTGCTTGCTGGGCACTTTGAGGGAAAGTAATTGTAATTTTTTTATGTTAAATTTTTGACTAGCTATGTACCAAATAATACTTTTTATTATAACATTATAGAAGTTAGCATAATAAATTTGTCAAAAGAAAGAAATAAAGATTGCATAAACTGACTTTAGTTCTGTTAGTTAATAACACATTTTGTATGTATATTACATGCACAGTTAAATTGAAATGGAAGCTTAAATAAATAAATTCCCTTGATTAGTTAGAAATTATTTTATTGTCTGTAAGATGGATACTAATGTTTGAAAGATTTAATTTAGATATTTTCTCTAAAGAAGTTGTATCAACTTTTTTTTTTATAGCTAGCCGGTTCTTTTAGTAAGTAGTAGATGTAAAATTTTTCATAGAATTCAAATATGCAATCGGTTTTTTTGTAGACCTCTTATTTTTTAAGTAATTTAAGTTTTTTAAAAAAATAATTAAGTCGGTTTTAAGGTACTAAAACGCAACAAAATAAAAGAAGAAAATGGTCAGTAAGAACAAAAATAGTAAGATCTTTAATTTGACACCTTACTTTTAAAATTCTGTTGAGTAATTATTGAAAAAATCTATTTTTTTAACCTCGGTATAATAAAAACTTTAGACCTAAATATTTTCTCAAACAGACATAAAAAACATGGGTTCATATATACCATTAGAATCAGAAAAATATTACGAATCCATTGTAAGCAAAATTGAAAAAAATTAAAAAATTAAAAAATTACAGAAATGGCCAATTATTTTTTTTGTTCAGACAACACTATTGTTTTCCCTTTTTTACCCCCTCTTTACCCCCTCTTTACCCCCTTCCCATTTTTATACTCAATTGAAGAATTAAGACGCTGCCTGTACAACATAATATGATATTTTCATATAATTCCTTTTATTGTAGTTTATATACTATATTGTAAACTTTTTTTTTCAATTTTGCTTACAATGGATTCGTAATATTTTTCTGATTCTAATGGTATATATGAACCCATATTTTTTTATTTGTGAAATAATAAAATTAAGTTCAAAGTTTTTATTCTCGTGGGTTTAAAAAAATCGATTTTTTCAATAATTACCTGACAGAATTGAAAAAGTAAGGTGTCAAATTAAAGATCTTACTATTTTTGTTCATAATGACCATTTTCTTTCTTTTTTTTGTTGCATTTTAGTACCTTAAAATCGACTTAATTTTTTTTTTTTTAAACTTAAATTACTTAAAAAATAAGAGGTCTACAAAAAAACCGATTGCATATCTGAATTCTATGAAAAATTTTACATCTACTACTTACTAAAAGAACCGGCTAGCTATAAAAAAAATAGTTGATACACCTTCTTTGAAAATGAAGACTTGATGTACATTAATAAACGTTCAGTAAGATTTTTTAGTTATTATAAATCTTATATTCTTTTATTGCTACATTATCGGCTACGCCCTTAGAGGCCTCTATGGATACTTCTTGAGGGTAGGGTGGTAAATCAGCCCTCAACTGTAAATTTTAGTTTTGAAAAGAAAAAGTAAAAAAAGACTGGAAGGGAATTTCTTTTGGAAGGATCGATTTACCCTCCCCCGAATAGTTATAAACCATCTCTGTAACTATGCGAAGTTTCGCTGTCAAGGAGAATCATATCACTTCAGTGGTTAGTGAGATCCTTCGATGCAGACAGGCAGAAATACAAACATCCTGTTACTTTTTTGTAAAGATACATGTTTTTTCTTGCTTTAGAGTTTAACAATAGAGGGTTAAATAAATGTACGTCCCAACCCCTAGGACCCTGTACCGACTTTCAATCGGGTCTTTGAAAATCAACCAATGGCGTCGGGAATATTAACACAGCAAAATAGCAACAAAACAGTAGAAAGCAATTTACTAGCAGACGAAAAAGGTCCCCAACGGAGGGATTCAGGTAGTTGTCTGTAGATTTATTTTTGTTTCCACTAAAAATTAACTGTGTGTGTAAAAAACTGCATCTTACTCTTACCTGTCAGGGATTTCAAGGGATAAGACAATGGTCGATAAATTAATGTGTATCTCCAATTTTAATACACAAAATTACCCATTCTGTATATTACAATTATTGGTTGAAACGTTTGGACACTCATCTTAATGGACCAACATTCAATAAAAGTTACCAAGGTTGTTAAGCAAACGAATGAGAAAACACTATTATGAAACTTTGGGGACTATTGTAATAAACAGCCCATTGTCCCCTCCCTCCCTGATATTACCTGTCCATTACTCTTAGTTTCCAATGTAGCTGTCAGCACCAGACAGTTTCCTACAAATCAAATCACAGTATCAATAAATAGATTTTTTACAATCATTTTTACAACTTTTTAAAAAAACCTATTCCAATAAAGGATATAGAATATACGTAAATATTATGATAAGGGAAAATTTTTCGTCAATTTAGGTTGCTAAAACGGATATCGTCTATTGCAAAAATAGTTAAAAACCATCCTTGGACCTATAAGAATCTTCACTGTAAAGGAGAACTATATAGGTTTAGCGGTTACCGAGATCCTTCGTTACATACAAAAAGGCTTACTACTTTATTAATAGGAAATGAAAATCTGGTACAACATCCAACAGACCGATTGTGTTCTACAAATTAAATCACAAGCCGGTGGTCAATAAATTGTCACGTTTTTACAACTTTTACAAAGCTTGTTCCATAAATATGTAGATCTAATGGATATAAAATATAAATGGATATATTATTATTGACAGGGGAAAAATTAATGTACACCCCCAGAATGACGAACATTAGTATGAACATTTTTAACACTGCAGGTTTGGAAAGCGCAAAAAAGATTTAATCAGTTTTAAATGAGATATCACGTTTGTAAAACTTTGAGGACCAGTATAATTTACAATCCAACGTTGCTTCCTCCATAAAAATGATGATCTGTTTTTAGAAAATTTAAAACAAAATATCTAGTTAAAAAAATTTGATTTCAAATAAAAATGTCACTCTGAATGATTTATTCACAATACTTTACAGCAAGTTACTTTAAAGGTAATAAAATTTAATAATTCTACCATTATCAAGAAAGTTGTTAACTTTGTCATCATATTGAAGATTTAGCAATCTAGGATCATTAGAACTCAATTCAAAAATGACGTCAACTGGCCAATTAAAATGTATACTGGCCTGCCATTGGTAATTTAGTCTGTGTATTTGCCAATCATTAGTCATCTGTGTTGTATGACGTCATTTTTTATTGGCACTATAAAGGGCTTCGAAAAAACACGTACATGTAAATAGATTTTTTATTATTACCGTCATCCAGAAAGTTGTTAACTTTGTCATCATATTGAAGATTCAGCAAGCTAGGATCATTAGAGCTCAAGCCAAAATAATCTCCAGTCTAAAATTGAAAAAATCAAGTTGTTAAAAATTAATATTAAACGCGTATTATATCTGATTTACCAGCGCCTACCGCCCCAGAGGCCTCTAGGAGCGCTCTAGAGAAAGAGAGGGGAAAATTCAGCACTAAACTTTCAAAAAGGAAAACGCAGAAAGACATCCTATCACTTTTATACAAGGATTAATATTAATGTAACATATTTTAAACAGAATTGTTAAGCGGCTGAACGTGATATTGATTGTAACCCTACAAATCACCTGGAATAGCCATTACTCAATAATGAAAAAATATTTTTCGCGTGTTTTTCTGCTTACACTTCAGATTATTTTTGTGGCAGTTCTTTAAAAAAATCCACAACATGTTATCTGAAAGTATACAATACCTGTTGAAGGAAAAACTGTTTCCTAACATCTACATTGACGGCACCAGCGTACTGTGGCGTATTGTTTACCGCACCGGCGTACTCGTTGATCAAATCATCCGCCGTTTCCTCGTCTATCGCTGCTTCGTCAGGCATTTTGAATAAAACTTCTGATAATTAAGAATAAATATACATAAAAATGACGTCATACAATACAAATGACCAAATATATGCCAATAAACAGACTAAATTTACCAATGGCAGGCCAGTATATACATTTTAATTGACCAAAGGTTTGCCAGTTTAACGTCATTTTTTATACGCACTATAAAAAGCTTCAATAACAACATTAACAAAAGTGAAGCTCTTAATTGAACAGATACATAAATCAATTACAAACATTTGGGCTACAATTATGAAAAAGGTACTTTCGTTTATGATCTAATTTGTTTATAATATCAAAAAACAAAAAAAATGTATATAGGCTGCGCTCCAAACGATGTGATCCAAAATATTCAAACAGTGTGACTTAAAATAGATGTTGACGTACAGATATTTTGGCTACACTTAAAGAGTAGCCTTACTTCATAAATTTTAATAAATTGTCTAAAACTACTACTCCCTCACGTACAGACGTGACGTACTGACGTTTAGTTTTTAAATAATAATAAGTTCACTTTAAATAAATATGATAGTTATTTATCGCATTGGATTCAAGACTTGTTTTAATCTTGTCTGTAATACGATACTATACATGATTTTTCGGTATGGCTGAGAACCGGTTCTAATCCAGCGAATATTAATTGGTTACGAAGCCATACTGGGATCACTGTTGTATATCACTGTAAAACCAATAAAGGAATTGAAGAATTTGAAAAGAAGTTATTTATCGCAACGTATTATAGACAGCTTTCTGCGGAATTTAAATAAAAATCTAAAAGATTAAAAGCATTTTTGTTAGCACTGAAGGTCTGAAGCCGTAAACTATCAAAACTGGTATTAATTTTATGATTTTTATTTTAATATGGAAATATGGAAAATTGTCTAAAATACGATACTATACATGATTTTTCAGTATGGCTTACAACCGGTTCTAATCCAGCGGATATTAATTGGTTTTTGGAGTCATACTGAGAATAAATATAAAAATAATGTATATCACTGTAAAACCAACGAAGGAATTTGAAATGAAATATTATTTTATTCTTCTTCTACCTGTGTTGTGTTGTCCGATAATTTGGAGAAAGCCATTATGGTTTGTAGAGAACAAGGGATATAAAGGGATAGGACAAAAAATGATAAATAAATCTTTTCACATATTAACATGTAAATGATTCTTTAATTTATTGTTGGTAGGTTCTTGTAATATTGAAAGAAAGAAAGGGTTGTAAAATAATCTAATCATCATTCTTATATTTTTCCCTGATTAAATTTAAAGAATGTTTATTTCATTATTAGACTAAAAGAAAGCCTTTGATATAAATACCTACTACCATATCTACTCCTTTAGTTAATCAAATAAAGTAGAAAGTTATTTTGTCTGTAGCTTAAGATTTAAATAGCTGCTGAACTGATTGAGATCTACATTTAAGGGAAGCTTCACATAAGTCTCAGGATTGTTTTAGGTTTTTTTTATAGTTTATAATAATTTAAAAATATCATTGCCAGGAACATGACAACGTTCGTTAAATGATTATTTTCTTTATTCTATGTGGTTAAACTCGGCCTTTGGTAGCTGATAAATATAAGATTAAAGTATATATTTTATTATCAGACTAAACTTTCCCTTTAAAATAGTAACTTTTTGTTATAATAAAAGAAAGCTAATAATAATAATAATTAATACTAGCGGCAAGGTCCTTAACATCTAGGAACTCTGTCTTCTAATAGGTAAGAAGTATTTAAACAATAGCCTAAACCCATCCTAAAATAAAATAGCCTAAAACCATTCTGGGACCTATTAGAATCTTCCATAAAAGAATAACTAAATCAGTTGTGTTTTTATTGAAATTTCATGCTTCAGACAAAAAAAATGCTTACTACTTTCTATAAAAAGATTTAAAGTCTTTTAATTAATTTTTTAGCAATTTAACTGATTGTGTTAATTAAAGCATAATTCTTATTTTTCATGCAAAAAAATAAAACAAATTATACATTGTAATTTCAACTCCTTTAAATCCATAACTGCTTTCTACAAAATTGTATCCCTAGCCGGCTTAATCAAAATGGTCTGTTAATACGTAAACATGTCGTACGTATTTATGAGAAAGCTGTTTTTGACATGAGACAATTCTCCCCTTTTCTTTCCTGCTGATACCATTGGCATTATCCTAAATTCAAGGATGACAACATCCATAAAAGCGAAGCACTGAAACGGTAGGACAAACGGACATTAACACTTAAATAGTGTCAGAACTGATTAATCTGAATATAATTGTTTAAAAGTCGAGAAAAAAAATTGTAAGTAAATCTGATGAAAAACTGTTTAAATACAGGATACTGTTTCAGGACATACTTACATTTTTAGAACTAGATTACAGAGATGATTCGCTTATAACAATGTACTTTGTTGTCCTAGGAATCAGCATTCCAAAAATCAGACCAATCAGGTAATTTTATCACATAAAAATTTGATGTTAAAAAAGTTAAAAATCAATACGTTTAAAATGGACGTACGGACATTCTTGTAATGATTATAGAGTTGCTACGCTTTCTAAATCGTACCTAACTACTAAAGGAATCACCATGCAATGGTTGAAATCGATAGGACAATTCTAACATGCCTAAATTGATTTTAAAAAGCTATCCGTCTGTGACGAACGTACGGACGGACGGACGAACGTACGGACCGACCCTAATTATAGAAAAGCTTCGTTTTTAAAAAGTTTAAAAAGTCATCTTGCTATTTTTATCCTTATTTCTCAAGGAAGAAATTAGGCAATGCAAAATAAAATTTATGTACATACCCCAATGACCATAAACAAAATTATTTAACAAACACAAAAGAAAAGGAAAAGTAGTAAATAACTTTAATTTTAATTTATAATTTTTTTTTGGCTATTGATGTAAATATGTGCTCTTAAGGACGTCCAAGCTTTTAACAACTATTTGATAACTAACCTATACAATACCCAAACTCCAATATACATGTAATATTTATTATTACTGAAAAATCATGTATTGCATTGATTGCTGAAAAAACCAATTAACGACAAACATGTTTTAAGGTTTCTAGCTATATCGAACATTAGGTGTAAACAAAATAAAGTGATTTAATAAATAATAAAAAATATAAATAATTGGCTATATTAGAAAATTGTAATAATTCTCAAATAAATAAGGATGACAACATCCATAAGTAGCGAAGCACAAAAATCGTGAGGTAATACGAAAAGTAAAAAGAAAGAGTATTCTTTAAAATCAAGAATAGATTTATTGGAGTTAATAAACACAAAACCTTATTTTATTTAATGGTCAAAGTAAATTACTTTCTGGATGCTCAGAACAATAGGAAAATTTTTCATGATACTGTCATCTTAAAAAAGTTTGAAAATCGGACCCAAAACACCAAAAACATTAAGAAATATGTAAAAATGTAAAAATAGCCAAAAACTTGCTAAAAGGCAGTCCAACCTTTATAGGTGTTTCATTACACGACGGGAAATTTAATTTAGATATCCATAACAAGATTTTTTTGAAAATCGGACCATAAACACCAAAGTTATGGTGAAAAATGTGAAAAATACAAAAATAGCCTAAAACCTGCTAAAAACAGTCCGCCTGCCATGGATGTGTTAAAGTTATTTATGCTCCTGATTGATGGGAATGTTGTCAAAAAGTTTCAGCCTTCTATTTGTCATAGGAGCCGAGAAAATCACGTTTCCTCCACTTTTTCTCTAACGGACATTTCGAATTATAAAGTAGCTTTGCTACTAATAATGGCAGATTCTAATTATTTTTACATATAGGCATATCAACATTGAATTAATTATTTAAATCTTCTAATTGTGCAGTTTATTAATTTCTCCTCTCCACACATACATAGCTAGTTCAGATATCTATCTATTACCAGGGATCTAAAGGGATAAGACAATGACCGTTAAATTGATGTACATTCCAATGATCATTAAGAAAATTACCCCTTTTGTAGTTTATAATTAAAGGTTGAAACGTTTGTACACTCAACTTAATAAACCAACTAATAAAATTTAATAAAAGTCCCCAACGATGGTAAGCCAACAAATAAGAAACCCTTGTTATAACACTTTGGGGACTAGTGTAAAAAACAGTCCAATTAATGGCCCCTCCCTCCCTGATCTATTACCCTAGGGGTTCCTAGCTAAGGTAAATTTAATGCCATAAGAAAGTCTGAATTAGTCAAATAATAGACGCATTATTAGTAGAAAACAAACCAAGGTTTCAATTGGGTTTAGACGCAATATTAATAGAAAAAAACCAAGGTTTAAATTGTAGTGACTGAAGAATTAAAACATTCCTATAAGTAGCTGTTGTTTTAATTTGTTGATTCATTTAGTTGGCTGTCCAAACGTTTCAACCACTAATGTTCATCTACAGAAAGGGTTATTTTGTTTGTCATTGGGGATTTACATCGATTTATCAGCCATTGTCTTATCCCTTTAGATCCCTGGGAAAAGCGACCTCTCTAAAAGCACACATATGAGAGGTCTATAACAAATAAGTGGCAAGAAGTTAAACAAACTCCATTTTGGTCAGTTCAACTTAGACATGGCTATGGGGTGTATTAAAATATTCAACTTCCCGAATCAGAACACCAGAGAGAGAGACAGGGGACAATGGGCTATTTAATGCACTAGTTCCCAAGGTTTTATAATAACGTTTTCTTATTCGTTATTATTATTTTCATCTTTGGGGACTTTACTGACTTTTGAATGATTGGTTGGTTAATTAAGTTGAATGTTCGAACGTATCAACCACTAATTTTAATCTACACCATGGGTAATTTTATGTGTCAACATTGGGTATATACATCATTTTGTTTGCCTTTGTCTTATCCCTTTAGATCCCTACGTTAATGCAGCAAAACTTTATTTACATTTATATGAAATTATTTTTGGTTCACCCTTAATTTTTGGGTTTATTCTGGCGGAATATGTTTGCTAGCCTACTGAGTTATTCAGACGCGAGTGAGCGTAAGATATTTGTCCGTGCCGCCTTTCACTCCCCTCTGTAATATGGTCTAGATAGTTTACCTGCGACTGTAGCGTAACATCGTGCATCCGTAGTGCATTCGCACGTTGTCGGGAAGATGCTAGGTTCAAATCTCGGCCCGAAATCGCGTCATAACATAAGCCATTAAAATGGTTCCGGGTACTATGTCAGGCTGGTGACATAAATAGTTTGAGTAGAAGAAATGGCTTGTCCTATAAACAGGCGCAACCCTTTACAATGCACATTTAGGACTTCTCAAACAAAGGACGTACGATCAAAGGGTTGGCTGTCTGTTGGATGTTACTTAACCTAATATCCACCAGTGGGTGTAAGAGAATTGCATACCATTACAAGCAATAATCACTTGAAATCGAAGGATAACCCCGGCCTAATTAGGTAATGGATAATAATATGGTCAAGATAGCTAAATCAATATGGTTCTCCTTTACAATGTAGCTTCACATAGGTCCAGGGAAGATTCAAAACTTTTTGGGGGGGGAGGGTACAACACCTTCTAATATATAGATTTCCTGGATGCCAGGGGCGCGTTAAATACGTTAAAATAGTACCTCATATTGTTAAATATACCAATTAAGAGTCAAAGGGTTGGTTTTCTGTTGAGTGTTGTAGCACCAAATAATCTTGAGTCTCTTTACAAGCATAGATCTAATGGGATGAGACAATGGCCGATAAATTTATGAACATCCCCAATAATGATTTTGAAAATTACCACTTCTGTAGATTAAAATTAGTGGGTGAAAAGTTTGGACACTGAACTTAATGAACCAACCAATCAAAATTCAAAATAGTCCCCAAAGAAAAAAAATATTTCAAAACTTTGGGGACACGTGTAATAAACAGCCCAATGTCCCCTCCCTCCCTGCTCTTTACAAGTCTTAACATAAATCAAGGAGTTGTGTGATATTATGAAGTTGGACACTCACACACACACACACATACACACACACACACACACATGCACACACCAAGGCATATTTACAGGTGGATATAGAAAGGGCCTGAATAAAATTTTCCGTCAACCTACCGGCGGGCGGTTTGTGGCTAGGGGATGGGCGTCTATTTAGGGATGCTCAGAGGAACAAAAATAGACGGGTGTGGAGGGAGGGTGTAGAGGGGATATTATGTGTATCCTAATCATCTATCTATCTATTAATGTAAAACTACTTAAAAGTGGATGTTTTACTCCGTGTAATCTGTTTAACATTGAATTTTGACTTGACTCTTATTATACAACAAGAAAAGCGTAGTAGTGATCAGAGCTTTGATAAAGAAACTTGAAAATCATACCGTTAAAACAACTTTTTAAAACCATTTTGTACTATTATATACATACAGTGAAAAATATTTCAAAACTTGATTTCAATTTATTATCTAATAATTGTATCTTTAATTTAAATAGTTGCCTTGAAAGGTTGTAGCTGTTTGGTGCTAAAATTATTACCTAATTATCCAATGTAATGTATTTTTTTTATTTGGGGTTAGAATTATGTTGCATTAAAAAAATATAAAAATAGTTGTTTATCGCATTGTATTATGGACAGTTTTCCGCGAATATTAAAATGAATAATTACTAGATAGATCAGTTTTGTTATCTACAAGGGGCCAAAGGTCCGGGCTAATGAACCTGGTATTAATATTGTGATTTTTATTTTGATATTCGTGTAAAATATTCTGTAATACGATGCTATATTTGATTTTCATTATGGCTGAAAACCGGTTCCAATTCAGCGTATATTAATCAGTTTCAAAGCCATACTGGAAAGCTTTTTACTATCTATTAGTATCGAAGCTATTAAATGTCCTTTTTTATTTGGATTTACAAAGAAATATAATTTTCTCATATTATTATAAAGATAGACGTCTATGTGTTTTAAAAGATTGTATAGACCAATGGACATTCTTTAAATTGGTGGTCTCTAAAAATCCTTGTGAATTTCTATAGAGAAATTGTGTTTTTCAATGCTTCTTTTAAAACTATCTTGCTTGGTTTTCTCATAAAATTTTCATGACTATTTACTCTATAACTAACGTTGTCTGTCTGCTAGTCTATATCTTTTAAACATAATGAAAATGCATTCCCCTTGCTTTTTATGTATGTTGTCATCCTTGTTAAAAGATTCAAAATTAGTCATAAAGGAACACGATAACAAAATTGATATTAATTATTTTGATAAAACTAATACATCTCTTTTTATTATTTTCTTTCCATTTGCCTATTAAGATTTTTCTGTGCTTCATAAGATCTCAAAAGTCAATTTTTTAGACTGATTTAAGAAAACTTTACACTGGTTCCTATGTGGGTTGAGTCTCAGGGATCTTAAGGGATAAGACAATGACCGATTGATGTACATCTTTAATGATGACACACAAAATAACCCTGGCTGTAGATTAAAATTCGTGGTTAAAACGTTTTATGACCCAACTTTATAAACCAACTAATCAAAATTCATTAAAAGTCTCCAAAATTGTTAAGCCAACGAATAAGAAAACGTTAATGTAAAACATAGGGTGCTGGTTAAAACAGCCCAATATCCCTTCTCTCTCTAGTTGAGTCTAGCCACTGGCAAATAATTAAATCCTGAAAAGGTAAAGAAATTTCGGACTTTTTATACCTACAAAGTTGTAAAGCTACTATTTATTTTAAATTTTTAAAGAAAACGTATTTTTTTCGGCTGCTACTTAAGATAAACGGCTGATATGCTTTATAAGTTACTGTAACCAATGATCTTTGAAAAAATACCCATCTGTAGATTATGAATATTGGTTGAAAAGTTTGGACTCTGTTAATTTGTACCAACCAAAACTTTGGGTACCAGTGTAATTTACAGTCTTATATCCCCCCTCTTCTCTCTTATTTATCCAGAATATTTATTTATATCAATGCTAAAAACCACTCAAATAAGATGTTTATGAAACCCTTAAACCAGAAATAGCTAGATATTCTGACTTCTATGAATTTGTTGTAAATGAAAACAAACTATCTAGCAACAAGAATACATCCGCAAGTTTTTGTATATTCTATGTAATACTAGCGGGTAAGCCCCTAGAGGTGTTTAGTGGCGGGATGGGGGGGGGGGGGGGTTGAAGTTAAATCGACCCATTTTTTTAATTTTAAAAAGAAAAATCTTAAAAAAATATTTTTTTTTGGTTATAAACCTTCCCAGGACCTATAAAAAGCTACATTGTAAAGGAGAACCATATAAGGTTCAGTGGATAGAGAGTTAAAAAGATAATTGGCTTTTTAAATTAATGAACTCTGCTCTTATAATTGTTAATCTTATTAGGTATTTTCTTTTCTTGATACAAATTGCACTTAAATAAAATACCCTGTTGATTACCAATATACCCCCTCGCGTACTTTATTCAGGTTAGGTTAGGTTGTATTGTGTACTGGGAAGCCCCTCAGGGTTATAGCCCTTCCAAAGATTAGACATTTAAACAAAATTACCCTTATTTTCAATTCATTTAAAAAACAAGTGTAGGTAGGTGGGGGGGGGGGGGGGGGATCAGTGGTCTACAGCCACTATGTAAGAAAGAACCAAGTTTTCACTACAAACTTTACCCTAATACCTCATCCCTGCAAAGATCCCCCGTCCCCCATTTAGTCTAATATGTATAGTAAGAGATATAAGTTTTCCGGAATTGTAATGTAGGGAGTAGATTTGAAATCTGCATCAAATTTTAAGGATTTTTTATAAAATTCGTTTTTTGTATAATTCTTTATCTAAAAGCGGAAATACAAATTAAGTTAATTAATTTTGGCATCTGTGATTGGTGGATTTAAAAAATCTGCGCTCTGATTGGATGTCGTACATCATTCAACCAATTAGAGCGCAGGTAGTTTAAAATCCACCTATCCTATTGGTCAAAATTAACTAACTTAAAATGTATTTTCGCTTTTAGATTAAAGAATTTTACAAAAAACGAATTTTATAAAAAATCCTTAAAATTTGATGCAGATTTCAAATCAACTCCCTACATTAAAATTCCGGAAAACTTATATCTCTTAATGTATAGTATAGACACAAGAATAGTTATTTCTCGCATCGTATTATAAACAGTTTTCCGCGGATATAGAAAGTACAATTATGAGATTAAAACTAGTTTTTTAGCCCCGAGGTGCCGAAGGCACCGGCTAAAAAACTGGTTTTAATCTTATGATTGTACATTTTTTTATTCGTAGAAAGCTGGATACAATATGATGCTAGACATAGTTTTTTCGTATGGATGAGAACCGGTTCCTATCCACCGGATTCGAATGATTACGAGAAATATTTTTTTTGTGATTCACGAAATATTATCGATTAATTAGTTAATGTATAGTGCCATAAAAAAATGACGCCATACAAAAGACCAATAAAAGGTCAATATACAGACTAAATTACCATTATGACGTCATTTATGACGTCATTTTTATAGGCACTATAAAAAGCTTTATTAATGTTTGTAAATTTTTATTCTAGGTGAATAGGTGGACAAAATGTTACGAGAAATATTAATTTGGTCAGCATGCCTTCTAGGAAAATAAATAATAATAGTTATTTAACGCTTCGTATTATAGATTTCGCTTTCCGCGGATATTAAAATGGGAAATGATAAGATTAAAGCCATTTTTGTTAGGCCCGTGGGGCTAAAGGCGCTTGCTAACAACATTGGTTTTAATTTCATGATTTTTGTTTTAATATCTGTGGAAAATTGTCTGTAATACGATGCTATAATGATTTATCCGTATAGCTGAGAGCCAGTTCTAATCCAGCGGATATTAATCGGTTTGGAAGCCATACTGAAATATATTTAAAACGTTTTGTATATTGGAGAATGAAACTGTAAAAATAGTTTTTTTAACCAGCTACGAAGTCAGGTGTGTGATGTTAAAATTATAAAGTAGAAAGAATGCCGTGATCTAAAGGGATAAGACAATAGGCGATAAATTGTTGCACATCCCCAAAGTTTTTCCCTTCTGTCAATTACAATTAGTGGTTAAACGTTTGGACTCTTAACTAAATAAACCAATCAATAAAAATTCAAAGTCCCCAAGGTTTTTAAGCCAACGAATAAGACAACTTAACTGGATGAACCAACCAATCAAAAATCAATAAAAGCCCTCAAGGTAGTTAAAGACTTTAGGGACTAGTGTAAAAAACAGCCCAATGTCCCCTTCCTCCCTGCCGTGTATTAGAGGAAGGCACAACTTGTGATTTTCCTACAAATGTCGTGCAACAAAAAAGTTGGTTGTCCGCATGTGCGAGCACATACTAGTTTAAGGTGGTTTAAGGGAGGGTGTCAAATACAAAATTGCCTTAAATTTAAAACTTGTTTAAACTGATAGTACACGATAACAAAATCATAGTACGAATTGTTTAAATATATTAGAATTCATTTATAAGAATGGATTTAGAATACAATATAAGTGGAGAAATTGTCGTCAATTTAGGTTGCTAACACAGTAAGTTCGTTCAATCGGTGGGAGGGGACGGGAGGGTATGGGGTATAGGGAGTGGTAGGAGGCATCGTTATTTTAGCTAGCTACGAGTTTCACGTTATTAGAGTACATGATAATCTGGTGTAAGATCCGAGTAATAATAAATCCCATATTTATAAGATAAAAAGCTAAATTTAAATTAATATTGAAATTATATTTTGGTTGTCGTATTATTGAACAAATTTGTTGCGTTATGGATGAAATTTTAATGATTTAGAGATTTCTTATATTAAAGACTTAACATTAATTTGTTAGTAGCTGCGCTTTCTAAAAAAGAAAAAAAACATACAAATAATCTAAAAATCTTTAAATTCTAAAAATAAATTCTACTTTATTGTATATTGTTTCCTTATATTGAAAAGTTTGTCAACAAAACCGCCATAGCATAGAATCAGCGAATTTAACAATTTATCAATAGATATATTATTACTTGGATCTTACACCAGCTTTTCATGTTCTCTAATAAAGTGAAACTCGCAGCGGGCCACAGTAAAAGTGTCTGACTATGACGTCAGAAAAAATTAACAATTAACCAATGAGAAGCCAGTATTCACAATGGTAAAATATATAGCGGCCTCTCATTGGTTAGTTGTTAATTTTTTCTGACGTCATAGTCAGACACTTTTACTGTGGCCCTCGCAGCGGGCTAAAATTACGATTCCCATCCTCCACTCCCTTTATCCCATCCCCTCCCCTCCTACTGGATGAACAAACTGACCAATAGAGGAGTTCCATGTTAGCAAACTAAATTGACAATATTTTTTCCCCTGTCATAATATCCACGTTTGATCTACATCCTTTCATCCTATTGTCTGCTAATTAAATTTTGTCTGTCTGTCTGTCAGTACATCCATTAAGCTGGTCAAAAGAAAATGTTAGGCAAGCTAGAAACGTGATTTTCTCGGCTATTCTTAAAGATAGATGTTCAACTTGATGATTGAAGGAGCTTTAAAAAATGAATTTTATATATTGAATTACTGATTCATATATTACTAGCGGCTTCGCCCTTAGCTTCTAGAGTAGAATCAAATCGGTTCGGTGGTTACCGAGATCTTAAGGGACATATGGACAGGCATCAAGCTACTCTGTATTAAAGATATTGACTGTTTTGTAAAATATCCCTAAGATATTTTTGGCGATAAGACGTCAATTTTTGACACGAACTTGGACCTCGGTCTGTCTTCAAATAATACATGAATATTTTCTACAATTTTATTTTAATTTTAATATATTTAATACAAGCGGCAACGCCCCATAGAGGCCTCTAGGGAAACTATATGAGAGGGGAGTTGAGTTCCTATCCCATTTCTAATATTAGTATTAAACAATAATTATAAAACATCACAGGACCTATGATAAGCTACCCTGTAAAGGAGAACCATATTGGTTTAGCGGTCAGCGAGATCCTTCGGTACAAACAGACAGACATATAGTCAATTAGACAAGCATCCTGTTACTTCATTTAAAAAATTGTAAAATGGTTAGGTTTTTCTATAATTGTTTTAGACAAAGTCACAATTAAAGTAAAACCTATATATATTTTTTCAGTTTAGGGCAACTTTAAGCTCCTCGAAGTAGTAAGTTTTTAAACATTTGATTATGATTAAGATCTTACTAAGCTGCATGCGTTTACCAATTTTGGGTTTGTTGTTCTATCCTGCGTTTGTATCTCCTGTGTTTGTCTTTCCTATTTTTGTCTTTCCTATGTTTGTCTCTTCTGTGTTTGTCTTTCCTATGTTTGACTCTTCCGTGTTTGTCTTTCCTATGTTTGTCTTTCCTATGTTTGTCTTTCCTATGTTTGTCTCTTCCGTGTTTGTCTTTCCTATGTTTGACTCTTCCGTGTTTGTCTTTCCAATGTTTGTCTCTTCCGTGCTTGTCTTTCCTATGTTTGACTCTTCCGTGTTTGTCTTTCCTATGTTTGTCTTTTCTATGTTTGTCTTTCCTATGTTTGTCTTTCCTATTTTTGTCTTTCCTATGTTTGTCTCTTCTGTGTTTGTCTTTCCTATTTTTGTCTTTCCTATGTTTGTCTCTTCTGTGTTTGTCTTTCCTATGTTTGACTCTTCCGTGTTTGTCTTTCCTATGTTTGTCTTTCCTATGTTTGTCTTTCCTATGTTTGTCTCTTCCGTGTTTGTCTTTCCTATGTTTGACTCTTCCGTGTTTGTCTTTCCAATGTTTGTCTCTTCCGTGCTTGTCTTTCCTATGTTTGACTCTTCCGTGTTTGTCTTTCCTATGTTTGTCTTTCCTATGTTTGTCTTTTCTATGTTTGTCTTTCCTATGTTTGTCTTTCCTATTTTTGTCTTTCCTATGTTTGTCTCTTCTGTGTTTGTCTTTCCTATTTTTGTCTTTCCTATGTTTGTCTCTTCTGTGTTTGTCTTTCCTATGTTTGACTCTTCCGTGTTTGTCTTTCCTATGTTTGTCTTTCCTATGTTTGTCTTTCCTATGTTTGTCTCTTCCGTGTTTGTCTTTCCTATGTTTGACTCTTCCGTGTTTGTCTTTCCTATGTTTGACTCTTCCGTGTTTGTCTTTCCAATGTTTGTCTCTTCCGTGCTTGTCTTTCCTATGTTTGACTCTTCCGTGTTTGTCTTTCCTATGTTTGTCTTTTCTATGTTTGTCTTTCCTATGTTTGTCTTTCCTATTTTTGTCTTTCCTATGTTTGTCTCTTCTGTGTTTGTCTTTCCTATTTTTGTCTTTCCTATGTTTGTCTCTTCTGTGTTTGTCTTTCCTATGTTTGACTCTTCCGTGTTTGTCTTTCCTATGTTTGTCTTTCCTATGTTTGTCTTTCCTATGTTTGTCTCTTCCGTGTTTGTCTTTCCTATGTTTGACTCTTCCGTGTTTGTCTTTCCAATGTTTGTCTCTTCCGTGCTTGTCTTTCCTATGTTTGACTCTTCCGTGTTTGTCTTTCCTATGTTTGTCTTTTCTATGTTTGTCTTTCCTATGTTTGTCTTTCCTATTTTTGTCTTTCCTATGTTTGTCTCTTCTGTGTTTGTCTTTCCTATTTTTGTCTTTCCTATGTTTGTCTCTTCTGTGTTTGTCTTTCCTATGTTTGACTCTTCCATGTTTGTCTTTCCTATGTTTGTCTTTCCTATGTTTGTCTTTCCTATGTTTGTCTCTTCCGTGTTTGTCTTTCCTATGTTTGACTCTTCCGTGTTTGTCTTTCCAATGTTTGTCTCTTCCGTGCTTGTCTTTCCTATGTTTGTCTTTTCTATGTTTGTCTCTTCTGTGTTTGTATCTCCTGTGTTTGTTTCTCCTATGTTTGTCTTTTCTATGTTTGTCTTTCCTATGTTTGTCTTTTCTATGTTTGTCTCTTCTGTGTTTGTATCTCCTGTGTTTGTTTCTCCTATGTTTGTCTTTTCTGTGTTTGTCTCTTCTGTGTTTGTATCTCCTGTGTTTGTTTCTCCTGTGTTTGTATCTCCTGTGTTTGTTTCTCCTATGTTTGTCTTTTCTATGTTTGTCTCTTCTGTGTTTGTCTCCCTATGTTTGTCTCTCCTTTGTAAAAGAGGGGGTAGAGGGTGTGGCTAAGGGTTCATCCGTTCGTTAGTTATCATGAAATCCACAAATTAGACAGGAACAATTAGATTCATAATGAGTAAATATTTTGCCAAGTAAATCAATTATGTGTTCCTTATTAGTAGGGATGCAGGGGTGGGGCAATCAATGACAAATTATTTAAACCCCAATTATGATAAACAAAATTCTTACTTTGGTAGATTAAAATTATTACAAGAAAAGTACACTATTGTCCAACAGTTTTAAGCTACCAAGGAGGAGGTCAAAGTTCTGCCTATAACCAATCCTATTGTATAAAGTAGTAAGAGTTTTTTTTATTTAAAGATTAGGTTCTCAATATCTAATTATCCGATTGAGTTTTCCCTTTGAGACTGGGGATTGTTTTTAGCTATTTTTCTAGCCCCTTTCTGCCTCTTCGAAAACAGAGCTCATAAAGGGTAGGGGCGAAGCAGCTAATTATCTTTATATTGCTAATATCAATGAACAAATAATGAGTAAAGTCAAACCAAAAATATTTGTTCAATTATAATATTGAAGCAATAGTAATACAGGTCTTACTTGTTATATTGCTTAGTTTACGAAATAAGGTCATTTGTTTACTAAAGTAGCACAGCAAAATTTAAGGATAATTAGTGGTTTTGTCAGGGATCTTAAGGGATAAGACAAAGGCTGCTAAATTGATGTACATCCCCAATGATGATACACAAAATTACCCCTTTTAAAGTTTACAATTAGTAGTTGAAACTTTAAACATTAAACATAATAATTCAAACAATCAAATTCACTCAAGTCCCCAAGAAAACGTTATTATATAACTTTGGGGACTAGTGTAATAAACAGCTTTTTTCCACTCTAAAAAAATTTTTTTTAAAAAAATCTCCAAAAATATTTTTAAAAAATCATTTAATTCTTTAATAAAAATCTTATTAGTATCTTTCTGAGATTTCTAAGATTGCAAAACTAATAAACGTTGTTTTACTATAAAAAGAAAATAAAAAAGAATAAGCATATTATTATTTAGTACTTCAAAGGTCTGGTATACGGTGAGGTTATGTTTAGAACAGAGGAAGAAATCAAAAATTTTGTCGAAACTTCAGAAAAGAAATTGGAGGTAAAATCAGACAAGGAATCTTCATTTTATTCTTTTAGATTAACTATTATTTAAAATTTTCGTAGTAGCGAAACTACTCTATAATTCAAAATGTCTATATGAAACAATTTTATACGTGACATATCAGCTTCTATTTGAGATATACGACTGAAATTTGCTGAACGATTCCCTATGCCAATGAGCATTCAGTATATGTTTTACTTTGTCCGTTTGTCTGTCTTTCATTATATAAAAGATAGCTATTTAAAAAAGATTCTTTAATATTTAAGCCAACTAGTAAGAAAACTTGGTGACTAGTGTAATAACAGCTCAATGTCCACTTCCTCTCTAATTAATATTGGATTATCTAGGAAGAACGAGAACAATGGGCTGTTTATATTCTAGTCCCCAAAAAATTATAATAATGTCTTCTTATTCATTGTTCTAACAACTTTGGAGACTTTTATTAGGATTTAATTGGTTGGTTCATTAAGTTAAGTGTCCAAACGTTTTAACCACTAACTTATTTTTTAGGCTGAACAAATCAAAACTACATTTGCTGCTTGGGCGTTTGAAAGCAATATTACAGGTGTTTTAATTTCCAGTATGGCTCGAAAACGATTAATATCCGGTGGATTAAAACCGGTTCTCAGTCATACTAAAAAATCATGTATCGAATCGTATTATATCCAGTTTACTACGAATATAAGAATGTACTATCATTTATTAAAACCAGTTTTTTTTAGCCCGTGCTTATGGCATCTTGGGGATAAAAAACTGCTTGTACATTTTTATAACTGCGGAAAGCTGTTTTATTACGATGCAATAATATCTATTCTTAAATTTCACATTTCACACACAAAGCATGTTCTATAAGGCTTTACTTCCCTCACACTGCCTGTACATTTGTCAGTATGTAATCAATCTTTTTGTTGCTTTCCCTCAAAGTGGGTAATATGCACAAACCCCTCTCCCTTATTAAATTGAAAATATAGGATTTTTTCCCTAATAACTACTACGTGGGCCCTTACCTTACCTGGTCTACCTTGTGCCTAATATTGCCTGGCTCAATGTAATAAACAAACAAACGAAAAACTAAACCACCCTTATTTTCATATTATTTAAACATAGGGGATGCAGTCTGAAATACTGTGGCACTTTGAGGGAATTTTATATATCTATCTTCGTAAAGATGGATTAAAAAGTTACAGAGTGACTGATGGACTTTAGTTATATAGAATCTGCAATATTAAAAATCAAATAATTGTAGAAAAGGATGTAGAATATACGTGGATATTAAGACAGGGAAAAACATTTCGTCAGTATAGGTTGCAATATCACCTCGCATTGATATTAAACATAAAAATCTGGTGTAAGGTCCAAGTAATATTAAATCCGTTATTTTAGATGAGACGAAGGAAGCCAGCCTGTTGGCCCAAGAACAGTATGACAAACTTTTTAAACAGATAGGTAAGTCAACTTTATTGACAATACAAATTTAAGGCTATTGTAGCTTTCATGGCCCCTTTAAAGGCTATGTCCCAAAAACGACTATTGCAAAGATTATAAATGAAAATTGTAAACGAGGGCGAACTCCACCGTTTTTATGGACAAGTGTACATATTTAACAAAGGTGTTGAAATGATGAACATACTTTTTATAATCATATTAATATTATTTTTTTTTTTATAAAATTCACGTATTTTTTATATCAAACGAGAGACATTGTAAGATAATTAAGTTTTCAAAATAAATTGGGGATATAAATCAGGATTCTAAAGGGATAAGACCATGGCTGATAAATTAATGTACATCCATACTGATGATACACAAAATTCTCTCTTCTGTAAATTACAATTACTGGTTGAAACGTTTGACCACTTCACTTAATAAATCAACCAATCAAAAGTCCCCAAAGTTGTCAACGAATAAGAAAACGTTCTTAAAAATTTTGTGGACTGGTGTAATAAACAGCCAATTGTCCCCTTTCATCCTCTTTTAAAAATCTATTCTATATCCATTCCCCATATCTAGCATAAACCTCTATGACTGCAATCGTACTTGCTTTAGGTTTAACAGCACAGAAAATCGACATGTCCCTTGTGAAAGATAGAGATGTAAAGAGAAAGATTATGATGCTAACAAATCTTGGCACTGCAGTCCTACCCGAGAAAACTCTGAAGTAAGTTCTACTTTTTAAAAGCAGCTTATAGTGCCTATACAAAGTGACGTCATTCAATACAATTGACAGTATATATTTTACCGTTAGTCAATTAAAATGTATACTTGCCTATCATTAGTCATATAATTCTACTGGGTGATATCCCTCAAAGTGCGAAGCGAGCATATAATTTTTTCTCCCCACACCCCCTCCCACTAACTTTTAAAAATAATAAACCTGAACCTAGCCTATGATGAAACAAAAACTATTTTCATTTTTGGGTTAGTTTAGGTAAATGTTAATGGTTGCCCTGCAGGGTTAGTAAATAGGTTAAAGAACCCCGGAGATGCTAGAAATAGAAGAAAAGGAACTGTAAAAATACGACGAAACCCGCAACTTCGATTTCTTTCCAAGATTTAAAAAAGACAGTTTTCATTAAAGTTCCTAGTCAAGCACCTTCCCCCTTCTTTTAAAAATAATTTTAAAAAAGGAAGGCAGGGGTACTTTTTTGTTATAATAATGCCTGGTTAAATTAGTTAATGTTGGGTATAAAGCTGCTCCGAAGGGTTATGCCCTGCAGGGTAACTCCCCCCCCCCCTCAACATTAAGAAAAAAATGACATCATTTAAAGGATGTCTTATAAATGTATAATTGTATAAAAAAAGTAATTTTAACATTATTTGAAAAACAGTCCAAATTTCTCATGGATTACGGTTTTACGGTTCATAGCACACATTAAAGAAGAAAACCATTGGGATTTTTCATCCATATTTTATCATCTAGCTATTTAACTCTTTGCTATGTTATCCTTATATAAAAGTAAGAGGATGTATGTCTGTTTTGTATGTTTAGTAAAAAACTTATTTGATTCTCCTTCATAGTAATGCTTCATATAGGTCCAGCGAAGATACTATTTTTGGGGAGGGTACAAGTACCTCCAAACCCCGCCCCATGAGAAATCGTCCCCATAAAAAATATCCAACCCCCAAAAAAGTTTTTGATTATAGAAATATGGTCGTAAAGTTATCCTTTCTTAAAAAATTTCCCACAAAAATCTTCCAAATATTTGTAAAAATCCTTTAAATTAAAGTTTAATTTTAAACTTTAGTTACAGACTAGCTTTATGCCTTGTTAAGAAGTTTTAGAAAAAAATCCTGTGCATTTTTGTGTGTATAAGTTGGCTGAACAATTAGAAACATAGACAATTATTTCAAAATTTTACACAAATAAAATAAACATTTATCGACAGCTACATGTAAAATGTTACAGCTTCTAATTGTCGAAAACTAGAGACTGGCTTGAAGCTATAGATGTTCTAGGAAAATTAAGATTAATATCATTTAGTATAAGGCTGAAGCTATAGATGTTCTAGGAATATTAAGATTAATATTATTTAGTATTAGGCTGAAGCTAATAGATGTTCTAGGATTATAAAGATTAATATCATTTAGTATTAGGCTGAAGCTATAGATGTTCTAGGATTATAAAGATTAATATTATTTAGTATTAGGCTGAAGCTATAGATGTTCTAGGATTATAAAGATTAATCTTATTTAGTATTAGGCTGAAGCTAATAGATGTTCTAGGATTATAAAGATTAATATCATTTAGTATTAGGCTGAAGCTATAGATGTTCTAGGATTATAAAGATTAATATTATTTAGTATTAGGCTGAAGATATAGATGTTCTAGGAATATTAAGATTAATATTATTTAGTATTAGGCTGAAGCTAATAGATGTTCTAGGATTATAAAGATTAATATTATTTAGTATAAGGCTGAAGCTATAGATGTTCTAGGAATATTAAGATTAATATTATTTAGTATTAGGCTGAAGCTAATAGATGTTCTAGGATTATAAAGATTAATATTATTTAGTATTAGGCTGAAGCTATAGATGTTCTAGGAGTATAAAGATTAATCTTATTTAGTATAAGGCTGAAGCTAATAGATGTTCTAGGATTATAAAGATTAATATCATTTAGTATTAGGCTGAAGCTATAGATGTTCTAGGATTATAAAGATTAATATTATTTAGTATTAGGCTGAAGCTAATAGATGTTCTAGGATTATAAAGATTAATATAATTTAGTATTAGGCTGAAGCTATAGATGGTCTAGGATTATAAAGATTAATATTATTTAGTATAAGGCTGAAGCTATAGATGTTCTAGGAATATTAAGATTAATATTATTTAGTATTAGGCTGAAGCTAATAGATGTTCTAGGATTATAAAGATTAATATTATTTAGTATTAGGCTGAAGCTATAGATGTTCTAGGATTATAAAGATTAATATTATTTAGTATTAGGCTGAAGCTATAGATGTTCTAGGATTATAAAGATTAATATTATTTAGTATTAGGCTGAAGCTATAGATGTTCTAGAAATATTAAGATTAATTTTATTTAATACATATTACTGAATCATTTACAAAAAATAAAATAATGTATGTTGTTTGATTGATTGAAAAAAATGGATGTTTTTTTTTATCATAAATATAGAAATGTTTTTTCATTGTAAATTTAATATTCTTATTCCTTTTTAAGCATAAAGCCTAGAGTTTTGTAATTGAATGATAAATAATAATTTCACCACAAGTTTCCTACCATATATCTCTCATATCATACTTTCTCACTGTGAAAAAATATGTGGAATTTAAGATAAAATGTCACAAAATTTCTACTATATATATTGTATTTCTTATATCATACTTTCTCACTGTGAAAAAATATGTGGAATTTTAGATAAAAATGTCACAAAATTCCTACTATATTTATATCTTATATCATACTTTCTGACTGTGAAAAAAATAGTTTATTTAGTTGATTGTTCAAACGTTTCAACCACTAATCTACAGAAGTGGTAATTTTGTCAATGGTAATCAATTTTTCGGCCATTGTCTTATCCCTTTAGATCCCTGCATTCATATTTATATTTTCAGGGAGTTTAACAAGTTGAAAGCAGATATGGGATCCACCTATAGCAAAGCAAAGGTAAGAATAGTTATTTAGCACATCGTATTATAAACAACTTTCCGCGGATATTAAAATGAAATATATTACAAGATTTAAACTAGTTTAGGATTAGCCCTAAGGAGCCGAAGGCATCTCGGAGCTAAAAGACAATAGTTTTAATCTTATAATTGTATAGTTTATATCCGCAGAAAGCTATTTATAATAGGATGCGAGAAATAACTATTTCAATATTTTCAAAATAATGGGGGGATGGAATTACTGTGTTCGATAAGTCAGTTTGAGAGAAAAGGCCTGTAGACGTTGCAAGTTACAGATTGGCTTCGCTGACTTAATGTTAGATGACATTTTAAATAGTAATCTTTGGCGCAATCTAATTCCTAAAAGTTGCATTAGTTCAAAAGAACTAAATAGGAATTATTCTTTGAATTAAAAAGGCTTCCAAGAAAATTAGAAAAGCTTAACAATAACAATACAATAAAAGTAAAATTAAGAATTAAATTAAATGTAGTACAAGCCTTTTTAGTACTCTACAATTCACTTTATCCATCCATACGCCATTCCGTCCGTCCGCAATGGGGAAATGTGATTTTCTCGGCTCCTACTCAAGATTGATTTTTGATGAAGAATCTTTCACCAAATAGAATTTAAAAAAACAATTTACTCAGCCCGTCTCCGCCATTCGGTCTAACAAAAAAATCTATTTAGAAAAGTTTTGTACTTTTATACTTTTAAAAAATCTCTTATTAAAATCTCTTTTTGTATGAGCATTGAACATCTATGGCTCACGATATCCGTTTCTTATAAGTCCTTTGCTTATAAATGTTGTCATTTTTTTTCTTATCATGGTCACTATCAACTATTGCAATGTCTAGCAATTTTAATTTTAATTTTTAATTTCATCTTTGAACTATGTGTTGATTTATGAGCTTCGCATGTAAAGATGTTGTCATCCTAGTTAACTTTTAATGTTTTCTAATACTTAAATTGTAAATTATATTTGTAAAAAGACCGATTTCCCATTGTCATTGTTCACAATTAAATTAAGAAAACAACAACATTTAAAGATTTTTAACAGAGAAGCTAATCTATAATTTACTTCCGTCCGTCAGTCTGTAACGCTATGATAATATGATTACCTTTACTAAGTATTAAAATTCTAAAGTTTTTTTTCGTGAAAATTCTCTTTTTTAAAGAGCCTCTAGTAAACAACTTAATTGGATTATCGATAAGTTGGTCATGCTATAGATACTAATATATTTTTTCAAAAAGATTTTGTCGTTTTTATGATTTATATATATTTGTACTTTGTCTGCTTCACTACTTAAGGATGATGTCATATTAAAGTAAACGAATAAAGGAGTTATATGAGTTATATGTAAATCTACTCAGGGCGGAGAACCTGTCCTAATTTTGATATGTTAATAAATATAAACACAGCCGAGTCCCCACAAAAGAACAGAAAGCAATTTGCTAGCATAAGAATAGTTATTTCATTCATCGTATTATAAACAGCTTTCCGCGGATATAGAATGTACAATTATAAGACTAAAACCAGTTTTTTTAGTTCCGAGGTGCCGAAGGCACGGGCTAAAAAAACTGGTTTTAATTATATGATTGTACATTTTTATATTCGTAGAAAGCTGGATGTAATACGCTGCTAGACATAGTTTTTTCGTATGGATGAGAACCGGTTCCTATCCACCGGATTCGAATGAATACGAGAAAAGAGTTTCCGCCACTTGTAGTTGTCTGGATTACATATCTATACTTATACATTTATTATTTTGTCATCCTTGTTAAACTATTGAAATCTTATGTTTAGGTTAAAGAATATTCTCATCTTGTGACGGACTACAGCCTAGAACCAGAGCTTACAGAGGCCATGATAACTCTAATGAAACTCTAGTAAAACTCTAATGTTTAGGTCAAAGAATATTTCCATCTTGTATTGGATTACAGCCTAGAACCAGAGCTTATAGAGGCTATGACAACTCTAATGAAACTCTAATGTTTAGGTTAAAGAATATTCCCATCCTGTGTTGAACTGCAGCCTAGAACCAGAGCTAACATAGGCCGTGACAACTCTAATGAAACTCTAATGTTTAGGTTAAAGAATATTCCCATCTTGTGTTGGACTACAGTCTAGAACCAGAGCTTACAGAGGCCATGGCAACGGTAAACAAGAACAAGGGCTCGGTAGCCGCACCTCAGCCGCGGATAAGCCTCAAATCTAAACCCGCATGGGTGCAAAAAAATCCAAAAAGATGGATTGTCTGTTTAGAAATAGGTTTAGACATCAAACTGAAATTTTGAAGTTATAATATGCACGACTTCATTGAGGCTGACGCGCGGCTGCCGAGCCCCGACAAAACAAATTTAGTAGCATTGTTACTCTACAATTCTTGTCAACATAAATATCAAAATTTTCTAACATGGAATTAATCTGCTGATTCACAACTTCTGATAAGAATAAAAAATGAAAAAAAAGTTTAAGAATAATCAAATTTTCCAAGATTTTATTTGACTTTTTTTCAGATCCGTGACCCCAGAGTGCTAGAGTTCTATTGGATTCAGTGGAGAGAGAAAACTGGAAAGAAAATTAGGGTAAGTTTAATCAAGGGAGGAAGGAGGCATTGGTCTGTTTTTAACACTAGTCCCCAAAGTTTTATACCTACGTTTTCTATTCATCGGCTTAATAACTTCGGGGGCTTTTTCTTGAATTTTTATTGTTTGGTACTTTAAGTTGAAATTCCAAACGTTTTAATCACTAATTGCAATTTATAGAAGGGGTAATTTTGTGTATCATTATTAGGGATGTACATCAATATATCGGCTATTGTCTTATCCCTTGAGATCCGTATAGAATTAGCAGGATGTTTGTCTGTTGAAAAGAATCTCGCTGACCGATAAAGTAGAGCTGCTTCTCAATGGTTCACAGGAAGGTTATGAAATATTTTGGGAAAAATAAAAAATTTACTTCTCTATTGAGTAAAAGCACTGATTTTCTATGGAACGAGGGGGACATTGGGCTGTTTTAAAGTAGTGCCCAACGTTTTCTTATTCGTTGGCTTAACATCTTTGGAGACTTTCATGGAATCTTGTTTGGTTGGTTCATTAAGTGGAGTGTCTAAATATTTTAACCACTTATTTTAATCTACAGAATGGGTACTTTTGTGTATCATCATTGGGGATTCACATCAATTTATCGGCCATTGTCTTATCCTTGGATTTTCTGACAAAAAAAAAATACACAAAAAACATACTATCGATTTTTAAAAAAAAATTAATTTGAAAATATTATTTTAGAGCATGTATATGGACTATGTGGAGACTTACAATGAAGCCGCCAGGCTTAACAAATTCAAGGTAAGTTTTTACAAAGTAGAACGATGTCTGTCCGTCCGTCTGTCTGACTGTCTGAAGCCTAAGATATCAGTAACAGCTGAAATGATTAGGCTCTACTTTTCAGGGAATATAGACACTGGTCATGCAGTGGTTTTAAGTTATTTTTTCAATAATATATAGTAGCGTTTAGGAAGGTGGTGTCTTACTCCCCGACCACCACTCATAATACTTTGGTTAATTTAATCACTAATAAACACAAAACTTGTCTCTAAGAATTACACTTCCTCAATGTTGTTTAAAATTTTAAGGGTTTAAATGATGCTCTACGAGCAACTTATTATTCAAATACTATGCACGCCTCTGAGTTGATTGCCCCAGCCTCTGTAACGCACCCATTTAAAAAAAGAACAAAGTTGGTCTAGCATAACAGGGGCGCTCAAGCTGCGGACATGACAGCCGGACGTTACTCAAATTCAAGTGTAGAGAAGCCCCACTGCTATTTCCTATATTATTGATGCAACGTTTCAACAATAATAATATTATTATCTACATAAATAGGTTGGGTTAAATGTTATTTATTTAGGGACCAGAATTTTGATAAACAATTCTAAGTTAAACTTTTCCCCACGACCCACTTCCTATTAGTTACAACACAAAAACAGTTTTAGCAAGTTCAAATTAATTTGCTGATTCACGGAGGCCCTGAATTAATATTTAATCAATTAAGAAGAATTTATGGTAATGACTAATCCAACTTTTAAGATTTTTGAATCATGAAATTTATAAAAAAAATCTGTTAGTAGTGTAAAATGCAGATTTTTCTGGAAATATTGAAGAAAAATTAAATTTAATTTCTAAATCAATCAAGTATACGATCTATAAATGAAAGAAATTATAAAACCAAAACAAAATTGTATAGAAATTATATAATAACCACAATCAAAATCAAAATATGTTGTCACAATTTTTGCTTAAGTCAGGGAGGGATAGGACATTGGGCTGATTATTGCAATAGTCTTTAAAGTTTTTTTCTCAACAACTTTGGGGACTATTCTTGAATTTTGATTGGTTGGTTCAATAAGTTGAGTTTGCAAACGTTTCAACCACCAATTGTTATCTAACGAAGGGGTGATTTTGTGTATTATAATTGGGAATTTAAATCAATATATCTGCCATTGTCTTATCCCTTTAGATTCCTGTATTTATGTACAATTTTAGATAACTTTCAAATTACATGCAAGTAGCTTTTAAACTACATTTTCGGGAGGGGGTGTAACGCCTATCCTTAACACCCCCCTGAAAAAATAATTATGGAAGGTCGGCTAATCTTTTTGTAACATTTTTACACCCCTGCCATTAAATTCAAGAGTATTGTTTAATTTTTCTGTGGTCTGAAAAGTATATTTAGTCCCAAAGTTTTATAATAACGTTTTCTTATTCGTTGGCTTAACAACTTTGGGGACTTCTCTTGAATTTTAATTGGGTGGTTCATTAAGTTTTAACCACTGATTGTAATCTACAGAAGGGATGATTTTCTTTACATTAATTTATCGGCCATTGTCTTATCCCTTTAGATCCCTGTTATATAGGCTCAATAAAATTTTTAACCACCTAATCTATAAAAAATTTTTGTTACATAATAAATAGTTTAAAAGCTCTATTGCAAGTAATACTTCAGAACAATTAATTGTATTTGATGTTTCATTCAACCAAATTATTAAAATCACTCTTAGGAAGAATTTAGACCAGGACAATTTAATTCATGCCAACGTAGTCTTTTTGGTTAAGGGATAAGATAATGGCCGATAAATTTATGTATATCCCCAGTGATGATACACAAAATTACGACTTTTGTATATTAGAATTAGTGGCTGAAACATTTGAACACTCAACTTGATAAACCAACCAACAAATCTAAATTTAATATAGTCCCCAAAGTTGTTGAGGTAACGAATAAGAAAACAATTTTATAAAACTTTGCAGACCAGTATAATAAACAGCCCAATGTCCCCTCCCTCCCTGATTATTGCCAATAAATCACAAGATATAATATTCATAGTATCCGTTATTAAACAAGGAGGCAAAAAAGATTTTACGTCGACCACTGTATTAAGTTTATTATTTTCATAGTTTAATTTTCTATTAAGCCCTTTTAGATTTATCTTATGTAACTATTGATATTTTAACTTTAGCTTAAAGCTATATCTAAACTATACATATAATGTATTGCATTCAAGCAAAAAATGTACACAGTAGCAAAATTGGCATTTTTGCAACAAGTTTATAAGAATGATAGTTCAATGTAATACAAACGGCTATGCCTCTAGAGACGTTTGTTGTGGGATGGATTTATCTTAGGAGGGTGATAGTAACCTCTCCAAAATAGTTATAAACCTTCCATGGACCTATGAGAAGAGAAGCTATATTGTAGGAGAACCCAATTTACAGACAAAATTTACTACTTTTTAATAGCATATTATATATATTTAGGTTATTTTGATTAAAAGAATGATATTTTGAAAGAGCAAGTCATTTTGATTTGTATTCAAATTTAGAAAAAAAAAGGGACAATGGGCTGTTTATTACACTAGTTCCCAAAGTTTTATAATGGCACTTTCTTAATCGTTAGCTTAACAACTTTGGGGACTTTGGGGGATTTTGCTTTGTTTGTTCATTAGGTTGAGTGTTCGAACGTTTAAACCACTAATTTTAATCTACAGAAGGGGTAATTTTGTGTATCTTCATTGGGGATATACATAAATTTCTCGGCCATTGTCTTATCCCTTTAGATCCCTGATTCAATTTCAAAGTGTACAAGTCTTTACTTTCAAAATGTAAAGCACTTTAGTTACTCAACAATTATTAATGTATAATGGTCAGAAAAAGAAGATATTGAACTGTAAACTATGCTGGTACCCAAAGTTTTATAAATATGATCTTAAAAGCTTTGGGTACTTTCAACAAAACTTTATTGCGATCTACAAACAGCTGAATAAAAAAACGACCCCTCGTCATTTACCCTATTCCCTACCCTTCTACTAGATGAACGAACCGATCAATAATGGATGTCTATTGACGGCAATGTTTCTCCTGTTATAATAACCACGAATATTTTAATATCCATCAATTTAAAATATAAGCAATCAATTTCGCCTTTTTGATAAAAAAAATTATTCTAATCAGAGATAAATCAGAGATAAATAAATAAGAGGAAAATTTGTATAATAAAAAAATAATATCATGCACAAGGATGGCCATGTGAATTAATCAAAGTAATTTTATTTCAGGATGCAAGCTTGATGAAGGTGGTAGCTTATGAATCTGATACATTCAAAGAGGTAATAATTATTTTCTTAAGGTAGTGGGAAAGAGTGTCTTAAAAATCAGCCACTTGACGTCATAAAAATTAAGGGTTATCCATCTCTTTTTTAGGGTTTTTCTTTCCCACTTCTCTTCTCATCTTCCACATTTTTATGACGTCGCATGGCTGATTTTGAGAACTTCTTAACATGCATGTTTAACAAAGCTTAGCTCCGGAAGATCTTTAAATAAGGATATTAACCTAAAACGTAAATTTATTGGATAAAGATCCATAACATAAGTATAAGAGTTCCTAATGTTTCAACCAATAAGATGACATAACTGACATAACAGATGGGCGTAGAGACAGACGGAATCTTTTTAAGGTAGCTTCGCTCTCGCGAACTGAATACAAAAAATACTTTGTAAGTCAAGCAACAACAACACTTTTTCTAGTATGGCTTCGAAACCGATTAATATCCGTTGGATTAGAACCGGTTCTCAGTCATAATGAAAATTCGTATGTAACATCATCTTACAGACATTTTTCCACGAATAATGAAATAAAATCATACTATACTAGTTTTGTTAGACCGGGCTTTCGACCCCTCTGGACTAACAAAACTGGTTTTAATTTTACATTTTTTTGATTTATTATCCGCGGAAAGCTGTTTATGATACGATGCGATAAATATAACAATAGAACTTACACACCTGTTAAAAATGTGTCAATATTATTTTTTATTTATCGATATACACATATACATTTTACTGCATTTTTTCAGCAAATACAATACTCTATAACTTATTTTGTCTGTCCGTCCTAAGCTAATTTTTATTAGGAAGGGAGGGGACATTTTGTTGTTTATTTCATTAGTCCTCAAAGTTTTGCAATAACGTTTTCTTATCCGTTGACTTAACAACCTTGAGGTTTTTCAATGAATTTTTTAATCATAGAAGGTGTAATTTTGTGTATCATCATCGGGTTCCAATGTCTTAGCCCTTTAGATCTTTTAAATATTTTTCTAACATAACATTCTCAATCGTACATAAAACATCAATTTTCATATGAGGAAATTAACTTTTTAAAGATAGATGTCAGATTTTTTTTATAAAGATTCTGCGTGCCATTGCATAGCTACTATGTAATGCTCACTTGGTCCGTAAGTCTCAATGGACCACTACATAGATTTTACCTTATCGAGCAAGGAATCCTAAATCCAAGGACATACATTGGTTTTCTAGTAATAAATTAAGAGTTGATGCGCTTTCAATATTATACTTTACTGTTACAGGAGTGCTTTACGAATCAACAATTAAGAATTCTACCAGCCTAATTGTACAATCATTGCTATACGTTAAGGACGTACGGACGGAATAACACTAAATATAAAAAACCTAGGATTTTAATAAATAATTTGAATGTTATTATCAGGAAATGGATGCTACATGGCAAGGACTGAAGCCACTCTATGAACAACTTCATGCATATGTCAGGTAATATCATTCTATTACTAACTCTATAATAGAAAATGTCTGTTTGTCCTTATTTGCATGTAAGCTACGTTAACGTTTAATAGTGATTTTGTTACGCTGCTAGTAAGGATAAATTTTGTGATTTTACGCAATGATTGTAATTAACAAAAAGCTACTCTAAAGTGTGTTACCTTTTTTATGTTTTATTATTATTTGGCCACAACATGGTAAAAAAAGCTCACAAATCAGTTTTTTTTCGACCGAAGATACTCAAATGGTTCCTTTACAAGCCCAATCAATCAGTTTTAAGATATCTTTATATTTCAAGAAAAATTTATAAAAATACTAAAAAACAGCAAATTTGGGTGTTACCTTTTATATGCACAGATACCATAAAATCAACAGAAAAAATACTTATTTTTACTTTTCTGTCATTTTTAAAGTTTGATTCTGTTAAATTGGCTATTCTTGAAGGGATTTATGCATTAAAATATACTGAAACATAATATTGGGCAGAAATTAATGTATTTCAAAGAAAGAAAATTTTGAAAATAAGAAATTCGACCTTCATCACTTCAGAGGACAGCTGCCAACCTCCAGTTGACAGGATATAGTTAAATACTTGTTAGCAATAATAATTAGCCCAAAAAATAAAATAAAAAGTTTTTTAATATGGCAAAAAAATGATAATCTAAATCTTAATTTTGGGGATGATGATCTGAAGGACGCTCTTACTGGTGGTGATGATGACCCAGATGGTATCCAAGTACATGAGCGTTATGACAACTCATCTATTGAACTATGGTCCAATTTTTGTATTTGTAGCAGCCTCTAATTAAAAGTTGTAACAAGAAATATAACCATCTTTTAAAAACTACTATTTACCTTATGAATTGGAGAATTTTTAAAACCATGATTGTATGTTTTGGGATTTCTCTTGATTGGAGAATGCTACAAATACAAAAATCGCACCATAGTTTAATAGATAAGTTGTCATAATGCTCATGTATTTGGATACCATCTGGGTCATCATCACCAACAGCAAGAGCATCTTTAAGATCATCATCCCCAAAATTAAGATTTAGATTATCATTTTTTTGCTATATTAAAAAACTTTTTGTTTTACTTTTTGGGCTAATTATTATTGCTAACAAGTATTTAACTATATCCTGTCAACTGGAGGTTGGCAGCTGTCCTCTGAAGTGATAGAGGTCGAATTTTTATTTTCAAAATTTTCTTGCTTTGAAATACATAAATTTCTGCCCAATATTATGTTTCAGTATATTTCAATGCATAAATCCCTTCAAGAATAGCCAATTTAACAGAATAAAACTTTAAAAATGACAGAAAAGTTTAATAACTGTATGTCTCTACCCCGTGGATTTTGTGTCGACTTTCAATTGAGTTTTTAAATATCAGCCAATATTGTCGTAAATATTAACACAAACAAGTCGCTACAAAAGAGCTGAAAGCAATTTGCTAGCAGACGAAAAAGGTCCGAACACTGGATCCAGGTAGTTGTCTGGGTTATACATTTATACGAAATACATTTATTGCTTTCGATAGGCTTGGCCAAATTGTCTTATTGAGGCTTTTAAAAAGGCTTCTTTATAGCCAAATTATTATGAAACGATAAGATAACTAATTATTAATTTAGGACCAAATTGTTCAATGTTTATGGAGAAGAGGTTATGTCAATGAACGGACCCATTCCAGCCCATCTTTTAGGTAATATTGGGGAGGGACAGAATATTGGACTATAAATTATACTGGTACTCGAAGTTAAATAAACACGTTTTCTCATTTGTTAACTTAAAATCTTTGGGTACAGTTGTTAAATCATATCCGTCAATGATTGCAAACTTCAGAAGGGGGGTAGTTTTAAAAAAAAATCAATAAGACTTTTGATTGAAAAACTTTTTGAACCTTGCTGAAAAAAACATGTATCGTGTGGTTTTATAATGGTTGTCAGTAAATAAAAATGCTTATGGTGGCTAACCAAACTAATTTATCCTTATTTATGATTTTTATTTTCTAATCTGTGGACAAGTGTCTATAGAATCATTCTTCACATTAAAGGCGTCTTATGGGTTTGATTGTTAGACCGAGAGACACCTTTACCTTTACCTTTAAAAAATGGCCCCCTGGGCCTCTAAATCAAAAGTTTCGAGCATTATGTATAATACAAGATAAGATCTAGATAAAACATGATAAACCTGTTGATATTACCTATCTCATTGTTTTTATACACTACTAAAGCCAAAGAGGAAGGATACATTGGGCTGTTTATTACTTTAGTCACCAAAGTCTTATAGTAACTTTTTCTTATTGGTTAGCTTAACAACCTTGGGGACTTTTTTATTGAATATTGGTCAGTTGGTTCATTTAGTTGAATGTTCAAACGTTTTAACCACTAATTGTAATCTACAGAAGGGGTAATTTTGTGTATCATCATTGGAGAAGTACATTAGTTTGTCGGCCATTGTCTTATCCCTTTAGATCCCTGACTTAATGCTCTTATGTAACATATATTCAATTAAAAATTCAAAGAATGTTAGTAACGTGTTTTAATATGTGTTACTACTCTATAGTTTAAAATAAAAGGTTGTCCTTTGGTAATAAAAATATTAACAAAATTGCTGAAATTTTTTAGGTTAATTTTTTTACTGCACTGTATAAAACATGAAAGCTATTTATAGTGCCTGTGAAAATGACGTCATATTGATCAAAGATTGGTCAATGAAATGAAATTTAGTCTGTTTATAGGCCTATAATTGGTCATTTGTATTGTATAAAGTTATTTTTTATAGGCACTATAAAGAACTTCAAAAACGTGCGTTTTATCTTTTCTATAATTCTTGAAAATAATTGTGAATAAGACCTTATGGTAATTTAAATTTAAATTCTTCATATCGGATTTTCACTTCAAGATAAATGAAAAAATTTTAATTAAGTAAAAGCTAGAAAAAATCATGGGTTTTCTAGGGTAGTGATGCATCTATAGGATTAAACTAAACCAATAGAGAGTGAAGGGGTTAAATAAATGTATTTCCCCAAACCATGGACCCTGTGCCGACTTTCAATTATAGTCGTAAATATTAACACCGACATGTCGTTACAAAAGAGCATAAAGCAATTTGCTAGCAGACGGAAAAAAGGTCCCCGACAGGAAGTTGTCTGGGTTATACATCTATACTCGAAACATTTATTTTTTGTAGGTAATATGTGGGCCCAACAATGGAATAACCTGGCTGATATTTTGACTCCCTACCCTTCCAAACCTTCCATCAATATCACTGGAGCTATGCTTAGGTAATAACTGGTACCCAAAGTTTTATAACCACAAAATCTCATATACTTTTTTGGGTACTTTTTTTGACTCCATATAAAGATAAACCTTCCTTCAATATCATTGGAGCTACGCTTAGGTGATAAAAAATTGTAGAGTTGCCTTGCTTCTTATTAACCTCTAAATAAGATAAAAAGGTAATTGGACTGTGAATTACACTGGTACCCAAAGTTTTATAACCACATTATCCGTTGGCTCATATACTTTTGGTACTTTTATTGAATTTTGATTGGTTGAGCGTGGAAAAATATGCAGAACTGATAAATTTGATAATAAGACATGTGCGAAAGTGAATTCATAGCAAAGTTAGGAATTAATGGTATATAATAATTTAACAATATTTATTTTCAAGCAGTTGAATCTTGAAAAAGAAATACCAATTGGTATATTAGAGTAAAACACTAGAGGGAGAAGGGGTTGTATAAATGTATTTCCCATTCCTAAGAACCCTGAGCCGACTTTCAATTGGGTCTATGAAAATCAACCAATAGCGTCGGGAATATTAACACAGCCAAGTAGCTTCAAAAGAGCAGAAAGCAATTTGCTAGCAGACCAAAAAGGTCCTTAACTTAGGGGGATTCAGCTAGTTGTCTGGTTATACATCTATACTATGAATTAATTATTTGTATATTTTAGCCAAGGCTGGACCCAAAAGAAGATGTTTGAGAAGGCTGATGATTTCTTCCAATCCATGGGAATGGATCCTATGCCCAAAGAGTAAGTATTTAAAATTGAATTATTAAAATGTATGCTGGCCTGCCATTTGTAAGTTAGTCTGTGTATTGGCCTATCATTGGTCATATGTAATATGTATTGTATGACGTCATTTTTTTATTGCACTATAAATAGCCTCATTAAAACTTGAAAAAGAAGAAAAATGTATTGAAATTTTAAGTTATCAATATAAGACCAATATATTGCTATAGAAATAATGTATATAAATTTTAAGGCCATTATTTTGTAATTGTAAAAAAGGAAATATTTTTCAGTATGGATTCGAAACCGATTAACACCCGCTTGATTAGAAGCGGTTCTTAGCCATACTGAAAAAGCATGTATAGCATCGTATCACAGACAATTTTTCACAAATATTAAAAGCAAAACTATACAATTGTTATCAGTTTTGTTAAACCGAACCTTCGGCCCCTCGGTGCTAGCAAAACTTGTTTTATTTTTTAATTTTAATATCCGAGGAAAATTCCCATTATTTCTTAAACCAGCAAACTCACAAACACTAAAATAAATTCATAATCTAAAAAAGTGTTGCTTTTTAAAGCTTGTATAACAATTTTTATTACTTTATAGGTTTTGGGAGGGAAGTATTCTGCAAAAGCCATCGGATGGCAGAGACCTGACTTGCCATGCCTCTGCCTGGGACTTCCAGAATGGAAAAGATTTCAGGTAAATAAATCAGGGATCTAAAGGGATAAGACAATGGTCGATAAACTGATGTCTTAATAATGATACACACAACTACCCAATCTGTAGATTACAATTAGTGGTTGAAACGTTTGAACACTCAACCAATCAAAATTCAATAAAAGTTCCCAAAGTTATTACAAAACTTTGGGGACTACTGTAGTAAATCCCAGTGTTCCCTATAAATGGATAGTGCCTTGTAAAGCACAAAACCTCCTGCCCACTTATCTTAAAAGAAATTTAAAGTTCAGGGTAGTTTTTCGTTTTTTTAGGTTAGGTTATAATAGGAACCCCTTAGTAGCTATGAATAGGAAAAAGGTATCCCTTCTCCCTGATTTTTAAAGGAGTTTTAATTGCTCAACAGGCAATTTGAGGGAAAGCACAAAATATCAGTTTTTAACAGATACTAACCCTAAGGTTTATAGTCCTATTTGAATTTTTCCGGATTACTTTTAAAATTTCATTTATTTTATTAAAAAAGAACAGTAAAATTGAATACTGTTATAAAATATAATATATTATTTTAGAATCAAACAGTGCACAAGATTAAACCAAGAAGATTTTGTGACAGTTAACCATGAGATGGGGCATATTCAATACTACCTGCAGTACAAGAATCAATCTTATCTTTTCAGGTAATCTATCTATCTATATTTCTATCCATCTATCTATCTATCTATCTATAGCCATGAGATGGGGCATATTCAATACTACCTGCAGTACAAGAATCAATCTTATCTTTTCAGGTAATCTATCTATCTATCTATCTGTCTGTCTGTCTGTCTGTCTATCTATCTATCTATCTATCTATCTATCTATCTATCTATCTATCTATCTATCTATCTATCTATCTATCTATCTATCTATCTATCTATCTATCCATCTATCTATCTATCTATCTATCTATCTATATATCTATCTATCTATCTATCTATCTATCTATCTATCTATCTATCTATCTATCTATCTATCTATCTATCTATCTATCTATCTATCTATCTATCTATCTATCTATCTATCTATCTATCTATCTATCTATCTATCTATATATCTATCTATCTATCTATTTACCTAGGTCTGGTGCTAACCCTGGATTCCATGAGGGGGTGGCTGACATTGTTTCCCTGGCTGTCGGCACAGCAACCTACTTCCAGAAACTTGGACTTTTTGACACTGAAGTAGATATTGAGGTACACATAAATATATTATTTTTTTACTGTGCAACAATTTACTGTTTTATTCAGGGAAGGGGGGGGGGCATTGTGATATTTATTCATACACTAGTCCTGAAAGTCTTATAATAACGTTTCTTATTTGATGCTTAACAACCTTGGGGACTTTTATTAAATTTTGATTGTTTGGATAATTTATTTGAGTGTCTAAAACGTTTCAACCACAAAGTACAATCTACAGATGAGGTAATTTTATGTATTTTCAGTGGGAATGCAAATCAATTTATTTGCCATTGTCTTATCCCTAAAGATTCCTGATCACAATGTATGTTTAAGGATGAAGAGACTAATATCAATATTTTGTTCAACATGGCTTTGGAGAGAATTGCCTTCCTACCTTTCGGCTATTTGGTGGATAAATTTAGGTAAAGTTTTTTTTTCCAGTCTGGCTACGAAACCGATTAATATCCTCTGGATTATAACTTGTTCATGTATAGTATCGGACTATAAACAATTTTCCGCGTATGTTAAAATAAAAATTATAATATTAATGCCAGTTTTGGTATTCTGGGCATTTGGCCTCTCGGGCTAACAAAAGATAAAACAATGGCCGTTCAATTGAAGCTTATCCACAATGATGATACACATAATTACCCCTTATGTAGTTTACAATTAGTGGTTCAAATGTTTAGAAACAACTTAATGAACTAACCAATCAAAATTTGATAAAAGTCCCCAAAGTTGTTAAGCCAACGAAATATAAAACGTTATTATAAAACTTTTGAGACTAGTACAATAAAGTGCCCAATTTCCCCTCCCTCCCTTTTTAAACATGAGTTAACAAGTTTAGGTTGTTGAAAACCAGCCGCATATTGCGTTGCTCATGATTTTGCAAAAAAAAATTATAATACATTTTTTATTAGCAAATTTTTTCTCATTTTTTAAGGCGTTTGTATTTTTTTATATCATCAATCATTAAATCATGAAAAGTACTTATATTTTATTTTTAGATGATTGAAGTAAATCTTCTCTATAAGTCCGTCTAAAAATTAACATATATATTCAATTCATTGAAAAACATATAAAAAGTGAAGCTGAATATATAACAATTAGATGTATTTCAAACAAAATTGTACCGAATCGTTCTGGAAGTCGCCATTTCAAAAAAGATCATGAAAAAATTTGTGTTAAAAAACTAATGAATTTACATTTAAAATTAATTTACTGACTTTTAGATTGATAGAACAATTCTAACATACCCAATGATCAGAGCTTACCTTTACTGAATGAACGGACATACAAACGTTTGGACATACTCTAAATAAAGAAAAAAAAATATAATTAAAAGCTTGAGGCTTTTAAAAATGCGTCTAATCCTTTTGACAGAGTTGTTGGACGGGTATATCTTCATCACAATCTTAATTTTAATCAACCATGACAACAATCTAATTTTCTTATAGCATAGCTACTCTATAGTTTAAATGTTTAGGACTATTTTTTTCTTTAGGTTATTATTAATTGGAGTGTAAGTTTTAAACTATTAAAAAAATTTATTAGGTATAAAAAATCAAAAGGTCAAAAAACAATAGTTGTTAATTTGTATAAAGAAGCAAAAAAATACTTTAATACTAAAAACTTCTATCTTTAGTAGAACTCGTGATATTTTGGGGAAGGTGGCAGGGGCTCCTTACCCCCCCCCCCCCCCATAAAAAATCCCAATGTATCCATTCTTGATGTGCATATGACTTTATTTTTGCTAGTTCTAAATCCACCCTGTACCCATTTATCTGTCTAACTAACTATAATAAGGTTTCTCGTATTCATTCGAATCCGGTGGATAGGAACCGGTTCTCATCCATACGAAAAAACTATGTCTAGCTTCGTATTATATCCAGTTTTCTACGAATATAGAAATGTACAATCATAAGATTAAAACCAGTTTTTTTAGCCGGTGCCTTCGGCACCTCGGGGCTAATAAAAAACTAATTTTAATCTCATAATTGTACATTCTTTATCCGCGGAAAGCCGTTTATAATACGATGCGAGAAATAACTATTATCTTTTTAAAAAAAATATAAATCTAAGATTTGCTTTTTCCATCCTTGTATCTTACAAAAAAACGTAATCTTTTTGTACTATTTATACCTTCAATGAAAAAATGCATTAGCAAAAAAGAAAATCTAATTTTTACAAACTATTATCTATCTATCTATCTATATTTAGATGGGATGTATACTCTGGAGTGACGAGCCTAGAAAATATGAACTGCCATTGGTGGAAACTCAGGAATGAAAAATAAAATGATTATTCTATATCATAAATTCGCCAAGTAATGTCCAAGGTAGGGGGGGGGGGGGGGGTAAGCTGCTTCGACATTAACCCCTTTATTTCTTTATATTATGGTCATATTTTTGCTTAAAATATAAAGGTTTTGTGATATTGACAATTAGATAATGATATCTTTTCAAAATTTCCAATATTTGGTTAATTTGTACTGGACTCTATGAACACAAACTTTAAGATGATTGAAAGTTATCAATTTTTTAAATTTTTTTATCGAAGGAAACAAAAGCATTTCTTTCCTTAGAAAAATAACTTAAAATAATTACTAGACTTATATAGAGCTTCAAAATATGTATGTTCAGCTTTCTCTTGTCCAAATATATTCACAAAAATTTCCAACAATAAAATAATTATGCTGTTTAAAATGAAGCTCTTTAGAGTGCCTATAAAAAAATTACGTCATACAATACAATTGACCAATAAGAGGCCGTTACACAGACCAAATTACAAATGGCCAGTATACATTTTAATTGACCAATGATAGGCCAGTATGGCCAGATTTTTATAAGTACTATAGAAAGCGTAGTTTAAAATGATCAGTTTTTACTTTTTTTCTTACTGGCAGACATGAGATACAAGGACTAACTCCTCCAAGAAAGCGTAACTACACAGATTTTGATGCAGGAGCAAAGGTAAGAATTTTGTATTATATCTATCTATCTAAGGTAAGGATTTCGTACTATACCTTTTCAGAATGGCTTCGAAACCGATAAATATCGGTTCACAGCCATACTGGAAAATCATGCATAACATTGTATTATAGAAAATTTTCAATGAATATTAAAATAAGAGTAAAAAATTTAATACTATTTTTTTGTAGCCCGTACCTTCGGTATCTCGGGGATAACAAAAGTGGTTCAAATCTTATAATTTTTAATTTTGATATCTGCAGAAAAATGTTAATGATTACTGTCTGTAATGGGGAATGAGGGTAGTGTCTTTTTCAGCCACCAAATTATTATTATTTATAAAAAACTTGGACCATGGAAAGAAAACGAAGTTGCGGGTTTCGTCGCATTTTAACAGTAGCTTTTCTCCTATTTCTAGCACCTGTGGGGGGGGGGGGGGCTCTAACCCTGCGGGGCAATCATCAACATTTACCTAACCTAAAATAATATCAAAATCTACTGTAAAAATACGATGGAACCCGCTACTTCGTTTTCTTTTTTTGATCCAAAAACTTTTAAGAATATATGTAATTTAATTTTTATTTCACTGAGACCCTTTTTACTATAATAAATCTTATTTTGCACTATGGACATAATAATTAATAATTATTCTTGTTTAGTACCATGTTGCTAATGATGTCGGATATGTAAGATATTTTACAGCTTTCATCTATGAGTTCCAGTTCTACAGAGCTTTGTGTCTAGAATCAGGTATAGTTTTCTATCGCATCTTATTATAGCCATCTTTCCGCGGATATTAAAATTAAAATTTATAAGATTACAACCAGTCTTGTTAGCCACGATTGGCAGAAGGCCCTGGCTAACAAAACTGGTATTGATTTTACGATTTTTATTTTAATATTCTTGGGATATTGTCTCAATAATCTTTTTAGTATGGCTTTTAAACGGTTCTAATCCAGCGGATATTAATTGGTTTCGAAGCCAGACTGAAAAATGTTTGGCGGTTTCCATTTTCCAATTTCGTTAGCTTAAGAGAAGGTTGGAAGAGCCCCACTTAGATATGAACCCATATGGGTTAGGCCCAAAAGGATGAACTATAATTTTTTTTCTAATGGGTGTTCGATTTCTGAATTCTATGAATATGTTTTGGGTGACTATCGGGTTCATACCGTTTTAAATTGTATTAAAAAATACAAGTTGTTTTCAATTAGTATTATTTTATGAATTTTCATTATTATGAAGAAACATATTATACATTTTGTTCAGGTCAATATGACCCAAAAGATCCTAAGAAGCCCCTTCACAGATGTAACTTCTATAATTCACAAGCAGCTGGTAATAAATTGAAGGAGATGCTGAAGCTCGGTGCTTCTAGGTAACCTTTACAAATTTTCAAGTTTATAAAGTTTAAAGAGGAAGTTCTTAGGTACATCTATCAATCTAGACCTTGGAAGGAGGCAATGCAAATAATTACCGGACTTAGTATCTGCCTTTATCTATCTATCTATCTATCTATCTATCTATCTATCTATCTATCTATCTATCTATCTATCTATCTATCTATGTATGTATCTATGTATCTATCTATCTATGTATCTATCTATCTATCTATCTATCTATCTATCTATCTATCTATCTATCTATCTATCTATCTATCTATCTATCTATCTATCTATCTATCTATCTATCTATCTATCTATCTATCTATCTATCTATCTATCTATCTATCTATCTATCTATCTATCTATCTATCTATCTATCTATCTATCTATCTATCTATCTATCTATCTATCTATCTATCTATCTATCTATCTATCTATCTATCTATCTATCTATCTATCTATCTATCTATCTATCTATCTATCTATCTATCTATCTATCTATCTAGACCCTGGAAGAAGGCCATGTAAATAATGACTGGACAACCAGAAATGGATGCTACCTAATCATCTATCTATCTATTTATTTATCTATCTATCTATGTAGACCCTGGAAGGAGGCCATGCAAATAATGACTGGACTTAGTATATGCCTATCTATATATCTATCTATCTATGTAGACCCTGGAAGGAGGCAATGCAGATAATAACTGGACAACCAGAAATGGATACTATCTATCTACTAACTTACTATCTATCTGTTTATCTTTCTATCTAACTATCTATCTAGACCCTGGAAGGAGGCTATGCAGATAATGACTGGACAACCAGAAATGGATACTGGTGCTATTAGAGAATATTTCAAGTATGTTTATATTATTTTTAATTCGAATCTTCTCACGTATCTAAAGGGAGAAGACAATGGCAGTTAAATTGATGTACATTGTACACCCCTAATGATGATGCACAAAGTTACCTCTTCTGTATATTACAATTATGGTTTTGAAAGTTTGGACACTCAAAAATGAACTTATATTTTCAAAAATGTCTTCGAAACCAATTCATATCTGCTGGATTAGAACTGGTTCTCAACCATACTGAACAATCATGTATAGCATCGTATTACAGATTATTTTCCACGAATACTAAAATAAAAATAATAACATTAATGCCAGTTTTGTTAGCTATGGCCTTCGGCCCCTCGGTGATAACAAAACTGGTTAAAATCTTTCAGCTTTCATTTTGATATCTAAGGAAAGCGATAAGTAACTATTTTTTTAACAATTAATGACAAATTTTTATTTTAGACCTCTAGAAAATTGGCTGAAGAAAGAAAATGCCAAAAATGGAGTTAAGGTAAGCAAAATTATAACAGGGGCAAGTTTATCGTCAATTTATCTTGCTAACATGAACATCATTTATTGATTAGTTCGTTTATCCAGTAGGGGGAAGGGGGTGAACAAACCAATCAATTAATTCAATAAAAGTTCCCAAAGCTGTCAAGGGCGTCCAGGCTTTTTTATTTGAAAGGGTAATTTCCCCCCAAAAACTACCCCCGGGGTAAAAATTTTAGGGGGGTAATTTTATAATGTAATAAAAAGGTACCTACCTAATAATAGAATATTTTTAAAAATTTTTTTGATGGGGATTTTTTATTTTGGGGTAGGTATTTACCCCCAAAATTGTTTTTTTGGGTGGGGATAATTACCCCTTTACCCCCCCCCCCTCCCCCTTGGATGTCCTTGAAGGCTGATAAGCCAACTAATAAGAAATTTATATATGAAGACTAGTGTAATAAACAGCCCAATGTCCCCTCCCTCCCTAGATATTATATTCTTCTTTTCTTCTAGGTTGGATGGGGACCACTGAAAATGAACAAAGTTTGTAATGAGTATGGACTAAATAGTTCAGGTAAACATTTAGATAGATAGATAGACAGACAGACAGACAGAGAGTCTAACAGGTAGACATAAAGATAGACAATCAGACAGAAGGATAAATAGATAGATAGAAAGATAGGTAGACAGACAAAAACACAATTTGTGATGTATGCAATTAAGACGATTTTCAAGTCTTGATATTTTAAAAACTACGTGGTAAAAAATTGAAATTCTTTCAAATATATGCCATATAAATTTAGTTTAACCCAATAACTAGGGAAAAATATGCGGTTCACTAAATTAATTTCTAATGCATTTCGTGCAACTATCCCTTTTACAGAAAACAATTGTTAAATGCATATTTTTTAGGTTTGACTGTTATTTCTTCCACAATTTTGATTGTTTCTCTGCTTATGTCAAGACTATTATTCTAAACATTAAAATTCAACTCAAATATCAAAATTTATAATAGTAAATTATTGCATCGTATTATAGACAGCTTTCCGCGGATATTAAAATAAAATAAAAGATTATAACCGGTTTAACAAAACTGATATTAATATAATGATCTTTATTTTAGTAATCGTGGAAAATTGTTTAAAATACGATGATTTTTTAGTACGGCTGAGAACCGGTTCTAATCCACTGGATATCAATCGGTTTTGAAGTCATACTGGAACAAATATTATATATTGTTGTATATTCCAGCTATGTATATGATTATATTTTTATTTAAAATATTAAAATTAAACTTAAATATTCATATTTTAAAATTCAAATATTTAACAATATTTTTATGTTTATTTAGATCTTATAATAAACAATTTGTGATTTAATGACTGATAGAAATATGTAATTAATATTAAATCAAAATATTTTTAATTATATAAAATTGTATGAGCTAAAATAAATATTATATAATTTTATTATTAAATGTACCTTAATTATATAAAATGTTAGGAGAAATAACTTGTATTAATTAGTAAAATCAATAAAATAACCCGCGACCGTGGCTTAACACGTAGCGCAGATGTTAGTGGTTGGGGAGGTGATAGGTACGAATCTCTTTCCGACACCGCGTCATAACTAAGGACGTTAAAAATGGTTCCTACTGCTGCAATGTATATGCGCGACATAAATGGTTAGAGTAGGGGGAATGCCTTGGCCCAAAAAGGCACAACATGACCATGCACAGTTAGGACTTTTCTGACAAAGGTCGTGCAATCAAATGGTTGGTTCTCTGTTGAATTAAACTTAACTTAATATCCACCAGTAGGCGTTAGAGTATTGAATCCTATTTCAAGTGGATGATTCCCTTGGGTTTTCTAGATGATCACTTGAAATCGAAGGAAAATCCTACCCCATTTATGTACCAAGTATTAATAATAATTTCAAAACTTCAATTGTTACTTATAGATGTTGCCATCCTTGTTAAATAATGATACAATATATTGAATATTGTATATTTTAATACTAAAATCCATTAGATTTTACACAATGTACAATATACTGCGTTTCTTATTTTATAAATATTTTAGAATTCTCAAGAATCCACAAGCCCTCTCCTTTCTTCCTTCCCCCAAAGAAATCTCCAACAAAAATATCTCCATTTGGATATAGAAATACTCCAGGTCCATTCACCTGACCTACAAAGTAGCAGGGATAATGGATAAATAATCAGAGATCTAAAGGGATAAGCCAATGGCCAATAAATTGATGTACATCCCCAATGCGCAAAATGGTGAGACACAAAATTATTCCTTTTGTAGATGGTGGTTGAAACGATTTCAATTCTATTCAATTCGAGTCCCCAGAGTTTCTAAGACAACGAATAATAATACTTTATTATAAAATTTTGGAGACTAGTGTAATAAAAAGCCTAATGTCCCCTCCCACCCTGGGTTCTTTTCTTGTTAGACGATGTGCTGAATTTTAATTTCCAAATGTGTACGCAGTTTCCAAGGTGTTTCCTCATCCTATCTCAATTTTCCTACCAGCTAAAAAAACTTCAAACTTTTCAAATTTTTTTTTAAAAAATTTAAAATCGTTTTACGTTCAAAATTTTGAAAGTTTGAAGCTTTTTTAGCTAGTAGTAAATATTGAGATAGGCTGAGGAAACACCGCGGAAACTGCGTACACATTTGGAAACTAAAATTCATCACATCTGTTAGACACATTGACTAAAAGCACCAAAAACAATTATATCTATAATACAAAGTCTGTCCGTCTGTCCGTCTGTCTGTCCGTCTGAAGCTTAAGATATCAGTAACCGCTGAACCGATTGGGCTCTACTTTTCAGGGATTATACCTACTGGTTCTGTGACGGTTTTAGGCTATTTTCTTGGGGGTTGGGACACCCCCAACCCCCCCAAAAAATAAAAAAAACACCCCCCCCCAAAAAAAATTTTCTTTTTCTTTTTAAAACTAAAATTAAAATAGTGGGGTCGACTACCCCACAAAAAAAAAAAAAATTGCCCCCCCCATAAAAATTTTTTTAAATTTTTCTTTTAAATCTAAAATACGAAAAATTGGTTTGATTAAACCTCTTTGGGCAAAGCCCCTAGAGGCTAGGGGCGAAGCCGCTAGTATTAATAAAAAGTACTCTTGGATTATAAATATACAGAGCTAACATATTTATTAAAAAATCTTATTTATTTCATCCAGGGAGGGAGAGGACATTAAACTGTTTATCGCAATAGTCCCCAAAGTTTTATATTAACGTCTTCTTATTCATTGGCTTTACAACTTTGGGGACTTCAGTGAACTTTTATTGGTTGGTTCATAAAGTAGAGTGTTCAAACTTAATGTAATCTTCAAAAGAGGTAACTTTGTGGATCATCGTTGGGGATTTACATCTATTTTTCGGCCATTGTCTTATCCCTTTAGATCTCTGATTTTATCTCCTGAAATGAATCTATTATCCCATGCCTAGAACATATTTTGCCACCAGTATGGTTCTAAAACTGTCCAGGTACGACATTTTCACTCCAGCTCCATGCCTAAAACCTAAAATGTCAAAAGAATCATATGGATTATTTTCAAATTTTTCTTGATTCCTATTCGAAGCGCCTGAAAGTGTCATGTGTGACGTCATAAAAAAATACGTCTCAAAGGAGGAATGAGAGGAGGATTGGGAAAGGAAACACCTAAAAATGGATTTAGACATAGTTTTATACTGTCACCGCGATTCTTCCATATTGGGGGGTGGTGCTTATTCAGAAATTTCTGGTGCCAGGTATAACTGTCAAAAGCCTTTGTTAGGTCAAAAGTTACTTTAGTATATTTCACACTCTTTTAAAATTTACCTAATATGTCAAATCTATAATGAGACCTAAAATTAAATTAAGTATGTTTTCTTTATATGCAATTTAAGGTAAAGTAAATATTATTTCTTTCTTCCTAATTGTTTATAAATAAATTTATTAATCTTATTTAATTGTGGGTTGTCATTTGTGAAATAACAAGGATGACAACATACATAAAAGTGAAGCCCTGAAAGATAGACCACCGAATATTAACAGTTGTAGAGTGTCAGAATTGAATAATCAGAACAGAATATAGATTTAAAGGTAAAAAACGAAATTGTAAGTGAATTTGTTTAAAAACTGCTTAAATACAGTTTAATGTTTAAGGACATACTTACATTTTAAAGACTTGATTATAGAGATGCTACACTTATAACATTGTACTTTGTTTTCCTAGGAGTCAGTCAGATCAGATTGGATAATTATATCACATTAAAATTTCCCTAATTATAGAAAATCTTCGCTTTTAATAATTACAAACGTAGATGAATAAAGCAAAGCCAAAATACTAAATGTTTAAATCTTGATGGAAAACAATTAGTGGTTTAAACGCTAATCACTCAACTAAAGGAACAACCAATCAAAATTAAAGTCCCCAAGCCAACGAATAAGAAAAATTTATTATAAGACTTTGTGGAATAGTATAATAAATGTCTTCTGCCTCCCTGTTTTTGTGTGTGTGGGTGTTTAACTTTAGGGTACATGGGGGGGGGGGGGGTTGTAATTGGTGCAGTAATAATTGCAAACGCATCTGAAATGCCGAAATGCTAAATGTAAAAATAAACCTTGATAATATTGTCCAGCAAAGGTTTCCAGCAAATCCTCCTGATTTACTCCAAATAAATTTCTTATGTCATCCTTCCAGAATCCAATATAAGAATCATCATTTTCTAAACTTCTGGCATAAAGGATTTAATTTAATACAGTATTGATTACTAACGGCTACGCCCCTAGAGGCCCTAGACGCTGATGGCTGATATTCAATGACCCAATTAAAAGTCGGCACAGGGTCCAAAGAGTGGAAAATACATTTATTCCCCCTCTATTGTTTTACTTTAATTTTCATACCATTAGCTGCACCCCTAGAGATCCCAGGTGGAGTTTGAGGTAGAGTGGGGAGGAAATTCGACCATCAACTTTATATTTTAGTTTTTAAAACAAAAAGAAAGTTTTTATTTAGGCGGGGGGGGGCTGTATATTATTCAAAAAGCGATTTATATTTTCAGGGTGAAGGGTTTTCCCCCTTAAACAAAACCTTTCCTGAAACTCACAGTTAGGATCACGGATAAGAAGAATCATGTCGGTCCAGTGGGTATTAAGATTCTTTTGTACACACAAACACCGAACACACACATTTATTTATATAAGGATACTTCTTACCATAAACTGATAATATTTAACTAGGACCTTCAATTAAAAGCAAAACCCAAAATGACTTCTAAATTTACACTTGGCAAAAACGTTTTGACTAAAATGTTGCTTCTTAAAAAAAGCGTAAAAAATTATTTTAAATTTGAATCATTTCATATAATAAACAGAAATTCAAGTATCCAAATATTTTTCTCAAATTATAAAAAAATCTTTTTTGTCAAGTACTGTAATTGTTCTATATTAAGTTGTTTTTATTTTGTTTTAAAGACAAAAAAAAGATGAAAACAACCTTAAGTAGTGAAGTACATAAGACATCATATATATAGGAAAGTATGTCCTTCACGGTATCCTGTAATTACTCAATTTTGCAACAAATTTATGTACAATTTTGTTTAGACTTACAAATTAATGTTCTGCCTATTAAGTTCCAACACTCTACTAGTGTTATTGTTCGTTTGTCCTTACTTCTGATTTTAGAGCTTTTTTTTATGGATGTCTTCATCCTTGTTTATATAAAATTAAAATCCTTCCTGAGAGATCCGAATCCATTTCTAGTTGGCTTACCATTCTGTAGATCGAGTTGGCCTCTGTACACACCCTCTCCACCAAAATTGAAGTCACCTGTAACATATAGGGTTTGTTTTTTATTTAATTAGCCATTGGTTTTAAGAGATTGGACCTAAGACTCCTGGACATGACAAGACACTTTTGTATAGCCACTAGGGCCAGCTCAAGCTCCACGTTCAAGTACGTTATGACTTGAAATGCTCATCTCATTAGAGCTCCTTGTTATTACCTATACCTACTAGAGTAAGACAGGTGTCCCAAATTAAGTCATTGTAATGAACTAGGAGGAGGTTGCGTGAATTCATATTAAATGGAGACTTTGAGACAACATGTTCATGTGGTAGCAAAAAAAGGTTGGTTTGAACTCGAAAATTCAGCGCTGTAATTAAGTGCTTTACAACAAAGCTACGATACCTCTAATAAAACGGGTTTAATAGGTTAGTTTTCAGGGATCTTAAGTGATAAGACAATGTTCAATAATCCCTTTCATAGATTAAAATTATTGTTTGAACAAATTGGGATTTTGAATTCCCCGTCAGTATTATAAGTAACAAAAATAGGAGATTGGGATGAAGATACATATATGAAGTTATCATTATTATGGGACAAATTACGCCCCTAGAAGACTCTAATGGCAGTTAAGGTGGGAGGGAGTTAGGGGGAAGTCGAAGTTTAAAAAAGAAATTGATTTTTTTTTGGCGGGGAGATTTTATTGGAAGTGTGGAGATACTCTCCTCCAAAATAGATAAAAACCTTCCCTGAACCTTTAAGAAGCTTCACCTTAAAGTAAAATCATTTTAGATTAGCGATTAACATGATTCTTTAGTACAGACAAAACAGCTTACTACTTTTTATAATACTAGCGGATTCGCCCCTAGCCTCTAGGGGCTTTGCCCAAAGAGGTATAATTACATCTTTTATTACCTGGAGATCCCCCACTCCACCACTATTTTAAATAATTTTTAAAAAGGCGGGGAATTTTTTGTTTTTTGGGTGGTTGGGGGTGTCCCACCCCTCAAGAAAATAGCCTAAAACCACCACAGGACCAGTAGGTATATTCCCTGAAGAGTAGAATCCGATCGGTTCAGTAGTTACCGAAAGACAGACGGACAGACAGACAGACAGAAAGACAGACAGACAGACAGACAGACAGACAGACAGACAGACAGACAGACAGACAGACAGACAGACAGACGGACGGATAGACATCATTCTACTTTGTATTGAGGATAATGTTTTACCTTCTATTTCAATATTATCCTGATTGCAAGAGCTGATGTCATTCTTGCAGATAAATTCATTTGTTGTCAAGTCAACATCAATTTCTATGCCATTGACATTTGCCTAAAAGATGCGACATTTTTAGATATATGGGGTTTGGGCAGTTTATTGTGTGTTAGTGTTTAATAATATAGGTCAGGTTAGGTTAGGTAAGGAATTTGTTATAAAGTAGTCCTGCCGGGTTAGGGCAGTGCAGGCATAAGCACTGCAAGTTATGGTCTCCTCGGGTATTATGCATTATTAAAAAATACACCACCCTTACTTTATTTTAATTTCTAAGTATAAGTTTTTATGCTAGTCTCTTTGAGGGTAGCTCTTTATAAAAAAAAATGACGTCAACAATACAAATAACATTGACCAATGTAATTTTTCAGTATGGTTTCTAATCCAGCGGATATAATTGGTTTCAAAGCCATATTGGAAAATTCAATTTACCTGTCCCTGTCTAAAGATGAGTGTCATATTTGGATAGAATATGAATCCTTCCTGAAGTGAACTACCAACAAATTTTCCAGCTGTGATTATTTTACGTTCAATGTCCAAATTTATTCCAAAGCCCTGCAGTGCAATCATTGAATAATATGAATAAAAAGAATATATTTCAGGTGTAATACATCTAAGGGGATACAAAAAATATAAATGTCTTATTGAGCAAATAACCAAAAATCCCCCTAGCCTCTCATATTTAGGGGGGGGGGGGGGTGTAGTTTATGAGGATAGATTAGGTAATATTGTATAAAAGGTTTATTAGTTAGTATAATCATATTTTTTTATACTCTTAGACATTAGAGTAAAACAATAGAGGGTAAAGGGGTTAAATAACTGTATGTCCCCACCTCGTGGATCCTTTACCGACTTTCAATTGGATCTTGAATATCATCCAATAGCGTTGTAAATTATTAAACAGCCAAGTCACTATAATAGAGCATAAAGCAATTTGCTAGCAGACCAAAAAGACCAAAAACACTGGATCCAGGTAGTTGTCTGGGTTATACATCTATACTTAATACATTTACCTAATGTTATTTTAAAATATAGCAGACAAACATATTATTCAAAGCCTGAAGCTGATTGTTTCTGAAGGTGCCAATAGTTACAAATCCTTGGGGGTCTAGCTTCAACATATTTGTTCCTGAAGCCCTAAAAGTAAAACCCTTGTTAACTTTACTATTTATTATATCAATATTTTTAAAAGCGAAGCTTTTCTATAATTAGGGTTGGTTCGTTCGTCCGTCCGGAACAACTAGCTTTTCGTCAATTTAGGCATGTTAGAATTGTCCTTTCGATACAAACTTTGCATCCTGTAGTAGTTAGGTACGATTTAGAAAGCGTAAAAAAATACCAAAATGTCCGTACGTCCATTTTAAACATGTTGATTTTTTTTTACTTTTTTAACAACAAATTTTAATGTGATCTAATCATCCGATTGATCGGATTTTTGAGGTAACTCTATAACCAAGTCATAACAATGTCAGTATGTCCATAAACATTATCCCGTATCAAGCAGTTTTTCAACAAATTTACTTACATTTATATTATTACTTATACATTTATATTATGATTATTCAGTTCTGACACTATACAAGTGTTAAAGTTCGTTTGTCCTACAGTTTAAGAGCTTCGCTTTTATGGATGTTGTCATCCTTGTTTAATAAAACAAAAGTGTTGCTTTATTTTATCCAGTTACCATTGACAAAAAAGAAATCTGTAATAACCAATTACAATAAATGCACAGCACAAAAACAACTCGCGTTTTTGTGTGCTCTACCATTCTTGTGGATTTTTTAGTTCCTGACAATTTCTTGTTCAAATTAGAACTTTTAATTCTGGTACTAATTATATGTGTATAGAGACTGTGCTGCCAGCAGTTTAAGAGCTAGATGCATTTAAAGTTATTTAGTCAGACTCAGAATAATGAACTTGGAATTTGGAATATTTTTTTCATTTAAAAACAACCCAAGCCAATAAAATTTTGCCTTTTTTGTCTGTCAATAGTAAGGGTTAAATTCAGCAATATTTTTGTTTTATTAGAAAAAACACACTGTAGTATTCGATAATTGTTTTACCTGGTTCTATTTTGTGGTACTTCTTCTAACTTATTGTCCCTCGTAAAAGTGAAATATCTCTAAAAAAATTAAGCAATTTGTTTGTGTTTTATCTAACTATTGTATTTATCTTAAAAGTTGTTCTTCGAGGGTCAGCTGAATTTTAGTTTCCGATTGTGTACGTATCACCCGGCCCTCATCCTATCTCAATATCTAATACTAGCTAAAAAGTCTTCAAACTTCCAAAAAAATCAAAATGTGAAAAATTTAAATTTTGAATGTATAATGTTTAATTAATGTAAGCTGAACATAGCTTTTGCAATAGTTGGGTTATCTGTCGTACAACTTCGGAAATTAGGGAAAAAATGGGTAATAAATATTATCTTCATTTGATCCCTTTTCTTTATCGGGCAAAATCCATTAAAATTTTCTAGGATAGCCTAGGAAATAGGATTCCTAAAGCCTTACAGATTTCTTTAAATCAAGGAAACCCTAACTCAAAGCATAGCATAGATTTTATTTAGGCCAATATTTTGCTGTCTCTTAAACTTTCGTAAACGGCTTGATTGACTTGATATTATTTTCAAGAGTTCATACTATGAGTATGAGAATGCAGTGACCTAAAGGGATAAGACAATGGCCGATAAATTGATGTACATCCCCAAAGATGATAAACAAAATTATCTTTCTGTAGATAACAATTAGTGGTTAAAATAATCAAATTAATAATCCAATTAATCAACATTTAATGAAAATCTCAAAAGTTCAACAAATAAGAAAACGTTATTTTAAAACTTTATAAAACTTTGGGGACAAGTTTAACAAACAGCCTATTGTTTCCTCCCTTCCTGAGTTTTACCTGTTTACACTGAAACTCATTTCTACATGCAGGGGTTGTCGGTGCAACACAATTTTGTTTTTCCACCTGTCTGCAGGTTTCATTCACTACAGCTTCACATTTAACATTGTTGACAGTTGTACATTCTTGTCTTTAGCAAAATAGAAAATATTCTAACTAAAAATCAATTGGTTAAAGATTACTTTTTAACCATTCTAGTATGACTTCGAAACCGATTAATATAAGAATCAGTTCTCTGCAATCGATAAAATGAAAACCAGTTTTGTTAGTCCCGAGACCCAAAAGCTGAAAGTTGAAAGCGGAAAGCTGTCTATAAAATGATGCGATAAATGGAATAGTAGCTTTTTCAATATTCTGTAAAATTGTGAGCAAGCTTCCAGTCAATAAGTCTAACTGTTCTTAATGTTGACCAAACACATAGTATAATTAAACGCATATTTAAAATAAATTTGACCTAATAAGCGCATTTGACTGAAATTATACTCACAACTTTAGGGAATTTTGCGAAAACTTTAATTATTAATTGGGTAGGTCAAATTAAATAAATACACATTTTCTATTATTTCCTTGGGACTCTTTGGTTGCAGTCTGGATCTTGGCAAACTTCTATTTCTGTTGTTTTACAATTCTGACTGAAATTAACAAGTATATAAAGTATAAAATGATGAGCACATGAAAAATTCAAAAAAAATTTTTAATTTATATTAAAAATATAGAGGGTCGATTTACAGGGAGGTAGGAAACTCTAGTTTATTCTAGTCCCCAAAGTTTTATACAAACTTTTTCTTAGTCGTTGGCCTCACAACTTTGGGGACTTTTATTAAATTTTGATTGGTTGGTTCATTAAGTTTTTTGTCTAAACGTTTCAACTACCAATTGTAATCTACAGAAGGGGTAATTTTGTGTATCATCATTAAGGAAGTAAATCAATATATCTTATCCCTGTAGAACCCTGGGTGATTCATGTGATAAAAAACCTTTAAGATATGAAGATTAATTGGACTCGACTTTTAACATTCAATTACAATTGCACACACATTTATTGTCTGAATAAACATATATTAATTTGATACCTATATTTGCGACAACTTTTACTACAAAGAAACATCCAATTTTTAACATTTACAAAAGGGACTGTTTCAATGCTTCAAGGTCTATATCAGATCTATATTGGAAATAAACATTAAGTGCTTAAAACTCATAGTGGTTAAATTATTCTGTGATAACTAATGTTGACCTTTATTTTTTTTTATATTTTTGAATGCTACCTGCTTCTAAAGTTAAAAACTGCTGGTTTTCCGTTGGAAACTCTAAATCAAAAGAAATATAATACAGAGGTTTTCCAAATTGGTATATTATATTTTTTTGTAATGAAATCGATTAGTCAAAACATCACTTTATATTGGTTTAAAAATGAGACAAGAATAAAAAAAAACTTGGGTATAATCCCTTTTGTGGCAAAGCCTCTTTAGGGACGTTTCGTCGATTTTTCACAAATGCTTTTCTATTTCTAGCCCCTGCGGGGGGCTCTAATTGCAGGGAAATCACCTGACCTAACTTAACCTAAAATAACCTATTAAAAGCTACTGTGAAAATACAACGAAACGCCCCTTGAGAGGCTTTGCTACAAAAGAGACTATACCAAAAAAACTTTTATGTCCCAATAAAGAAGCTGCTTATAGTACCTAACTATAACGTCATACAATACAAATGACCAATGATAGGCCAATATACAGAGACTAAATTACCAATGACCAGTATTAATTTTAATCGACCAATGGTAGGCCAATATGACGTCATTTTACATAGGCATTATAAAAAGCTTCTTCAGGCTGAAATAAAGACAAAAGAACAGACAGTTTAACATCCAGATACTTTGCATAATAGTTATTTATGACATATAGACAGCTTTCCGCGGAAATTAAAATGAAATACTCTAAGATTAACGCCAGTTTAGTGAGCCCTGATGGGCCGAAGGCCCGAATTAACAAAAATGATATTAATTTTATGATTTTTATTTAAATATTCGTGGATAATTGTCTGTAATTTTCATTTTGGCTGAGTACTGATTCTATTTCAGTGGATATTAATCTGTTTCGAATTAATACTGGAAAAAACTCTTACCCAGAATAACAGTCGTCGTCAGACAAACATTTCTTATCATAATCTCCCGACTCTGTCACACAATAATCAATAAATACAGTTTCACATTCTTGTACAGGCCCATCCTTGTTTTTTTTTATGTTTTTTAAAATTTCATTTTGCCAGGTTAACATCATAACCCCCCCTCCCCCCAAAGAAAAAAACTAGTGATTCCAATATCCAAGTTTTTAGGATAAAAGTGATAAGCAATAAACGGGCTTTTAAATATAAATTCATTAGTTAGGAGAAGTTTCTAACCCTTACTTTATGTCCATCGCCTCCCTAGCTAAAAAAATTACTAGGACCAATATTAAGCTTCAATTGTGACATTGCAGCGGTTAGTGAATACGTTCTAAGACATACAGGACATACAATTATTTTCTCTTTAAAATTCCTTTTAAATACCTCCCACCTTTTTAAATATATACTTTGCATTATTGGATTTTATAATTCATGTTATTTAAAAAACATTCCTGACAATCTACAAAAGATTTAACAAAATTTGAAAAAGCTTGAAATTCAGATCCTCCGCCACTGTTCTTTTGGTTCTAACAAACAAAATATATAAATAAAAACCAGGTTTGAAATTTCATATGATGATGGTTTTCTTATTTCTAATTTTGCTTAGCTTCTTTTGGATTTCGCATTTTTGTTCTGCTACATACATTTTTAAAATTCCAATCTTTAAATTGTATTTCTCATAATAAACTTCATCCTTTCAGAAATTTTCATTTTGCCACTTTCGTATTATTTTTAAAAGCGAGGCTTTTCCATAATCAGGGTAGGTCTGTGTGTACGTCCGTGATGGTTAGCTATATTCGTTAATTTAAGGATCATTACCAGAAAATCATTCCATCTATCCTGAGAAGTGCAATTTTGTCTGGGTATTTCTGTGCATTTCTCTTCTCTGACTCGTTTACATTTTGACACCTATAATATATACATTTCATATTAAAGATATGTGATTGTGAATAATTGCAGGGATTTAAAGGGATAAAACAATGGCTGATTAATTGATGTACATCACAAATAATGTACACCTTCTGTAAATTACAATTAGTGGTTGATACGTTTGGACACTAAACTAACTGAACCATTCAATCAGTGTCCCAAGGTTGTTAAGTCAACGAAAAAAAAACGGTATTATAAGTGCTATAAACAGCCCAATATCCCATTCCTCCCTGGGGAAATTGGGAATAATACGAATTTTTATAGAAAACAAGGACAATTTGAATTATAGCAGCAAGCCTATTTGTAATTACTAGCTAAGGTTTAACAAGGATGACAACATCCATAAAAGCGAAGCACTGAAACGGTAGGACAAACAGACACTAACACTTGTATAGTGTCAGAACTGAATAATCATAATATAAATGTATAAGAGTCAAAACTGTAAGAAAATTTGTTGAAAAACTGCTTGATTCAGGATAATGTTTATGGACATACTTACATTTTTAGGACTTGATTATAGAGTTGCTTCGCTTATAACATTATACTTTGTTGTCCCAGGAATCAATATACCAAAAATCAAATCAATCGGATGATTAGATCACATAAAAATTAGTTGCTACGCTTTGTAAATCGTACCTAACTATTATAGGAATCACCATGCAAAATTTTAAATCGATAGGACAATTCTAACATGCCTAAATTAACGAAAAACGCTATCCGTTACGGACGGACGGACCGACCCTAATTATAGAAAAGCTTCGCTTTTAAAAAAGAAAGATCCTTGTGTTTACCTGTCTGGCTTCACATTGTTGATCAAACATTTTAGGACAATCCCTGCTCCGATTAGGTCCATAACATTTCTCCACATATTTTGTATCCATTACAGTACGGCACTCCTTTTTTAAAGCTTTCATTTATAAATTTCATTTTCATTTTAAAAATTGAGTTATTTTTTTGAGTTTCAGAATATTAAAGTAAAACAATAGAGAGAGGAGAAGTGGATAAATAACTGTATGTCCGCACCCCGTGGACCTTGTGCTCACTTTCAATTAGCAAATTTCTTTCAGATTCTTTGTATAGAATTGGCTGTTTGAGGGTGGCGACATAAAGTCATTTAACCCCTTCCCCTCTATTATTTACTACAATTTTAGTTATATAAATAAAGACCTGTATTAATTATATTGCATTTCAATTTCAAGGTATTGTGGGTTGTACACTGTACAGATTTAACAGTACAATTTGAAATGTTTTTTTATATCAAATTACAGTAATATTGGAACAAAAATATTTCTTCTTAGTTTTTAAAGTGTTTTATTTTTAAGTGATTTAATAAAAATGTTGTTAATATTTAAAAAAAAACTAGGATGACAACATCCATAAGAGCAAAACTCTGAAATCAAACTGTAGAAGAAACAAATACTTGAAATAGAGTATCAAACTTAATAAGCGTAATATTAATTAAAATTTATAAACATAATTTTTCCAGAAGTTAATGTTACTAAAAGCAGAAGAATATGAGTATTATATCACATATATATTTGTTGTCCAAAAAGTTAAAAATTAGCATAATTTAAATAGACGTTCGGACATTCATTAATAACTTGCTACGCTTTCGAAATCGTACCTTATTATAACAGTAATCATCATATTGAAATCATTTGGACAATTATAACATGCCTAAATTAACAAATAAAGCTAACTGCGATGCATGGACGCAATCGATGTGCAGATCTTAATTTTGGAAGAGCTTTTAAACAGTAAGTGTTTGCTTTGGTAATTTTCAACCAAATAAACAATTTTAAAAAAAATAAAAATATCAAATATAAAATATGATAATATGCGTTATAGACTTAACATCCACTTTCAAGAATATATAAATATTTATAATTTAATCCAATATTTAATATTTTTAAGTGTAGAATTTGCATCCTCAGCGACATTCATAAACAAACAGGATAATTTCAAAATTCAATTTCCAATTTTTGATATCAGTGTTGGCAATAAAAACCTATGGATGACTTATTTTATTGTTTTTGTTAAGGTAAACAAAATTGTATTAAAAAAAAGGATGACAACATCCAGAAAATCCAGAAATATAATAATTATATAAAAAAGTAAAAAATTAGCATGTTTTAAATAGACGTACAGTCTTTCTGATAATGATTATAGAGTTAGTAAACTAACTAACATACCTCATTGTTATAGGAATTATCATGCAGAGTTTGAAATCAATAGGACAATTATAACATTTAAAATTAAATCTTAATATTTTTATTTCCTCAATTTTCAAACTTTTTTATTTTTTGAATTAGTTCTAAGTGGGTCTATGTTATCTTTGAAGTATTTTTTTTATATTTACAGAAAATATATAATTCTGATAAAATGTTTAACTTAGTATGTGTAAGTCAGTCATATAAGAAACAATAGTGTAAATCAATAAAGGGGAAAGTGGTTAAATAACTGTATGTCCCCACTCCAAGGACCCTAAGCTTGCTTTCATTTAAGTCTTTTGAAAAAAAACAATAGCATTGAAAATATCAACACAGCCAAGTTATTTCAAACTAGCAGGAATTGCTAGTAGACGAAAGTCTAGGTTTTACATCTATATTTATAGATTTATTCAAGAAACAATGAAATTTAAGTCTCCAGGTAAATCCTGGATAACTCCATGTCTTGTTGTTACAATAGTAGTTATTACTCTGCCAGTAGTTCCCATGTTCATAAACATTGTGGGCATGCTTATTCTCAGCATTATAGCTCTGGCTTCTTGCAAGATTATTCATCTCTACTATGCCAACTTACCTGCACCAAAGGCAAGAAATATAATCTAGTGTGTGTGTGTAAGTAGCCAGAGTTTGTTTGTGTGTTTAGACACTTTTGTATACTAGCCACTAGGGCCAGCCCAAGCTGAATGCTCAAATACAAGTACTTGACCCGATGTCTCATGGCAGTTACTCTGTTACCTCACCTTGACAAGTATCGCAGGTGTCCCAAATTAGGTCAGTGTAATTGATGACATTCTCCGCATAGGAGCTTGGGACTAGGGTTGCACAGCACAGATATAATGTACATGACTATTGACCATCCAAACTACTTAATTATCTCCCTTCTTACACAACCAAGGGGAAGTTGCAGGAATTTTTGGGAATGAAAAAATCGAGTTGACACATAGGGAATTGAACTCGAACTCTCACCTCCAAAACTCACTGTGTTACCACTGAGCTATAACGCCCCTTTTATAAAATCTAGTAGTAGTGAAGTGGTTTTATTAATTCATAGCAGCTTTACTCTTTATTCAACATCTTTTGTTAAATAGAATAAAAAGTTTTTGTGAGGTTTTATTTTATACAAATTATACTAGATTATCATTTCCCTTTAGGAAACCATTCTTGTGCATTTGATGAAACCTCTAGTAATAATAACAGCCATAGTGATAGTTCATGCCAATATATTTGGAAATCTGTATTATTTCTATCCAGCAATTATTCAGTGGGGCTTAGATGAGTTTCCTAATTTGACCTGCAGCCTTACAGTACATGAATTCTTTTCTGTTTTATTGAGTTACTTTTTCAAAGCCATTCTGGTTTTCAAGGCACTGGCTGCCTTATCTCCAGCTGATTATTTGAGCATGGACCATGTCAAAATATGGAAGGTGACCTTTGCTGCCATTATGGGACTATGGATAACAGAATACACATTTGTCTTAGCTAATTACAGTACAATGTGTACAGAACAAAATATTGACAATTTACGAGACTTTCATAATATGTCAGTTAGTGCAGATATTATGGAGAAAAAACCAGCTACATTTTTTATGCACACAGCTGCCATACTTGGACTAAGGATGATGCTATACCTGCTAATTATACTGAAAAAGAGATCTGTAGTAAACAAGATTCATCCATATGTCCGTAATTTTTTTCCAAGGTCAGTTGTTAATGAAAGACCAGAAACTATGTCGTTTGCTGTTTTTGAGACACATGTTGAGTCAAATAATCTAGAAGTAAATGTCATTGCTCTTGAGAGTGTTGATGCTTCTACCATTGAAAATCTTGATAAAGATATTAGCTTTGCTGAAGAGACTGCCACTAGAGAAATTTCAGATATTGATGCTAACCAAACTGAGCAACAACCAAATAACTTTACAGTTGCTGAGCCTTTGAAAGAATCTCTTGAAAATATAGACGGTCTAGAATCTGTTGGAGTGGTTCCTAACACTAATAATACTAACGGATCAAATACTGTTGCATATTCAGCAGATCTAAACACTGTGAGAATAATAATCAACACTCCGAATTCTCACAACATTGAGAATAACAATGATGCAGTGGATGTTAGAGAACCTCAAATTGCAAATTTTAAAAATCTTTTGCTGAATACTGACATTGCAATATGGATCAGCACCATTGGACTAGTCCTTGCCATATTCAGTGTTTTCATAAATAAGGATAACAAGGGTGTCATCGTTGTCCACCTCATGGTTGGTAGAATTTTCTTTCTAGCCCTGCCAATTTATTGGATCCTAAGATCTGAAGATAAGATACTGTTTGCTCAAAGAAGACTGAAAAGAATTTTTAATTGGCACCATGACAATCATATGTGAAAACAGAATGGTTCGAATATTTAAAAAAAAAACTTTAAAAGTATTTTTTTCAATATAGTATATACTTTACAGAGGTAAAATCTCGCAAGACATGTTCAGCTTATGTGTTTTATGTAAAATGTTCAACATTAATTTTATATAAATTTTGATGTAAGAATGAAACTTCCAAAGATGTGTGACAAAGCAGTTGATCTCACTAAAAAGTGCTTTGTAAAGGACAAACAGTGCAATATCAAAGGAAATTTAACCTTAAGCTGCTTTCATTGATTAAATAATTTCTCTGTAAATTGAATTTAGCAGTGAAGCTGATTTGATGTCCATATACCCAGTTTAGACAAAAGACTAAAGATATGCTTGTTTGAGGTTTAAGTTTAAAATTTTGATAAAAATCCACAAATTGTTGTATTGGTTATATTGTAAGTAAATTTCACTCATAATGTATATGTATAGTTTTATCTTATTAGCTGTTTTATGGATGATATTCCAAGATATAGGAAGAATGTACATATGCTAGTTATAAACATTAGAGCTGGATCTTTAAATCATTTCAGTGGTGAGCCAGATCGGTTTGGCTCACCTCGATCTGGCTCACCACTAAATGATTTAAAGATCCAGCTTAGATCTTCCTAATCCCTAGTTTAGAGAATGCTTATTAAGGAACTAGACAGGTTTTTAGTTCAATAATCTCAAAATATTTCCTCCTACTATTTTTTTGGCACTTGCAAACAAAGTATTTCTTTGATCATTGATCATAACCTCCAACTCCTAACTACTATCTTAAAAATGAATTGAAAATAAGGAAGATGGATAGTGTGTTTGTTTATTACTTTAGATCAGGTGAGGTTAGGTTATATTGTTTGTTAACTGGATATGAATCTTCGTTTTATAACATAAATAGGCGAGGTGGTTATTAATGCTCAACAGGTACTTTGTATGAAAGCTCTAATTTTTGTTGTTTTTGTAATGTTTACTTTTAAATCTAAAAATGTAAGATGCTAACATCCTCTTTCAGGAAGAGCTGAAAAGTGTCATGTGTGACGTCATAAGAATACGCCTATTATCCATCTCTTTTTTAAAGAGGTTTCTTTTCCCACTTCTCCTCGCATCCCTCCTTATAATACGTATTCTTATGACGTCACACATGATACTTTCCAGTCCTTACTCTTTCTATAATATGTTTATTAACAAGATAGCTGTATTCCTCTTTAGGAACCAAATAACAATCTTCAGCTGTAGTCTCTGGTTTACATTCCCTCTCAAATATCCGTTCACATCTTGCTTTACATGATAAGCTAAAGTCACAAAGTACCTAAAAGTTAAATAATAATTTAATTAATAAAAGCAATAAAAAATGTAAGGAATTTATTGACTATTTCAGCAACCCTAAAAATATTTGAAGATTAAAAAAAAAATATTGACATATTTCCAGGGTTCGGAAGCCGCAGCCGCAGCCTCAGCCTCAGCCACCATCAGCCGCGCGGCTTACGAGAAGCCTCAAAATCAGCCGCGCGGCTTCCTCAGCCACCCAATAAGCCTCAGCCTTAGTCGCAGCCGCGCGGCTTAAAGAAAACATAAGCCACTGTAAGCCTCAGCCGCATTCAGCCACTCTAAGCCTCAGCCACTGTAAGCCTCAGCCACAAAACTCCAATTCAGCCACATTAAGCCTCAGCCGCACTAAGCCTCATTCAGCCAACGCCCCTCTAAGCCTCAGCCGCAATCAGCCGCGCGGCTTATAGTTGGGGAAGCCTCAGCCACACTCAGCCGCGCGGCTGTTAATAATTTGAAGCCGCAGCCGCACTCAGCCGCGCGGCTTCAAGAAAGCCTCAGCCGCAGCTGCAAAGTTATGATTATGCCGCAGCCGCAGCCGCGCGGCTTGATATTTGTAAGCCGCAGCCTCAGCCGCAGCTTAATTTTTTTAATTCAGCCGCAGCTTTGACACAGCCGCGCGGCTGAGATATTGTAAGCCCCAGCCGCAGCCGCAGGTGCTAAATTAGTACAAGCCTCAGCCGTCAATTCAGCCGCGGGGCTTAATTTTCATTTAATTTTGTCTGTCTGAAGCTTAAGATCTCAGCAACCACTGAACTGACAATGTTGTCCTTCTCAGGAATCCTTTTACTAAAGTAACAGGATGTCTGTGTGTCTGTGTATCTGTGTGTCTGTACCGAAGGATCTCTCTAACCGCTGAACCGATCGGGTTCTCCTTAACAGGGTAGCTTCTCATAGGTCCTGGGAAGGTTTATAACTATTTTTTTGGGGGTGGGACACCCCCAACCCCCCAAAAAAATTAAAAATCCCCCCCCCTCCAAAAAAGAAAAAAATTTTTAAATTTTTTAAACTAAAATTAAAAATGAGGGGGGAGGCCCCCCCCCCTAAAAAAAAAATTCCCCCCCCCCAAAAAAAAATTTTTTTTTACTTTTCTTTAAAAATTTTAAATAAGAAATTGGGTTATTAAATTTGACTCTCTCTCTTCCTCAAGTGCCCCCTAAAGGCCTCTAGGGGCGTAGCCGCTAGTTATATATATATTGACATTGGATGGTTTTGAGCTAATTTTGGGGTGGGGGTCAGACATTTCCATCGCCCAAAAATAATTTTTTTAAATGTTATACATTTAAATTTTTTTTATATTCTTTTATAAAAATTTTATCTTAAGTTTTTTTTAAAATTACAACATAGAAACTACCATCTCGAACAACTACAAAAAGTTTGAACCTGTAATGTAAGAGCTCCAGTTGCGCAATCAGTTAGCGCACGGTTCTTCTACACTGTTATGCCGGGGTTATAAGTTCGAATTTCACCAGGAGCAATACGTTTTTGAACGTTGATACTTATGAATATTATTGAATACTATTTATAGGGTAACTGCCCTACTGACGTTTGCCTAATTTTATTGTTTTTAAAAGATACAAATTTTTCAGAATTTACTTAATATTCACTATGAATTTGCATTATCTTAAAATTTTTTTCTTGTTCAAGTGGCCTATTTAGCTCAATGGTAGAGCACTCGTCTTGTAAACTAGGGACCATGAGTTCAAACCTCACAGGGGGCAATCAATTTTTGTGATACTCAAGTTATATAGTAGCTTCTCTATTATTTTTCCGTTTAGGTACGCAATACTTGTTCTATATAATTAAGCTTCTCCTACTTAGATATTTCTTCAATTTTAAATGTATTTAATACTTTGTGGTTGATGAGAGACACTAAAAAAGTTATGCAAAAAAAAAGATTTATACATATTTCATTTTTCATAGTATTTTTAAATTAATGAAAATAATTAAATTAAGATTTGAGGAGGGGGGAGGGTGTGTGTTTATTTTGAACACAAATTATCCTAATATGTTTTCTAACAAAAAAAATTTAAACAGCGATGTATTTTACTTTTTAAAGTTGGTTAAAAAAGGTCTGTAAAATGCAATAAATTGTCCTGTATAATATGCAAAAAAAATCTACATAATCTTTATGTACTCGATAGATTGAAATAGTTAAATGATTATCATATATCATCCGATTTTGTTTATTTTACAAAGATGCTTACTAAAATTGATTTTATTTTCGAAACTGCAATTATTATAAAAAAAATGTTTCTTTATCTTTATCATTATGTTATACAATTTCTGAATTTATAAGCAATACATGAATCGATATATTATTACTTTGATGTTGTCCATATTTTCATGTACTCTGATAAAGAAATAATCTCAGCTGGCTAAAATAACAATAACCCCCATACACCCCCTTTAATCCATCTCTCCCCTCTTATGGGATATATAAATGAACTGGCCAATAAATGAGGTCCATAATTTTATTAACAAATTTTCTTTTTTTTAATATATCCACATATTCTATTATATAAAGTGGTAATGTGAAGCTTCTTATTGATCCAGGGAAAGTTTATAATTTTTTTGGGGAAATGTATAAAGTATGGAGAGTTATTTTGTCTGTAGATTAAGAATTCGATAACTACTGAACTAATGTAAACTTTTTAAATTGCCTTTTCCAAGTTTTTGAATTTTTTAAAAAACTAAAATTAAAACTGGTGGGTGCTCAACCAAACTCCCCCCTATTTTCCCATAAAAAAAATAATAAAAGTCACCGTTCATCCCCCTAAATTATTTTTTCTTCTGGGATTCGAACCCGGATGATAGATGGTTCAAAGCTGTTACCGTACCAAAAAGCTATCAGAGCTCCAATATTTCAAAATGAAAATTTGTCTTATTTTTAGATCATTAAGTATTATGATGTCTGTTTGTTTGTCTGTCTATATGTTTGTACTACAGGATCTCGCTAACTACTAAACCGATATGGTGCTCCTATTCAGGGTAGTTTCTTATAGGTACTGGGAAGGTTTACAACTATTTTGGGGGAGGGTACCATCACACTACCAGAAAAAAATTGCCTTAGAAAAAAAATTAAACATCACCCCAAAATTAAAAATGTGATTTACTCGCCCTGGCCCTCCCCACCCAATAAAAATCACCCTACCCCCCAAAAAATTATTTTAATTCAGTTCTTCTTTTTCCAGTACCTATTGTTTAGTATTTTTTGTAATAACTTCATAATTACATTGTCATTAAGATTATGTGACATAAAAAGTTAGTCATAAAAATTATACCCATGAATAATTGTAATAAAAAGCACTTTTGTAAAAAAACATTTTTCATAAGAGGTAAGTTTTTATGACAAATACATTTATTGCAAGTGTACATATGATAAGCATTTTAAAGACGATTATTTTTAAGACAAATTTAACCTGCGTACCATGGCTCAACATGTAGCGCATCTGCTTGTCATCATGGAGGTAATAGGTTCGAATCTTGGCCAGACACTGCGTGAAAACTGAAGACGTTAAATGGTTCCTACTGCAGCTATGCCAGGTATGCAACATGTAAAGTTAGAGTATGATTTCCTTGGCTCGTAAACAGGCGTAACTCATTACCATAGGACTTTCTGGCAGGTAGTTGGTTGCTGGATAGATGTCACTTAAATTGGAAAGAATTGGTTCCCCTTAATTATCCAAGGTTCAACAAGAAGCGCATCTGCTTGTCATCAGGAAGGTAATAGGTTCGAATCTCGGCCAGACACTGCGTTATAACTGAAGACATTAAATGGTTCCTACTGCTGCTATGGCAGGTGTGCAACATGTAAAGTTGGAGTAGGAGGATTTCCTTGGCTCATAAACAGGCGTAACTCATTACCATAAAACTTTCAGGCAGGTAGTTCAATAAAAAAAGTTGGTTGCTGGATAGATGTCACTTAAACTAATACAGAAAAGGAAAGAATTGGTTCCCCAAGGTTCAACAAGTAGCGCATCTGCTTGTCATCAGGGATGTAATAGGTTCGAATCTCGCGCAGACACTGCGTTATAACTGAAGACATTAAATGGTTCCTAGGTGCTAGGTGTGCAACATGAACAGGCGCAAAGGAAAGATATAATTCCCCTTAGTTATCCAGGGTTGTTGGACCTTGAGTTAATGTCATAGAAACCCTCGACCGTGGCTCAACATGTAGCGCATCGGCTCGTCGTCTGGGAGTTGATAGGCTTTGTACTGCATCATAACTAAAGATGTTGAAATAAATTCCTACTGCTAAAAAACTTGTATAAAACTTTGGGTACCAGTATAAAACTTTGGGTATCAGAATAAATTTTTGTCTATTAGTATAAAACTTTGGGTACCAGTATAAAACTTTGGGTACCAGAATAAATTTTTGGCTATTAGTATAAAATTTTGGGTACCAGTATAAAACTTTGGGTACCAGTATAAAACTTTGGGTACCAATATAAAATTTGGGTACCAGTATAAAACTTTGGGTACTTGTATAAAACTTAAGGTACCAGTATAAAACTTTGGGTACCAATATTAAAACAAAATTTTAGGTATTAGTATAAAATTTTGGGTACCAGTATAAAACTTTGGGTACCAGTAAAAAACTTTGGGTACCAGTATAAAACTTTGGGTACCAGTATAAAATTTGGGTACCAGTATAAAATTTGGGTAACTGTATAAAACTTTGGGTACCAGTATAAAACTTTGGGTACCAGTATAAAATTTGGGTACCTGTATAAAACTTTGGGTACCAGTAAAAAACTTTGGGTACCAGTATAAATTTTTAGTACCAGTATAAAACTTTTGGTACCAGTTTAAAACTTTGGGTACCAGTATAAAACTTTGGGTACCAGTATAAAACTTTGGGTTCTAGTATAAAACTTTGGGTACCAGTAAAAAACTTTGGGTACCAGTATAAATTTTTAGTACTAGTATAAAACTTTGGGTACCAGTTTAAAACTTTGGGTACCAGTATAAAACTTTGGGTACCAGTATAAAACTTTGGGTTCTAGTATAAAACTTTTGGTACAAGTATAAAACTTTGGGTACCAGAATACAATTTGAGTACTAGTCTAAAACTTTGGGTACCTGTATAAAAACTTTGGGTACCAGTATAAAACTTTGAGTACTAGTATAAAACTTTGGGTACTAGAATAAAACTTTGGATACCAGAATAAAATTTGAGTACTAGTATATAATTTTGGGTACTAGTATAAAACTTTGGGTACCAGTATAAAACTTTGGGTACCAGTATAAAATTTTGGGTACCAGTATTAAACTTTGGGTACCAGTATAAAACTTTGGGTACCAGAATAAAACTTTGGGTACCAGTATAAAATTTTGGGTACCAGTATAAAACTTTGGGTACCAGTATAAAACTTTGTGTACCAGTATAAAACTTTGGTTACCAGTAAAATTTGGGTACCAGTATAAAACTTTGGGTTCTAGTCTAAAACTTTGGGTACCATTATAAAACTTTGGGTTCCAGACTAAAACTTTGGGTACCAGTATAAAACTTTGAGTACCAGTATAAAACTTTGGGTACTAGAATAAAACTTTGGGTACCAGAATAAAATTTGAGTACTAGTATATAATTTTGGGTACCAGTATAAGACTTTGGGTACTAGAATAAAACTTTGGGTACCAGAATAAACTTTGGGTACCAGTATAAAACTTTGGGTACCAGTATAAAATTTTGGTACTAATTCTGAATCAAACATTTGAAAAAATCCTGCTGTCCTCCCCCCTCTTCCCTCCACTCTTATTCTCACAACCCCTAACCACCCTCAACTCTCCAAAAAATGTCCTAGAAAGCATTTAAAAAATCCAATTTAGCCGAAGCCTCAGCTGCAAAGCTTATTTTATAATCAGCCATAAGATCAGCCGCAAGGCTTAATATTGTATTCAGCCGCAGCCGCATTCAGCTGCGCGGCTGAATTTAATTCAGCCACAGCCTCAGCCGCACGGCTTTCAGTAAGCCGCAGCCTCAGAATCAGCCGCGAGGCTTAATTATGTTATCAGCCACTCTCAGCCTCAGCCTCACTCAGCCGCGCGGCTTAATTTTCCAATCAGCCACTGTAAGCCGCAGCCGCTATGAGCCGCGCGGCTTTCAGTAAGCCGCAGCCTCAGCCACAAATCCTTCAGCCACTGTAAGCCTCAGCCACCCTCAGCCACTGTAAGCCTCAGCTGCTCGAAGCCTCAGCCACAAAATTCCAATTCAGCCACTGTAAGCCTCAGCCACCCCAATTCTTATTAAGCCTCAGCCGCATTCAGCCGCAGCCACTCTCAGCCGCACTAAGCCTCAGCCACTCTCAGCCTCAGCCACTTCCATAACTTTAAGCAGCCGCAGCCGCAGCCGCAGCCGCAAATTAGGATTCAGCCGCAGCCGCAGCCGCGCGGCTGATAGCGCGGCTTCCGAACCCTGCATATTTCTACCATTTAAAAACATAAACTGCTTTTTTTTGTTGCTTGTATTGCTTTATATTGACCAAACTTTATTTAGTAATTGTTATATTTAGAACGTTTTATTAGTAACAAGGATGACAACATCCATAAGATCAACGTTAGGACAAACGAACTTTAACATTTGTAAAGTGTCATAACAGAATAAGTAGAATATAAAGTGTGTTACTTTATTTTATGTTTTATTATTATTTGGCCACAACTTTGTCAAAAATGCTCACAAATCAGACCTTTTTCGACCAAAGATGCTCAAATGGTTCCTTTACAAGCCCAATCAATCAGTTTTAAGATATCTTTATATTTCAAGGAAAATTGATGAAAATACTAAAAAACGGCAAATTTAGGTGTTACCTTTTATATACACAGATACCATAAAATCAACAGAAAAAATACTTATTTTTACTTTTCTGTCATTTTTAACCCATTAGTGACGAACCGGCTTTTAACGCCCAGTTCCAGAAAATGCCGAAAAAAAACGGTTCTCAGTTTCAGGACTGCATCATTTTCAGTATGAATCCCCCCTCTACTACCCTGGTTTTCATTTCCCTCTGGAGCAGGCAGTTTTGCTTACTTCCGTTTGCCGGTATAGCTCAACAAAATTTGAAAACCAAGAAAAACGAGATGATTTTAAAATACCCCTCCTAACTTTTTGTTTATGAAGTTAAGTTAGTGATTTTTTTCGTGAAATTTAAAGTTTATTGGCAACTACATTCATCTGTAAATTCGTTTTATTCAAATTATTATTTTTTATATGATTTTTTTAATCTTTTTTTACGTTCTATATTGGCCTGGCTTGGCCCAAGTAAAGATACCTGCCATTTTTATTGCCCGGCTTGGCGCGAGTAAAGATACCCGTCCACATATAATATCAAAATTTTAAAACTTCTAGGAAACGGGCTTTTTTAACTGAAAAGGGTGGCACCTATAGCCAAAACACTAAATGTGATATAAATCGTTTTGTATCTTACTTGTAGCTCTATCAATTACATGATAATCTAAATCTTAATTTTGGGGATGATGATCTTAAAGACGCTCTTGCTGTTGGTGATGATGACCCAGATGGTATCCAAATACATGAGCATTATGACAACTTATCTATTAAACTATGGTCCGATTTTTGTATTTGTAGCATTCTCCAATCAAGAGAAATCCCAAAACATACAATCATGGTTTTTAAATTCTCCAATTCATAAGGTAAATATAGTAGTTTTTAAAAGATGGTTATATTTCTTGTTACAACTTTTAATTGGAGGCTGCTACAAATACAAAATTTGGACCATAGTTCAATAGATGAGTTGTCATAATGCTTATGTACTTGGATACCATCTGGGTCATCATCACCACCAGTAAGAGCGTCCTTCAGATCATCATCCCCAAAATTAAGATTTAGATTATCATTTTTTTACCATATTAAACAACTTTTTGTTTTACTTTTTGGGCTAATTATTATTGCTAACAAGTATTAAACTATATCCTGTCAACTGAAGGTTGGCAGCTGTCCTCTGAAGTGATAGAGGTTGAATTTCTTATTTTTAAAATTTTCTTTCTTTGAAATACATTAATTTCTGACCAATATTATGTTTCAGTATATTTCAATGCATAAATTTCTTCAAGAATAGCCAATTTAACAGAATCAAACTTTAAAAATGACAGAAAAGTAAAAATAAGTATTTTTTTCTGTTGATTTTATGGTAACTGGGGTAACACCCAAATTTGCTGTTTTTTAGTATTTTCATAAATTTTTCTTGAAATATAAAGATATCTTAAAACTGATTGATTGGGCTTGTAAAGGAACCATTTGAGTATCTTTGGTCGAAAAAGGTCTGATTTGTGAGCATTTTTGACCAAGTTGTGGCCAAATAATAATAAAACATAAAATAAAGTAACACACTTTAAATGTATAAATCTGAAATCTTACCTAATGTTATAGGATTCATCATGCAAATTAGGACAATTCTTACATTCTTACATTCACGAGAAGAGCTAACCGTTCTGGACGGACGGACGGACCAACCCTAATTATAGGAAAGCTTCGCTTTTAAACAAAACCAAACCTTATCTTCTGCTAATGAAAACACAAAAGTGTATAAAAAACATATAAGCAATCTTAATATCATTTTTCTATATAAAACTGAGAAAAAAAAACTGTAACAAGTTGAATATGATTGTAATATCTTTTTCACTCCAAAAATGTATTTCACAGGAGTAAAATAAATGTTATGTTTTGTCTGCTTTTTACAACTTATTGTTTTGTTAAAAAATACTTGTTTTTCTAGTTTCACAAACAGTACAAAGTTTTTAAATGTCGTATTTTTTCCTAAACAAAGTGTTTTCAGTAAACCTATTATGTCAAACTAGCGGCTACGTCCTTAGAGGCATCTAGTGGCACTTTAAATCTTTTATATTTAAAATATGGCTATTTTGCGTTTGACGTTCATTTTTCGTTGAACTCTATTTCTAAAATCGAGAAATTAAAAAAAAAAAAAATTTCTAGGGAGGGTGATGGTACCCTTCCCCCAAAATAGTTATAAACCTTCCCGAGACATATGAGAATCTACCCTGTTAAGGAGAACCCAATTGGTTCAGCGGTTAGCGAGATCCTTCGGTACAAACATACAAACACACAAACATCCTGTTACTTTATTATAAGGATATCTTCATCCTTAATTTATAAGTATTACATAGTACGGTAAAACAATGGTGCTATCCTTACCAAATCCTTATACTAAATTAACAGGATCTCTGTCTGTGTCTGTACCGAAGGATCTCGCTAACCGCTGATCCGATATGTGCTTTACATAGGTCCTGGGAAGGTTTAGAGAAATCGCCCCTAGATAAAAATTAACCCCCCCCCCCTCAAAAAAAGAAAAAAAATATTTTAATTTTTGACACAAATAATGAAATGATCGACTCCTCCTCCAAAAAAATTTTTTCTTTTTCTTTTTCATTAAAAGAATATGCAATTTTATAAACGCACAATGCTATATACTTTGATCTGTAATTTTAAGTATTTTATTGGCCAACCATCATTACATTCCTACAACCGTTCTTTTGCGTGCACTGAGTTTTGTTGCGACATCCCATTATACAATAATCGAGGAAGGTATGGTATAGACAAAAAGAGGGGACAATTTTATTAGTTAAACAATCGTCCTATGGTATTTCAAGCGAGCCCGGGAATTTTTTTTACAACTCGTTTACATTTAAGGGGGTGTCGCGTTTTTTTACACCCCTGTTGTCTGTTTTAAGGGGTTTATTAGAAAGGCGTAGGCCCTGTTCAAATGGAACTTTTTCTAACAAATTGTTTTACAAATAAAACTAAGTTATAGTGTAGTTGGCTGATAAAAAATAATACTTACTTAAAAAAATATAAAAAACAAAAATCACGAAACCTACGAATGAAGAGAATGAAAAAATTAAATCCAAATTATTATGCCTTACCAAAAGATTTTTATATGAAATTTTTTTGTTGGCTTAAAATCTTTAAATTTTAAAAATCAAATCTTTATTTGTTTGTTCGAACTAGCAGTGTCAAAACTTTTCAACCTAAAAAAAGATTATTAATTGAAATAATATAAATTTGCCTTTCTTTTGTCTTACTCCTTAAGATCCATGATTTTTTCTTCCATCAAAGGCATTAATATTTCTTTATCGCATCGTATTATAGGCAGCTTTCTGCGGTTATTAAAATACAAAATTTTAAGATTCTAACCAATTTTGTTGGCCTCGAGGGGCCGATATTTATTTTCTGATTTTGATTTTAATATATATAAGTTTAGTATAGCCGAGAACCGGTTCTAATCCAATGGAAATTAATCGGTTTCGAAGCCATACTGGAAAAAATTTAATATCCTAACTGAATAAGATTATTAATATTAATATGTAGATAACTATTAAATAAACATGTTAATTATCTTCTAACATAAATTCCAGGGATCTCAAGGCATAGACGTCCAAGGGGGGGGGGGGGGGGGTAATGGGGCGATTACCCCCCCCCCATTTAAAATTTACCCCTACCCTGGGGGTGCCGTAGGCACCCCCAACCATTTAGGAGGGGGCATTTACCCCCCCCAAACAATTTTGGGGGGGTAAATACCCCCCTCCAAAATAGAAAATCTCTAACAAAAAAAATTTTTGCGCGCTTCGCGCGCATTTTTAATACTAAAGTTTTGATAAAATTATAATTACCCCCCCCCAAAAATTTTACCCCGGGGGTAAATTTTTGGGGGGTAAACAAATTTTACCCCTGCCAACAGATTTCAGGGGGGGTAATTACCCCCCCCCAAGCAAATTTTACCCCCGGGGTAAAAATTTTGGTGGGGGTAAAAAAATTTGCGGCGCGCTTCGCGCGCCATTTTACCCCCCCCAAAACCGAATTACCCCCCCCAAAATAAAAAGCTTGGACGCCCCTGTCTCAAGGGATAAGATAATGGCCGATAGATTTAAATCCCCGTTGAAGATACACATTACCAATTCTGTAGATTACAAAAAGAGGTTAATGTTTGAACCAATCAATCCAACTTATAAAACTTTGGCGACTAGTGTAATAAACAGACCAATGTCCACTCCCTCCTTGCACAAATTCCCTACTACTAGCTAATACACGAGCTACCAATGAAATTTAACAGATTTTTTTGTTTATCGCAAAAACCATGCATGTTTTAGTTTTTAAACATTATCTATAATACAAAGTAGAACGATGTCTGTCTGTCTGTTTGTTTGTAGCGAAGGATCTCGCTAACCGCTGAACCGATTGGGTTCTCCTTTACAGGGTAGCTTCTCATAGGTCCCGGGAAGCCGCTAGTGATTTAAATAACAAAACCTAACTTTTATTTGCAAAGAAACTCTATTATTTGAAATGTCCGTCAGTCTGTTTGTCCATTTGTTAGGAAAGGTATGGGGAAACCAAAATTTTTACATAGGTTTTGTGATATTGTATTTTGTAGTTATTATGACCGCTGAACATCTGCATTTTATCATATTATTTGTCTAACCATGATTTTTTGTGCTTTGCCCAAAGAGGTAATTTTAAAAAAGTATTTTTGGTGCTGCCATCTTTTTAAAGTAGTTTCCCAAAAGTAGTTTGGGGGGGGGGAGGGGAGTGTCCTACACCCCAAGAAAATAACTTAAAACTACCACAGGACCAATAGGCATATATCCTGAAGAGTAGAATCCGATCGATTCAGTGGTTACCGAGATCTAAAGGGACGGACGGACAGACATCAAGCTGTATTTTAGATAAATATTGTCATACTTGTTTTGAAGAAAATTATCAACTATTTGCAATAACATGCATGTTACATAATTTCAAAAAATCCGCCAGTGAATTGATGTCAGATGGTAGGGCACTAAATCTCCCAATCTTGCACTCCCAACAATTTTATTTTCTCATATCCTACACTGTAGCCGTTCATAGACACGCGGCGTGTCTCAATATCTTGCAATCTAACAAAACACCCTTGTATTATTCTACACTGCAAGGATTGGTGGACGCTACTCTGTCCGATCTTCTGTTTTGTCTCCGGGTATTTAGCTCAGTCGGTCTTTAACTTCTTGAACGTTCACATGTCCAAGCAATTCTGATTGCTTAATTTTTTTCAATCTTTTATTTTAAAGTTTAATAGTTATTTATATTATCGTATTATAGACAATTTTCCAAGAATATTAAAATTATAAATTAAAACCAGTTATATGATTTTTATTTTTGTGGAAAATTGTCTGTAATACTATAGTATACATGATTTTTCAATATGGCTGAGAACCGGTTCTAATCTAGCGGATTTTAATCGGTTTCGTAAACCTACTGTCAAATTCTCTTTTTTTTCCATTATTTTTTTTAAAAAAGTCATCAAAATTATGAAAAATAATTTAAAGAAAATATTAAATATTCCAGATTTTTTTGATTAGTGATTTAAGTGAAATGTAGTGTTGAATAAAACCATTAAACAGAAAATAATTATTTACTGATATAAATTTGTTTATTTATAAGTGAATTTAGACAAAAATCAGGTAATATAAAAGATTTTTATTTGATTAAAACTTAATGAAAGTTTTATTCGAAGTAGCAATAGCAATCTTATCATATTCTTTAAAATGTTTTGTTTGTAAGTTAACCACTGAACCAATTGGGGTTTTTCATTACAGGAAAGTTTCACATAGTTCCCGGAATGTCTTATTTAGTTTCAAATTTAAGTTTTAGGTTTTAGGCTATTTTTCTCCACTAACCTTTTCTCTCTTTAAATACAGCACCCCTAGATGCTAGTAGCAAAGCCACTAGTTGTTAATAAACCTCTAACTGTTCGTATTTGTGGAATAGTTTGGATACTTAGGGTTTGTAAACCAAATTAAAATTGGACAAAAATTACTCATAGTGTTTTAGCCTTTGCATGAGCTATTTGGTATTAAAAACTTCAGGAACCAGTATAATTTACAGTCCAATGTCCCCTCCCTTCCTGCATATAATAGCTTATTAAATAAATAAAACAGAAAGTTCACCTATTTTCTAAAAAAAATTGGACCAAACGACACAAAGTGGTGAAAAAGTGCAATTTTGCACTGTAACACTTCATGGAAAAAGTTATTGTCACAATTATTCTGCCTTATCGTATCAGAAATCATTTAACAATTTTAAAGCTTATTTTACTTTTGGAGTTTTAAAGGGATAAGACAATGGCTGATGAATTGATGTGCATGTGCATCCCCAACGATTATTCATAAATCAAATCTTTTGTTAATTACAATTAGTGGTTGAAACATTTGGACACTCAATTTAATGAACCAACAGATTAAAAATCAATAAAAGTTTCCAAAGTTGTTAAGCCAACGAATAAGAAAACTTTACCATAAAACTTTTGGGACAAGTGTAATAAACAGCCCAATATCCCAATTTCTACTAGAAAATGCTAACTAAGACTGATACTTTTCTAAATTAATTAAACTAAAATTGAATATTCATTTATTCTTACGCTATTTTTTTCTATCCATTAACCCACAACAGCTTGCAAACAATTGTTGATTGTGCCAAAAATATTTTCTTTTGCTGTGCTAATCTCTACTATTTCAGTGCAAATTACTAAATTAGAAATTTAACATAGACTAACATACATAAAATACTTTTAATAGCTGAGTAAATGTTGTAATAAAAAGGATGATAACATTCATAAGTAGCGAAGCACAAAAAACGTTGACAAAGTTCATAAAATAATAAAGATCATAAGTATAATAATGTGTATGGTGACAATAAAATCAGCTTTAATAGCAGCTGAGTAAATTTCTTTTCTTCATTAGCGTTACAGACGGACTGAAGGACAGACAACGTTAATTATAAAGTAGCTTCGCTATTAATTATACTAAAGTGTCTACTAATTTAATTCTGTTTAAAGCTAAAAAATATTGAGGGAAGCTTCATATTTAGCAGAAAAAGAGATGAAATGCAGAATGGGGACATTAGGGTTTTGTATATTACACTAGTCCCCAAAGTCTTATAAAACGTTTCCTTGTTCGTTTGCTTAACAACCTTGGGGACTTTTATTGAATTTTGATTCGTTGTTTCATTTAGCTGAGTATCCAAACGTTTCAAACACTAATTGTAATTTACAGAAGGGGTAACTTTGTGTATCATCAATTTATTGGCCATTGTCTTATCCCTGTAAACATGACATTATAAATAAATAATAATTATGAAATATACTACCTACTATATGAATCTTACGCATATTTAGTGGAGTAAAGATAAATTTAGCACCTACTGTTCTTTCACTGAAGTCATACGGAAGTACAGACATAAAAATGATTAAAAAGGAAACATATGCATCTTAACATTAGTTGATGTGTTCTAGTTTTTGGTGTAAATTCACATCCGCTCATGTATAACATTATTAAAATTAAATTACGAGGGTTCTTAGAAATAAGAAAAGAGACAGAGGGGGGGGGGGTAATGGGCTGTTTATTACACTAGTCCCCAAAGTGAGTTTTAGTGTTTTATTCTGAATTTTACTTGGTTGGTTTATTCAATTGAGTGTTCATTTCATTTTCAATTATAATCTAAAAAAACGGTAATTTTGTGTGTCATCATTGGGGATGTAAATCAATATATCGGTCATTGTCTTATCCTATTAGACCCCTTGGAATATAACTACCTAATAAGACTTTGAACGGTTTTAAATTAATTTAGTTTGCCATGTGTTTTATTGCAAATCAAAAATATTTGAAATATGCGGAAATTAAGACACACCTTCTAGTTTTATCTAGAAGAAAAAAACCCTCAAAACCACATACACAGAAATCATGACAAGAGTAACTTTCGTCGTCACGAGAAAAACTTTTTCTAACCCAATTTTTTCAAAGTAAAGATTTAGAGGAGTGTTATAGTCTTATTTTTTAGACCTAACAGATTATATTTAGTAAAGAAAAAAATGAACAAAAAAATCTAAACACCTCTGTTTAGAAAAAATACTTTTTTAACCAATGTTAATGCAATGAAAGTTGGATATTATTTTTTAGGGCCGTAATTTTATTTTTCGTAATAATAATTGATAAGTTGAGTACTTTTGGCTGGTACCCAACGTTTTAAAAACTTTGGATTCTTATGTTAAATTTTGATTTGTTCTCACAAAAATTTATCACAAAGTATATTTTTTATGTTTCAATAAAAATTATTCATTGAAATCGATATCTTAATTTCCTAAAAATTCGGCTGCCCCTTGGTTACAAAAAATCAAGGCCGCCACAGTATAAACTAATCAAAACAAGACAAGAGTTGTCCATTATAAGAGGAACAACATTACGCCTACAAGTAATAGAAATAGTAATATTGAGCACAAGAAAGAGGGACAGATAGGTATTGCCAATAAATCACTATAAGTCATTATTAGAATTTATAAGATGTTTTTTAGCATTAAGTTGCAAAGGTTGTCTTTAAATTTTGTAAATCAATAAATAAAAATATAAATTTATTTATCTAATTAAATAACCTACTATTGTAGCATAGGGATTTGCAGAGTCTTAAAGTAGCTACGCTTCTCAAACGGCAGAAAATCTCTTGGTTTTGACGTTTGACAGGCACTTGGTATAAAAAAGCTATGCAACGTTTTAAAAAAAGAACTGAAGAAAACCTCTGAGCTTATTATAATAACCATCCCCTTTAGCAAGCCATAAAAAAGGTGTTTTATTAAAAATAGGAAATTTCAAAAATAGCAATTTTCTTTTGGTATAAGATAAAAGATACTATTGGTCTTGTGGTAACACCTGACGAATAACCAGCTCTTTGATTGTATCACTTTATCTGGAAGTCCTTGCAGTAACTTATTATTAAAAGCGTTCTTTATGAACATGACCCCTATACTCATAATACTAATAAATCTGTGTATTGGCCGTTCATTGGTCATTTGTGTTGCATGACGTCATTTTTATAGGCAATATACAAAGTTTCCTATTTGAAACTAATCTTTTCAAATTTCATAAAATATAGCTAGCCATTTTTTTTTATTTATCCATGTATTGTGAAAACATATTATAAGCCAATCTGCATTTTATGTTGTAATTTATACAATTATTAACTTTATAAAATCAAGTTCAAGGCAAGCTAGGTGTCGTATTATAGACAGCTTTCCGTGAATAATAAAATGAAAAATTAAGGATTAAAACTAGTTTTGTTGGTCTCGATGGTTCGAAGGCCCGGGCTTTAAAAATTATTTAATTTTCTGATTTCATTTTAATATTTGTAGAAAATTGCCTAGAATACGATGTAATACATGATTTTTCATTTTGGCTGATATCCTTTTCTAATCCAGCGGATATTAACCGATTTCGAAAACATACTGGAAAACATTTTAAATTATACACCTTTTTATTTCTAATTTATTGTGGCTTTTAAACTTTTATACAAGGTTTTATTATGTATTTTATACTTTTTGCAGTTTCGCCACATTTATTATCTGTAATAGAAAATGTTTCAAGTTTAAGGACATATTTTAGTAGTCATTATTGGCAGATAGTATCAACAAATTTTGTTGAATTTTCGTAAAATGGCCCATTTAAATTTATGTTTTTCTCTTGTAAAACGTTTTATGTAAAGATATTTGATTGCACGACACTTGTTTTAAATGCGTCTCCTTGCATAAATTACAAGTTATACTCTTTTACAGGAAAAGCAGCAGTAGGAACGACTTTTAACGTAAATATTCAAAACCAAATACCAAGTATTATTTCTTGTTCGTCCATTAAGAGATCGCTAACCATTAAACTAATTGAGTTCTGGAATTTGGAAAGCTTTATATATGCTATTAGGGTGGTTTTAGGCAATTTTTTTATTTCCAATTCTACATTTTCTTTAATTTATTTGTGCTATTCCCGCATACAGTGTTGTTCAAGATTGTTGTCATAAATGAATGCAAATGACCTTTTGACGTTTTGCAGTGAAAATTACAAAAAACTTCTCTAAACTAAAATTACTAAAAGAATTCACAATAACTTTAGTTCACAGATGATTTTTTTAGTGTTGATTCAAACATCCAAATTTATTGTTTATTAGAAAAAGCGATTTTAATAGAGTTGAATTATATATTGTTTGAAATGAAGCCTTTACAAAAGTAACATGACCTGTGTGTGTGTGTGTCTGTCTGTCCGTACCGAAGGAACTCGACAACTGCAGAACCGATATGTTTCTCCTTTACATTGAAGCTTTTTATAGGTCTTAATCAGGTTTATAACTATTTTTGGGGAGGGTTCCACCCCCCTTTCAGGTTGATATAATAATGATTTGAAATAGCATCAAACATGCAAAAAGGCAATCAACTACGTTAAATTTATTTGCAGCTTTGTATGTGAACTAATTTTCTTAAATTTCCCTCGGCAGAATTGTCATTTGTTATTTTTTTCTACTCCGGACTTAATACGCAATTAAACCAATTATGGATTTCAAGGTGAATTAAGGAGAGGCACATTTAGTCCTCAAAATAAATAGTTTCTAGTTTGATAATTAGGGTCAGTCCAACCGGTTAGCCCTTTTCGTTAATTTATACATGTTAAAATTGTCCTATGGATTTTAAACTTTGTATGATGATTCCTATAAAAGATAAGTACGATTTAGGAAGCGTAGCAACTCTATGATCGTTACCAGAAAGTCCTCACGTCATCCTTGTTTTGTATTGAAACATACAGCTATCACTGTAAAGAGATTTTTGAGATTTTTCATGGACATGTAACTCTTTAGCGCTCCTTGGTTATAACCAATGTTGTGGATCCGGATCCGGAACCGGATCCGCAAGAATCCGCATTTTTTGAGTCCAAGGATCCGGATCCGCAAAAAATTGCGTATCCGGTCCGGATCCTGGGGTATAAATTTATGGAAAAATCTACCTAAATTTATATAAAATAGTCACAAATTTACAAATTTTACAAAGGAGGACATCATCTCAGACATTCTCATGATGAGAGCCAATCTTTAAGGTTTAGGTTCAGACTTGAAAATTAAAAGTATTTTTGACTTCGAGATTAAAGAATAAATATTTTTTGAAAAATTTGGTAATTTTATTTTTATTGTCAAGGATCCGGATCCGGATCCGCACTGACCAAATTTGGAGGATCCGTCTCCGTCTCCGCATACAATCAATGCGGATCCGCAACACTGGTTATAACTGTGGTTAACTATTTCCTGAAAAGCAGGCAGACGGACGGACAGTTGATTTCTACTTTGTATAAAAGAAGCGCGAAAAGTTATTAAGGTACATTCCAGTATAGATTAGAAACCAATTAATATCAGCTTGATCAAAACCAATTCTCAGCCATACTGAAAAATCATGCTTAGAAATTTTACGCTAATATTAAAATAAAAATCGTGGCAAACAAAACTGGTTTTAATCTTTAATTTTAAGATCCGCAGAAAGCTGTTTATAATACGATGTGATAAATAACTATTCTTGCTTTTAATGTACTATTTTTTTTCTACATATAGTTGTTTCTTTATTTGAATAGTGTCTTTACAAGTCTTTAGAACTTATATCCATGTCATTGAAGGCTGTAATAGTTGGTGGTGTGGCCAATACAATCAAAATTAATTTCATTCATTTAAACTTTCTTCAATTTTTTCTCCATACTGTTTCAATAATAAGTAAGAGGAAGTTTGTCTGTCTGTTAGTGTGTGTATGTGTAGTATAGGATATCGCTGTTTGCTGATTAGGTTTTTTATTTACACTGAAGCTTTCTAGGGGTTCAGGGAAGGGTTAACCTCCCTCAACACCCCCGATAATACACCCTCCTAATATAGCGAAGGGGTTTTATTAAGATATTTGCGAGCTTCGCGCGTCAATTTACCACTTAAAGAACACTTTTGTGTGGGTAGGAGTCCACCCCTGACAATAAAAATACACCTCTCTTGTTGATTTTTTCCCCTCCCCCTCGATTTAGGTTTAAAAATCTTCATAGAAAGCAAAAATTTTCAGTTGCACCCCATGGCAAAATCCTCTGCACGCCACTGATTAGGATACAAAACACGGTCAATAAGAAAGACACACGTATGGACATGCTATAACTATGAAAAGTAAAATATAATTTTAAAGAATAGAAAAAGTATTAAAACATGATCTTTATGTCAATTACATTTTTTCTTTATTTTAAATTTGCGGATGAAACAATGCTATTAGTTTAACTAACCATGAACTAAAGTGCTATTGTTGTGAGCGAAGCTTTTCTATAATTAGGTTCAATGCTATAGATGGTTAGGTTTAATTTATTTTTAAAAATAAAGGGGTTTTTGCAGGGCTAGGCAGCCACGCGTCAGCCAAGACTAAGCCTCAAATTTCAACCCGTTTGGATGAATTTGAAAAGAATTCCCATATTTGGGTCAGGTTTAGACTTCCTGCTTATTAATACAATAAAAGGTTTAGGCCTACAGGCGGCTGACTTGCCCTGATTTTCTGATTGTTAATGCAACTTCAGTCTACAAATGTGACTTTATTGAAGCGTTTCTCAAAAAAATAAATTATTTTGTTAGCTTAGCTTCTATTGATGCTGTCTTCCTTATTTTCTATATAGTTTATATTAATTTCCCATTTCTTGTAAATTTCTAACATTATACGATACTTGTTTACTTATGGTTAAAATCACTCAAAATATATGCCTATATCAGGGATCTAAAAGGATAAGACAATAGCCTATACATTGATATACATTCACAATGATGATACACAAATTTACCCCTTCTGAAGATTACAATTAGTTGTCGAAATATTTGGACACACAACTCAAAAACCAGCCAATCAAATTTCAATAGAAGTTCTTAAAGTTGCTACGAATAAGAAAACGTTTTTAAAAATCTTTGGGGATTAGTGTAACATACAAAATTACGTGTCTAGACGAATTCTTATATTTTCAGGCAAGTTTTAGGCTATTTTCACATTAACTTAGAGAAAAATTAAAGTAAATTTAAACTCTAAAATTATGCCTGTTCTTTTACTAAATGACATTAATCAACCATCTGATTTTAAAATCAAATTTAACATTATCAAACTCATAATTTGAACATTTCTTGGGGCTAAATTTTGAGGAAATAAGTAATAAAGTTATCATATTATTTCAAATATTTTTAGTAGCGAAGCTACTCTATAATTCGAAATGTCCGTCCGTCCGTCCGTCTGTCCGTCCGTCTGTCCGTCCGTGTAAGACAGAATAGGGGAAACGTGATTTTCTCGGCTCCTATTAAAGATAGACAGCTGAAATTTTTTGACAACATTCCCATTATTAAGAAGCACAATTAACTATAAAACATCAAGCGCGGTCGGACCCCTTTTTAGCAGGTTTTAGGCTATTTTTGTATGTTTCACATTTTTCTCCATATCTTCAGTGTTTATTTTCAAAATTTTTTCAGTTATTGATATCAAAATTAAATTTCCTGTCGTTTACAGAAAACAACCATGACGACCACACTGCCATTTTGCAGGTTTTAGGCTATTTTTGTATTTTTCACATTTCCACCATATCTTCAGTGTTTATGGTCCAATTTTCAAAATTTTTTCAGTTATAGATATGAGAATTAACTTTCCCGTCGTTTAAAGAAAACATCCATGACGGCCAGACTGCCTTTTTGCAGGTTTTAGGCTATTTTTGTATTTATCACATTATTCTCCATATCTTCAGTGTTTATGGTCCGATTTTCAAAATTTTTTCAGTTATAGATATCAAAATTAAATATCCCGTCGTTTAAAGAAAACAACCATGGCGGTCAGACTGCCTTTTATCAGGTTTTTGGCTATTTTTATATGTTTTAAATATTTCCCCATATATTTGGTGTTTTTGGTCTAATTTTCAAACTTTTTTGGGATAAATACACTTTAAATCTACTTTTACGTAATTCCATCCACGATTTTTTGTGCTTCGCTACTTATGGATGTTGTCATCCTTGTTATAGGCTTTATTTTGACCATTCCCTATTTTATACCAATATGTTGTATTATCTGTAAAGATAGTAAAATGTTAAGTTGACAACTAAAGAATGGAAATAAAACAAGAACGATATCATTTTACAATAAAAAATTTCATAACCAGGTTCTTTAAAAGTTAAACATAAATTAATATATGATAGGTGAATTAATATTTAGTTTAATTGCCAAAAAAATAAAATTTGTATGTAATTTAGATACTTTTAGATTTCCATATTTAATTATTTTGAATGGATCATGGAAAGAAAACTAAGTAGTGGGTTTCGTCGTATTTCCACAATAGCTTTCCTCCTATTTATAGCCCCTGCAGGGGGGCTCTAAACCTGCGGGGCAATAATTAAAATTTACCTAACCTAACCTATCAAAAGCTAATGTAAAAATACGACAAAAAATGCTACTTCGTTTTCTTTCTATGATCCTTTTAAACCTTTTCTAAGAAACATATAAACAAAATTCTACTTTGCTACCTTTGAGAAGAATGGCTGCAATAAAAAAATATGTTTATTGGGATTAATTATAAAGTAGCTACGCTCCTTTTTTTATCTCTTTTACCCATTCTACGTTTCAAGGTCTATTTTGAAGAAAATGTTGCTAACAAGGGGAAAATTATATTTTTGAAGGTAAAGTTTAGCTTCTGGTTATATATGTGGGGTGTTTATAATAAACAGCTGAAATTTGACATACCAAAGACAGTAACAATACTAAAAAAATGGGGAATGACAGAGCCCATTAGTTAATTTATCGAGGGATCAAAAGAGATAAGACAATGGCCAATAAATTCATGTACATCTCCAATGACAATACACAAAATTACTCCTTCTGTAGATTACAATTAGTGGTTGAAACGTTTGATCTGATCATTGACCTGTGTAATAAACAGCCCTTTGTCCCTTTCTCTCTCTGTAAAATTCAGCATACCAAAGACAGTAAAATAGTAAAAATTGTGGAACATGAAAGAGTCTTCTGATGAAATTTTTAAACTATTGCCGTTTATGAGATCGTGTTGGACATAAAGAAAACTTACTACTTTAGTATATGTTAGGACATAATATGACAATTTGCGCAAGAGTAGGTTAGTTTTTTCAAAGTTTCTTAATGTCATTCATTAAGTTCAATCACATCACATTAGCCTACTTACTATGTCTAAACATATACTGTGAATTTCAGTTTTAAATAATTCTAGAACCCATATTTTATATTTAACTATCAATACCATATGGTTATATTAGACTGTATTGCTTGATAATAGACTAATCAGAACAACGAAAAGTATTTTTTTAGTTTGATTTTAAAATGGTACTAACAGCTACGCACATTACGACTCCATGACTATTTAGGTCCAAACACACACAAATGCCCGTTACGACCTTTGGGAACCAATACTTGCAATTTCATTTTTAAAAGAAAAATTAAACATTTTAAAGTTACGATGGGGTATTTTATTTCATCGATAATTTTTCTTTTAAGGTTGTAGTTAACTTTCTCAAAAAAGTTGTAAATATTCCCTTCAACCTTTAAGAAACTTCATTGTAAAGAGAACCTTATCGGTTCATCAGTAAGTAAGATCCTTCGCTTCATACGGACAGACATATTGCTACTTTTATATAAGAATTAATGATCTACTATTGATTTTTGTAGAGATGTTCAAAATAATCATTTGTATATATTGATGTGGTTTATATTACAGTCATATCTTTTGTTAAATGATGTTAGAGGATCATTACTATCAACCCTTTCTATGAAGCTTGCCGTAGTGTGTTTAATTGATTGATTGATAAAATGATACGATCTGAATGCCGCAATTTATTGTTTAATATATTTTATTACAACGTGTAGTGTTTACATCTTAACCCGTCTAATTATTTTCTTTTTAGTCCTTAAAATAGTTTTTGAGCTTCAATACTTAGTTTAAATTTAAATTTTTTATAAAAGTAACTTGTTTAATTTGCGTATTTTTAAATTGTTTAGTTTGGAGTAAGTGATTCGGTTTTTATTTAGTTACTTTTATAAATATTCTCCTATGTTTGAAGTGAAGATTTGTTGTAATATTTATTATTTTGATACGTGTCTGTAAAGATTTTAAACCGCAAATACAAACTCCTTATTACTTAAATTAAACATTCAGACATCGTATTATTTTTTGATCAATTAATTAAATACACGGAGGTGCGGAAAAGAAATCGTCTATTTTCAGTGAAGCCTTACATAGTAGCAGAATTGAAAATATCAACCCTTTCTATGAAGCTTGCCGTAGTGTGTTTAATTGATTGATTGATAAAATGATACGATCTGAATGCCGCAATTTATTGTTTAATATATTTTATTACAACGTGTAGTGTTTACATCTTAACCCGTCTAATTATTTTCTTTTTAGTCCTTAAAATAGTTTTTGAGCTTCAATACTTAGTTTAAATTTAAATTTTTTATCCCTCCCTCCCTTCCCTTCATTTTCTAGCTTATATTTTTCTTTTCTTTTATCTGTGGTTTTTTATTTTTACAGATTAATTATGCCTCCAGTGGTTACAACTAACAGTACTCAATCTTCTTCTGTTGTAACTACATCCTCTGGTGGCGGGATAGTTGAGCAACCTGGCTCCTTTCCAAGAGTTGAGCAATCTGGCTCCTCTTCTGCAGTTGAGCAATCTGGCTCCTCATCTACAGTTGAGCAACCAGGCTCCTGTGCTGGCTCTGTGTACACTACAGCTGGGACAAGTTCTACAGGAATTTTTCCTTTTCCCCAAGCCAGTGTTAATGATCCTTTAGCTTTAGGATCTTTGCCTAAATCTGGATCTTTTCGTCCTGGATTCACAAACAGACATCCAATTACAACTCCTGGTTTGTCTGGATTGCCTAGAATAAACCCTCCCCCTTCACATTTGGTGAATTCTGTGGGGAATAAAGAAAACATGGAACCTCTGCAACCGTTATCAGGTTTGTATGTTTCTTATTGTTTTTGCATTTTTATTTATTTTACTAAAATCTTTATGATTTTTAGTTTACAGACTTTAATGTATTCTTTAACCGATTTTGGTTAAACATTTTTAGAAGTTTGCTAATTTTTTTCCTTAGTATTTTTTTTGTTTACTAGGATTGCAAACTGGATTTTTGTTTCTTTTGTCTGTGTGACATTTTCTGTTTCTTTAGGAAACATATATTTTTTATTGTTCAATAATGATTGATTCTTGGTCTTATTTCTAGACAAATCTTCCGTGAGAAAGAAGAAGAAATCCAAAGCTAAGAAAAAGAAGAAGAAGTATGATAGTTCAGACTCTTCTTCTTCAGATTGTTCTTCAAACTCAAGTTTTTGTTCAGAGGATGATGATGATGACTCTGACAGTTCAGATAGCAAAGGTATTGCTATGATACGTTTTATTTAGTTTATTCAAACTAGTTTTTATTGATTTTTATGAGATTCTCAAATTATTTCATATAGAATCATTATTGTTTTTGAACCGATATGTCACATAGTAGTGATTTTTTTTGGTTGTTTGTTTGTAGTTATAGATCTCTGTTTTAATGAGTTTTAATCTTAATATTTTCATTTTATGAAATTTGTATTGTTCATCCTTCAATCATATCATAGTTCTCAAATTATTTTAAGTTTACATTTTTTCTTTGAAAAATAAGTTAATTTTTCTCTTATTTTTAGACAGAAAGAGAAAGAAAAAACGCAAGAAAGCTAGATCTTCCTCCGATTCCTCAAGTGAGGAGTATTTAGGAGGTGCCAAAGCTAAGAAAGCTAAAAGAAACCACGCTGATGGTAATGTTTCTACCCCTAAGTGGGCAACATTGAAAAGATCTGATCTTCTTATTGAGAGAGACAGAACTCTGGATGCGTTAAATCATCTTGAAGATTATGGCAACACTGATAAAGTTCTCCTAAAAACTATAGGTAGAGAGATAGTTCGCCTTAACAATGTTATTGAGGATGCAGGTAGAAAGCTTTTTTCCCTTAAAGTTCCTCAAAAGCTTAAAAAAGATCTTAAACAAACTTTGAACTATTGTTTTCAAGCTGCAGACTTGTCTCATTCCGTTTTAGGAGTCATTGATTCTGCATTTTATCTTAACCCGGATCAAGCAGTTCAAGTTGCTTTAGCAGGTAGCCGTCAGCTGCAAAATTCAGCTCAGAAAAAAGTTGTAGCTGCCTTTCGCTCACAAGGAAGTTCTTTTTCCAAACCAAATTTCAATCAAAGAGGAGCTAGGGGCAAACCTCAAGGTAAAGTCCTCTGTTACCATTGCGGAGGAACTGGACACAAAGCTAACAACTGCTCTACTCCCAAAAAGTCCAAACCTGGAACCCAATCTTGAGCCCCCTTTATTTATGTCAAATTCGTTCTCTGGTGAATCCAATCATCCTAATTTTGATTTAAGAGACATTGCTGATCAATGTCCAGATAGTGATCTAGAATTTTTTGAAAATTTAATGACTTTACAGCAATCTTTTCGTGATTTAAATTATTCACCTGCCCCTTCTATTCATCATGTTTCAGCCGTGTCATTTTATCAAAACGTGTTGAAGGCCAATGATCTCGTTATGAGGACCTTACTTTATGGTTACACACCCAATTTTCATTCACAACCTCAATCTTCTTTTCAAAGAAATAATAAAACCGCACGTGATGACATGACATTTGTCCGCAATGAAGTTATTAAATTAGTTGATAGTCAAGCTGTCGTGAAATTAACTTATCAACCTTTTATAGTTTCTCCCCTTACTGTAGCTACTCGTACTGATTGTATCACAAATACAACTAAAAAAAGGTTTTTTAACTTGATTTTTTAATATTTTTTTCTTCTTTTTTTTTCACTAGTTTTTCTGTGAATTTTATTTATTTTTCTAATTTTTCCTTTTCTTTTAGAAATTTCTTTCTTTTCCTATTTTTTTCTTTCTTTCTTTAAATTTTTCTATCTTTTTTTCACAATTTTTTTCTTAAATTTTCTATTTTTTAAACAAAAATAAAAAAACCTTTTTTTAGGTTGTGTATAGATCTATCCAGATCTTTAAATGATTATATGATTATTGATAATGTAACTTTAAATGACATTAAAACAGTTCTCCCTAGGATTGTCCCTGGTTGTTATTTTACAACCTGGGACTTAAAGGGAATGTACCACCAGGGGCGATTTTGTAATCTTTGTTAAAATTCTTTTTTTCGTTTTTATATTCTTCTAGTTTTTCTTAAAATTATTTTAACAAAGTTTATAAAATCGCGCCTATTTAGGTTTATTTAAATCCCAATATTTCTGACCTCTTTGGATTTTCTATCATCGAAGAGGATGGTTCTATTTCTTTTTATAAATATACCCGTTTGCCCTTTGGCTGCTCTACAGCTGTTTTCATCACTGATCAGCTGATCAAGCCAATTAAAATTTATGCTCACCGTCTCGGTGTAGACCTTAGCGTCTACATCGATGATGGCATTGTTATAGAAATTTCTAATTTTAAATGTTTGTCATCTACTTATTTTGTGATTTCACTCATTTTATATTCAGGTTGGTCTTTCCAACTTTCTAAATGTATATTGTCTCCAGTTAAAGAAATAGTTTATTTAGGTTATATTCTTAATAGCGACTCTATGATTATTAGTCTTCCAGAAGTTAAATTACTTAAAATAGAATTTCTTCTTCAACAATTGTTTTCAGCCTTTTTAAACAATCAACTAATTGAGTCAAGATTTTTAGCTTCTTTTTTAGGGAAGCTTTCTCATGCTTTTTATTCTCATGGAAATTTTGTTAAAATTGTAGCTCGCATGAGCAATCATACTTTAGGACGTAATATTTGTGATTCAGGTTGGGATTCATCCCTTTTAATTAATAAGGATATGTATTGTGAATTTCAACTATGTTTTAAATATTTAAGAACATTTAACGGTCAAAGTTTGAAACTAGAACAAGCTGATTTTGAATTTTTAAACAAAGACCAAACCTCTTTCCTGACCATGGATATTGATCCTCGAGATTTTGAGAAACCTTACTTCGTTTTTGCCTCAGGAATTAGTTGTATTTAAGTTTTGTTTTGATTTTAAAATTTTTAAATTTTGACACATTTCTTTTAAGTTATGTTCTTTATTTATATTCTTTATTTTTTATACAACTTTTTTCATTATATAGATGCTTCAGACTTGGAGAGTTATGCTTTTAAAGCTGGTGATTGTCAAATTATTTCTAATTACATTTTTTCTCCATCTGAAAGTGAAATGTCTAGTGGTGCAAGAGAACTACTAGCCATCGTGAAGAGTTTTGAAACTTTTCAAGAATTTTTTCAGTCGAACTCTAATTCTGTGATTTTTTGGTGTACAGACTCAATGTGTGCATATTCTTATTTGAAACATGGGTCACGTATCCCTGAGATTCAAAAACTTTTAATTTTTATTAAACAATTAGAATATGAACACAAATTAGTTATTTACCCGAAATGGCTCCCCCGATCTTCGGATCTTTTGAAAGTTGCGGACTATGGATCACGTATGTCTAGTTCGTCAGAAGAGTATGGGATTTCAGATTATGATCTTCAATCTGTACAATCTCATTTTAATTTAAGAATATCTTTAGATGGCTTCGCTTCTGCATCGAATCATAGGACACCTCGATTTATTTCAGCTGTCCCACAAATTGGAGCTATTGAAGTCGATTTTTTTCTATCAACCCTTTCTTCTGATGATATTATTTATGTTCATCCCCCTGTTTCCTTAATCCAAAGAACACTGAATAAAATATTATTATATGATAATCTTTCTATCATTATGTTAATCCCTGTGTGGCCATCACACCCTTTTTGGAAATCCTTTGTTAAAGTAAATAAATTTCAGTGGTTTGTCAAAGATTTTTGGATCTTTAATCCTTTTTATGTTTCTTCTTCTCCCAAATGTATGTTTTCTGGCTATAAAAATTTTCCCACTTTAGTTCTCTATATTAAAACTAATGAAAATCATTCCCTTTCTATTCCTCCTGATTTATTGTGAAATCAATTTTATTTTTGTTCTAATATCTATTTTTTTATTTTCAAAGTTTCATAAAATGAGAGTTAGCCTCTGATGTGGTTTCATTTTTTGGATTATAGTGGAATCTTATGTTTAGTCAGGTACTTAACAATTTTATTTGCTAGTAGGTAGAAAATCTACTCTATTTTTCTGTTTATTGCATACAAGTTTTGACAAATTTGTTTTGTTTTTTAGAAACAAATTTATTTCATTATGATATTTTTATTTTATCTTCATGAGGATTCTAATGTTATTTATTAATTTCTTGATGAAATTTTTATTTTTTATCATTCTTTCTTTCTTTTTTGATTTTGTTTATCTTCTTTAACGAGTTTTTAGTTTGTCAGCTATTGATTTATGATATTTTTCTTTTCAAATTATGTTTATTCTTAAGGATTCACGATGGATGACTCTGTTCTGTTAGTCAAGAAATTAAGTTATGATGCTATCATCCCTTCTAAAGCTTCTCCTTTAGCTGCTGGTTTTGATCTACACGCAGCTTCCGATTGTTTGATTCATTCTCATGATAAAGCTTTAATTTTTACCGATATTTCTATGAGCTTACCCCCCGGTTCATATGGCAGAATAGCTCCTCGGTCAGGTTTAGCTTTAAATAACTTTATTCAAATAGGTGGGGGAGTCATAGATAATGACTACAGAGGGAATGTAGGTGTTCTTATTTTTAATCATGGTCATTCAGATTTTCAAGTTAAAAAACACGACCGAATTGCACAGATCATAGTTGAGAAGAATTTCTATCCAAAAATTGTGATTACTAATTCTCTTGATGAGACTGTTAGGAACTCGTCGGGGTTTGGTTCTTCAGGGTTATAATTTTTTTATTTTATAATGTTCATATGTCTTTCAAATTTTTCATTTTAATTTCTTTATTTTAATTAAAATTTTGTCCTTATTTCCTTTCAATGCTTGTGATTCGGTTTTTTCCTTGCTATTTTTCTTTTATTTTAAAATTCTTTTTGTTAGTTTTCAGATTAAAATGAAAACTTTTAAAGAAGTTTCAGTGGATTATTGGAAATTTAATAGAAAATTAATTTCGTCTCATTCTGTTTCTTCAGTTGAAAGTCGAGGTCCTTTAAGGCTATTGAAAGTTTTTGAAAATTATAATTTCTCATCTAGAGAAATTAAACACATTAAAATCACAACTGCCGCTAGAGGTAGGGCTACACAGAATAATCATAATAGAATTTTATCTACCCTTGAGAAATTTGCCAAGAAAGGGAAACATACAAAGAAATGTAACTTACTTACTATGACCGAAGATACTCTGTTAGATTATTTATTATTTCTGGAAGAATCATCTGCCAAGCTTTCCCAACTGAAAGGCCTAAAGGGAGCAGTGTCGTTTCTTACTGTCGCCGTGAAAATTAATGATCCATGGTCTCTAGAAGTAGATAGATCTTTTGAAGCCATCTACCGAAGAGCCTCCTGCGAGAAAATGCCCCTTAAAAAAGCAAATTTGCTTCCTTTATGGGTGCTTCCCAAAGCTATTGATGCCGTTATCACTCCTTACATGGATAATCCAGATAAGGTAGTTTTTTTAAGAAAATCCTTTTCTGAGTAATATCACTTTTTATCTTTATTTATTTTTTGCTGGGTTTCTTTTATACATAGTTTTGAATATCTTTTTATTTACAACATAAGTTTTAGATCATTTTATTTTCTTTAGTTTATTTTATTTCTCTTTTTTAGTCTTTTTATTTCATATTAGTTTTTTAATTTAGATTTCCATAATGGATTTTCGAGCCCTATTCTTCCAGCTTTTCCAGATCCACCTCTGTTGCAGAGGTTTAGATGCGTTAAAACTGAGAGCTTCGGATTTCAGAGTCACATCTCTTGGTCTCGCTGAAGTTCCTGTTATCGCCGTCACTTTTCGGTCAGCTAAAAATGACGTCAGGTTAAGCATTTTTTTTTTATAATATTTTTGAATCTTTACTCTATTATTCTCATAGTTTTATTCGCTTTCAAATTAAATTTTCATGTTTACATATTTCTCAGCCTTTTCTTAATTACTTTTTAAAACTATTTTCTTATTAGTTTCTAAGAAATTTTATTCTGTTTTTTGAATTAATCTTTCATTTTAGATAAATGATAGATTTTTTTCTTTTATTTAGATATGAAGGCAGGACAGCTTATCTCGTATATTCTGGAGGTCCCTACTGTCCGTACACGTTGTGTGTGGCTTTCTTTAATCGCCTCAGATTCTACACCATCGATTCTGGGTATCATGATTCATCATATGTTTTTTGTCGTACAGGGAATGGCGCCGCTCCTAATCAATCTAGGCAGGTTCTTCAATACAAATTTTCTTTATTTTTTTCATAATTTTTTAATTTTATTTTTACAATTTAATTTTTTTCTTTTTGACCCTTATTTTCTTATTTTTATTGCAAGAACTATTTTTTTCTATCAGATTTTTGGTGGGAGACGGGAGATTTCCAATTTCAATATCAACTTTAATGAGGAATGTTAATAATTTGTATGCTAAAGTTGGTTTTAATACTAAAATTTCGTCTAAAAGCGCCAAAGTGTTAGGTACATCTTTAGCATTCGAATTAGGGATGTCCAACGACCAAGTTATGTTACTTGGTCGTTGGAAAAATCCAGCTACAGCTCAATATTATCGCAGTGTAGACCCATCAACTCTCTTAGATGTTTTTAGTAAAATTGTATTGAATCCAACAGACTTAGAATCTTTGAAAGTTGCCAGGAAGAAGTTGGTAAGGAAACAGCGCTCTTTAGAGTACATCGTTCCTGCTGCTCAAAGTTACAGTGTGGCAGCATCTCAGCCCCCAGCTTTGCAGAGTATTCCTGCTGCCATTACATCGATGATTCCTTCTGTTTTCCCACAGTTCCAAGGACAGGATCAGGTTCCCAACTCAACTATTTCAACTTCATCAAATTGCCATTTGGCATGGCAATTCCTGATATCAGCGGGTTTTATCTATCCAGGCGGAGCTCCCGTAATGCAGGACGGGTTTCCACTTCCTACAGAGGTGCCTGAGCTTCAGTTTTCCGGTGAAGACGACCTTACCCTCGAAGAAAATAATGCTTTTGTTATTAGATTAAATTAAATATTTGTTGTTTATTTCGATTCTTTTGTTCTTTTTCTTTTTTCAATATAAGATTAAAAATTTATCTTTGTTATTTTTTTCTTTCTTATTTCATTTTTTCAGATAAAAATGATTATTGTCTTCTGGATAATATTCTAAAATGTTTTTCGTTTCGGATTTGTTGTAATATTTATTATTTTGATACGTGTCTGTAAAGATTTTAAACCGCAAATACAAACTCCTTATTACTTAAATTAAACATTCAGACATCGTATTATTTTTTGATCAATTAATTAAATACACGGAGGTGCGGAAAAGAAATCGTCTATTTTCAGTGAAGCCTTACATAGTAGCAGAATTGAAAATCCTAGACAAAACCTGGTTGTAGAAACTCTATTGAACTCAATTGTTAGGGTAACAAATACACAGATATAAAGCTAAATAGCCACTGAATTCAAATAAGCACATGGACTCAAAAGGACTTTCCACATAAAAAATAATTTAATATGAAAAAAATGTAAATTTAAGCGGAATTATATATTCTGAAAAAAGTCCCCAAAGTTTTTAAGCCAACGAATGAGAAAACATTATTATAAAACTTTGCAACTAGTCCAGTAAATAGTATATTGTCCATTCCCTCCTTGTGTTTAATTATTGATTATGCAACACACTTTATACAACTTCATATTTATCAATTAATAAATAATAATACTATGAGAAAATAAACCTAAATTTACACTTAAGAAAATTATTAAGAATAAGGATGACAACATCCATGAAAGCGAAGGACAAACATTTATATTTGTTAAAAGTCGGAACAGATCTACAATTGCATACAGATAACTACTATCCCCCTTTTCCAAGGAATTTTTTCGTCTGCTATCAGATTATTTTCTACTGCTTGGCTGTGTTAATATTCCCGACACTACTAGTTAATTTTCCAACACCCAAATGGAGAGTCGTCAAAAGGTCCTTAGGATGGGACATACAGTTATTTAACCCCTTCCCCTTCTATTATTTTACTCTAATGTCAGAACATATACATTAAACCAAGTTTTAAAAAATTAACAAAACATAAATAATTAAAATGTATTTATGAGTAAAATCATAGATAACCATATAATTTATAACTAAAATAAAATTAACATACATTTTTGGTTTTATTTAACAAGTAAAATAGGATTCATAGGAGAGGGGCTTCAGTCGTCTTGTTTCAGAGTAGGCAGGTATCTGAAAAATATGAATAGTATGTATATTAAAATATTTATATTATGATACTAAAACAGTTAAACAGTTGGCAAAAGCCGGAAAAAACCTATTTATAATTACTTCTATATTGCCTTGCATTTTCGCCTACTCTAATTACTCTAATAAATTGATCCTTCGAGCCGGCTAATATAAAAATACCTCACCTCCTACTGGAGGAAGGTACTAACCAATAAATGAGGACTAAAGTAGCAAACTAAATTGATGACACAATTTGCCTTATCTATCCACGTATACTGTATCTATTACGCAAGTGCAAAATATAATTTCCTATTTTGTTTGCCCCTGGTTTCTTGGAAAAAAACAGCTCTTATACAATGATTTAATATAAATTGAACACTAACTAATTGTAAAGGTGTACTTTTTTTTCAAGTTAGGTCAAGTAACTGCTTAAGATAGTCCCTCATGGACCTGCAGGGATAGAATAATTATACTATTTATCCTTAATAATTATGTTCCTTCTAAAGATATGTGATTATTATGTCAACTTAAGTATGTAAATCTACATATTTATTTTTATACCGACATAAAAATGACATTTCCATACTTTAGTCATCTAAGACCACTTTCATTTAATGCGCACAGTATGCTAATAGTTCTGACAGAGTAACTGATAATTGAAACGTCTATGGTATGACGCGGCTTAATAAGGGATCTTAAGGTATAAGATAATTGACCATAAATTTAAATGCATTCCTAATGAGGTTAAATTAAATTACCTCTTAATTTTGTAGATCAAAATTGCTTGTTAAAATGTCCCCTCCCTCCTTAAGATCAATACAAATATATACCAAAACTATGAAAAAATTATAAAATAAGCTTAAACACGTTACATCTAACTAACGTTTAAGTTGCTTGTATATATAACAAGGATGACAACATCCATAAAAGCGAAGCTCTGAAAGGGTAGGACAAACAGACATTAACACTTGTATAATGTCAGAACTAATTAATCAGAATGCGAATGTATAAGAGTCAAAGCAAAATTGCAAGTAAATTTGTTGAAAAACTGCTTGATACAGGATAATGATTATGGAAATACTTACATTTTTAGGACTTGATTATAGAGTTGCTTCGCTTATAACATTATACTTTGTTGTCCCAGGAATTAATATACCAAAAATCAGATCAATCAGATGATTAGATCACATGAAAATTTGTTGTTAAAAAGTAAAAAAATCGACATGTTTAAAATGGACGTATGGACATTCTGGTAATGATTATAGAGTTGCTACGCTTTCTTAATCGTACCTTACTACTACAGGAATCACCATGCAAAGTTTGAAATCGATAGGACAATTCAAACATGCCTAAATTAACGAAGAAAGCTATCCGTTAAGGACGGACGTACGGACGGACCTACCCTAATTATAGAAAAGCTTCGCTTAAAAAAAAAAAAAAGTTAAAACACGTTACATCTAACGTTTAAGTTGCTGTTATTATAAAAAAGTGTCATTAACATGGGAAGAAACTTAATTTCGTGATAGATATCATTATTTATAATTTCATGTAAAATATTATAAATGTTAAACGCTACAACAAAAGAGAAATATTATCTTATTAGTGGCGTAGTTAATCTAAAACTTGTAGATTTTAAATTTGTCAAATATATAGCGATTCTGATAGTTGTTTATCGCATCGTATTATCGACAGCTTTCCTCGGATATTAAAATAAAAAGAGATTAAACCCAGTTTTGTTAGCAACGATATATTTTAATCGAAAATTGTCCTTAATACAATGCTATACTAGATTTTTCAGTATGGCTTAAACCTGATTTAATCTGGATATTAATCGAAGTCATACTGGCAAATATTTCAAGCCATAATGATATAGGTTTTAATAGCTGTGCTAACTATATTTATAATTGTCCTTTTTAAAATCATTAATTTATTAAGATAAATGTTTTTTTAGGTAAGATTAATTGCTTTAAAGAAGAAAATCAGTAGAAATAAGACTTTATCTACAAAGAAGGTAAATATTTTCAAGTATAGCTTCGAAACCAATTAATATCCGGTGGATTAGAAGCTGTTTTCAGCCATAGTAAAAAATCATGTATAGTAATGTATTATAGACACTTTTCTACGAATACAAAAAAAAAACATAAAATCAATACCAGTTTTGTTAAACCGGACCCTGGGCCCCTCGGGTCAAAACTGGTTTTTATCATATAATTTTTCATTTTAATATCCGCGGTAAGCTGTCTATAATACATTACAAAAAATAACTATTCTTGGGAGGAATTATCCCCCTGTTGAAAAGATTGCTAGCATACCAAATGATTGATATTTGTAGGTAATAAAAGTATAGCAAATTACTTTACCAAGTGCATTCTAAAATGCCAAAATGATGTTTATTTCATTCTTATTTTGACCTTATAAATATATGGATAGTTATTTGGATTATACAAATATCTAAGTCAAGTACAGTTCCTGGTAACGATCATTTTCAAAAACGTACATATCATATCTGCCTACCGTTTTAAGCGGCATAAGAAGGCCTACAAATAATCGGGAATAGCCAAGATCCAATGGCGCACAGGGAATGCTTCACTCAAGAAAAAACGCGTAAAATAAGTCTTTTTTTATGCATCTATGTGCCCTATTGATAAATGACTATTCCAGGTTATTTGTAGGCCTTCTTTTGTAGGTTAAAATTTTGTGCGGGCATAATCTATACGTTTTACTTTTTGGAATAATCGTTACCAGGAACATTTTACCGTTAACTGCAACTTAACCCAAATATAAAATCTTACAATAAAAATTACGTGCATGCAGTAACAAAATGTAAAAAACTAACACACTAATTGACAACCAACTGCATTACTTATTCTTGTTCAATCTGTACATAGAACTGTTTTAGGCTAGGGCGTTACCCCCTACCCTTAATATCATTTGTAGGTGCTAAATAAAACAGTATTAGGTACCATTTATTTTTTTATTTATATCCATTTCTTTTGATATCTTTGTACTTGTTAGCTAAAATCATTAGCAATGTGTACTGCGTACTATGTAGTACGTTTCAAAGTCATAAAACTCTTGTGGTTTAATAAATGTTTAGCATATTGGTTACATTAACTTTTTTCTTCATTAATTATTAATACTTAGGAACAGATTAATATTTTTCCTGCTTCTTTAAAAAATATAATAAAAGTAATAAGATGTATAGGTTTATACCGAGATCTATAGATAAATAAACTTATGTTCATCCCCAATGATCATACTAAAAATTAACCCCTCTGTAGATTACAATGAGTGGTTGAAACGTATGGACACTCAACTTGATGAACCAACCAATCAAATTTAATAAAAGCCCCCATAGTTGTTAAGCCTTTGAATATGAAAATGTAATTATAAAACTTTAGGGGCTAGTGTAATCACTCCCTTGGTTTTTTCACCTATATATTACAGTGTGTGCATTAATGCAATTGTGATGAGTAAATCATAAAAATTGTGGATTTTTTTTGCAAATATGCGTATTTAAAGTCATAATAATGACAAACTAACCATCCAAATCTAGGACTATAGTGTTGCTTTGCTGCAAACAAAAGTAGTAATATCTTCAAAAGTAAGCATTAAAAATTTTGAATGTATGAATAATCTAACCACAAAGTAATTATTACATTCTTAAGAAATAAACAATATTGAATAATTTTCAAACAAATGCGCTGAAATTCTTATTTACTAAAGTAAAGGGATGTTTGTCTAACTGTTGTTATGTCCAGTAAGATCTCATAACTGGCTTAAATAATAGTTCCATAGTTTTTAAAAGCGAAGCTTTTCTATTATTATGGTCGGTCGGTCTCTCCGTCTGAAACGGTTTAGACTTATATATTCCTTTTTTCTGTTCTGACACTCTTTAAGTGTTAATGTTAGTTTGTCTTACCGTTTCAGAGCTTCACTTTTATGGATGTTGTTATTCTTTTTTACTGGAAAAATGGCCCAAAAATCCTAAATTTCTTAAAAGTTCAAAACCAAAATTAAGAGTTGGATTTCCCTGGCATGAACATTATTCTTCTAAAGCTTCCATTTAATGTAAAATGCCGCGTATTATTTTCTTAATTTGGCGCGCAACATTCGGCACAAGTTAACCTCAAACATGAACCAGCAATAAATCAAAGGTGGGACAAATAAGAAAATGGTAATCATATTATAATTTTACTAAAATACTAGGCATCTAATGGGATAAGACAATAGCCGATAAATTGATAAACATCCCCAATGATGATACACAAAGTTATCCCTTTTGTAGATTACTATTATTGGTTGCAACGTTTGGACACTCAATTTAATGAACTAACAAATAAAAATTCACTAAAAGTCCTTAAAGTCTTTAAGCTAACGAATAAGAAAACGTTATTATAAAACTTAGGGGACTAGTGTAATAAACAGGCCAATGTCTCCTCCCTCCCTGTAAAATTCATTTAACAAACAATTTATATCTGGATTATTAAGAAAAAATATTTTGTTTCCAACATTTCCACCAATTAAAACAACCAAAATGTATGATTTTTTCAATATAAGCACAACATAACATAAATATTAAATAATTAAATATTAAATTAATTTTAAGTTCTACACAAACTTTTTCTTATTCGTTGGCTTAACAACTTTAGGGACTATTACTTAATTTTTATTGGTTTGTTTATTAAGTTGAGTGTTAACATGTTTAAACCAATATTTAGAAGGAGTAATTTTGTGTGTTATCATTGCAGATGTACATCAATTTGTCGGCCATTTTCTTATCCCTTTAGATCTTTGTATTCGAATCCTTAATTTAAGTTTATGTTGTACAAAATATGAAAATCACGTGTTACAATCGAACATATTGATAATATATCTTGACATTGAACTTATATATGTGTGTGTCTTTTCTATTACAAAGAACAACTCTGCCGTTTACAATCTTATATTGCTAACCGCAAAAATAGACCTGCCTTTTTTCAGTGGTCATTAAAGAAAAAATTGCCTCTGCATTGGTCTTTTTAGGAGCTAATAAAAGTAATAAAAAGGTTTTTAAAAATTGCAAATCCAATCTAAAAGTTGTGCACATTGGTTGATTAAACGTAAAAAATATCAATTTGGAACTGATAAAGAGCAACCTACCCCCCTTATTTTTAAAATAAAGGGGGGAGGCGGATGTGCCACTTTTTGAAACCAAAACTAAGTCAACAAAGGAACTCAACTAAAAAAAGAGTTACAGGTCTGAGATTTTGCATGGCAGTTGCTTTATAGAGGTACAATATGGAACTGTGAAGAAACGGCGGCGCAACCGCCAAAAACCGCCGTTTCCCGCCGAATTTTTTTTTTGCAATTTCTCGGCGGTTTTCGGCGGATGCGCCGCCGTTTCTTCACTGTTCCATATTGTAACCCTATAAAGCAACTGCCATGCAAAATCTCAGACCTGTAACTCTTTTTTTAGTTGAGTTCCTTTGACTTTTAGTTTTGGTTTCATAAAGTGGCACATCCGCCTCCCCCCTTTAAATATTTTAGTCTTTGTCTTAATTCCTAAACTCTGCAGAGCTACCCTGTAACTAATATAACCTAACCTAACTGAAGGTAAAATACTAAAACAAGAAAAATACCACATCTACTCAATTAAAAAAAAAAATAATTCTAATATTTAAAAATAAGTTCTCAATTGAAGAACTCAGGAATTTGCTACATGCGAAGAAAATTAAGTTTTTCCTTGGGACCAAATTAAGTGCAAAAATATCAATAACAACAATACAATTATTGGACAATAAATTATTTACACACGCTTCACACACACACAAGTATAATACAGTCGTGGACTTTTTATTAAACTGTTCAAGGAAAAAATCTATAAATAACTTTTTCTCTCTCTCGTAAACATGGATATTGATACTTAAAAATAACATTAAAATCCTGTTCAAAAAATTGTTTATAAACCCTTAATTTTTTTCTATTCTGTAATTTTAGAAGTACAGAATAATTAAATAGGTTATTAAGAGACTCAGGGAGGGAAAGTAACTCATACTGTACCCAAAATTTTATAACCACAGTATTTTTTTGGTTAGATTTAAAAAAACCTTGGTTCCTTAATGGAATCCTAATTGGTTGATTCAAACTAGAAGTGTCAAAATATTTTAACAGATGATTTTATCCTACAAAAAGGGGTATTTTGTATATTATAATTAGGTATTACATCAATTTACAGTCCAATGTCTTATCCCTTGAAAAACCATGCTTTAACTGCTGAATATTGATCAATTACAATTAACACGATTCAACGAATTATTTCTGTTCGTTTCAAACATTTTTGTTCAAAGTATTGTTAACATCCTAAATATTTTTATTTGCAAAGAAAAATTTTTCTGAAAATTATTAATAGATTTTTAATGGCTGTCTGTTGTTTATTTTGTAGATTTTTTAAAGGACATTGGTTTAATCTTTAAAATGACAACAATTCAAGGTCAAAAATGTAAAAAAAACTATGCATCATTATATTTTTGTATTCATAATGAATAACCAATACTTATTTGTTATTTAAATTATAGTTGTATTAAACAATGGTTATTGTTTTAAAATTGGTCATATATCATTTGAATACAAAAATGTCTTTTTTTGAAGCTTTAGAAACATAGTTCATAAATTGAAACATATCTAAATGCTCAGGGATCTAAAGGGATAAGACAATTGTCGATAAATTGATGTAAATTCCCAATTATCATACTTAATGAAAAATCATGTCTAGTATGAAAAATCATAAAACCAATAACAGTTTAGTTAGGCCAAACCTTCGGCCCATGGGGGCTAACAAAACTAGTTTTAACCTTAAAATTTTTCATTATAATATCCGCGGTAAGCTGTCCATAAAACGATGCTATAAATAACTATACCTTATAAAGATACATATTCACCTTATAAGAAAACAGATTTCTCAGTATCTCTGATGCCCTCATCTCTGAGCCTCTTGAGGATAGGTCTGTAAATATCTTGAGAGAAGGGCAGCACCATTCCTGTCTTCTGGATTTCACCATCCATAACCTGAACATTTTATGCAAGTGAAGTGAGATGTATTTAACATTTAAGATCACTTAAAGAGCCTTGCTGGGCATATTGTATACGCGTTTTCAATGTTTGTTTGTTTGTTTACTACCTTTAGTCAAGTTATATTAGGTACTTGGTAGCCACGCAGGGATAGGACCCCTGCAGGGGTAAGGAAAAGAAAATTAAATAAGGATCCGAGGATGTTATCAGTGCTTAATAGGAACTTTGAGTGAATGTACCAATCCACCATGGTGAATTTGATAATACTCAACCTTTTAATGTCAGTTACTTAATATTAAGAAGAAAATTTGTATATACTTATTTACTATAATCATAAACTACGCCCCTAGAGGCTTCTAGGAGCCCTTGAAGCTGGGGGAAGTCGACCTTATACTTTTCCATTGTAATTTTAAAATCTTTTTTAAAGTATATAAATTTTTGTTAGGGTTGTGAACCATCCCCCAAAATAGTTATAAACCTTCCTAGGATCTATGAAAAGCTACCCTGTAAAGAAGAAACATATCGGTTCAGTGGTTAGCGAGATCCTTCTCTACACACACACAGATCCTATTACTTTATTTTAAGGATTAATACCTAGTGTGTTTAATTTGATATCAAACATTAAAAATGGAAAACCTGCCATATTAAGGTTTAGGTAATTATGAATGAGATGGGAAACCTGGTACTTGAATTTTGATAACACAACAACTTACCATCTTAGTGGCAATAGCACAAGGATAGCCAACAGTCTTAGCCATAGCAGTGTAGCCCTTGGGATCTCCATACTCAATCTAAACATAACAATATAGTCTTAGCCATAGCAGTGTAGCCCTTGGGATCTCCATACTCAATCTAAATATAACAATACAGTCTTAGCCATAGCAGTGTACCCCTTGGGATCTCCGTACTCAATCTAAACACAATAAGGATGACAAAATCCATAAAAGCGAAGCTATGAAACGGTAGGACAAACGAGCATTAACACTTGTAGAGTGTCATAATTGAATAATCATAATATAAATGTTTAATAGTCGAAACATAATTGTAAGTAGATTTGTTGAAAAACTGCGTTAATTCAGGATAATGTTTAAGGACATACTTACTTGATTATAGGGATGCTCTCACTACTACTAAAGAAATTTATTTAATGTGCAAAACAATGTTTTAATTGGAACTAAAATTCAAAGCAAGGAATTTTTTAAACGGCTGAAAAGGAGTTAAAGGAGGCTCTTGGTAGTTTTTCTCTATCAAGCCGATTAAGCCGCATGTTAAAGACTTAAATTCTAACATTAGGCTGTTATTTTATTCTTTCCCAATTTTAAGTAATTTAAAAATCATCATTTGCCTTCTAATAAGAAAGAATAATTATCAAAATTTGTCTAGATGTTGTTAAGTAATAAAAATTTACTTTATCAAATATGAAAGAAAAGTATATAATTTAAAAAAACTTACCATATTAATGCCCTTCAATTCTCTTCTGCCGTCAGGCCATCTAAACAAAAAGTTGTATTTTAGAGTAATCATAACCAACTAGCTACAGAGCTAAATTAGAGTTTTAATTTTCTCTTTTAATCAACTTCATCACGTTTTTTTCTCTGTTACAAATAACATAATGTTATAATTTTGACAATATTGCTATTATAAAATTAATTGATAAATAACACAACTATCATTTTTGCAAATTGAGACAATTATTCTGCGATTTAAATCGATTGATTGGATTTTTAACACAGAATTTTTTTCAAAAATTGTATAATAACGTTTTCTTATTTTTTTGGCTTATCAACTTTGGGGACAATTTTGATTGGTTGGTTTATTAAGTATATTGTCCAAACGTCTTTTCAACCAATTGTAATCTAAAGAAGAGGTATTTTTGTGTATTCAAATTGGGTATATACATAAATTTATCTGCCATTGTCTTATCACTTAAGATTCCTTGTATAAAAGGTAATGCAAGTCATTTCCAATAACACCAGAGCAATAAATGATTCGAAATAATTAAATTGCCAAATAAATGTCCCGAAATCTATAAGGAACCCCTGCTGAAAAAATGAAAACAGTTATACGTTGGTTGTAATATTAATCTAATTCCATAATTGTTGTACCGTAAAGAAATCAGGGATCAAAAGGGATGACAATGGGCGATAAATTAATGTACATCCCCAATAATGATATACAAAATTACACTTTTTGTAGATTATAATTAGTGGTTAAAATGTTTGAACACTTAACTCAATGAATCAACGAATTAAAATTCATTAAAGTCCCCAAAGTTATTAAGCAAACGGATAAGAAAACGTTATTATAAAACTTTGGAGACTAGTGTAATAAACAGTCCAATTTCTCCTCACTCCCCGGTAAAGAAATGTTGTAAATCAAAATTATGTTCTCATTTACTTATCTTGATTAATATCATTAAAAAATGCACATTAAAATTATAGCAAAATTATCTTGTTAAAAATGTATCATTATAATTGATTCAAAGAACGATACGTGAAACATATATTTACTTTAATTGGACCCCGATATAACTTTTTTATGATGCAATATATTTGAATATTTAGCTTGCTAGTACATTGAAACTAAATGTATACCTTAATTATTAATTATTGATCACCCCTCCTATTGTGAATAAAATTATAATTTATAATCTTTTTAAATTAAGTAGTCATGTTTATTTATTTGAGTTTTTTTTGATTTAGGGAAGCTTCACAAGTGTCAGGATTGGTTTAGGCTTCAATAGTTTTATATTTACGGCTTGAGAATTGTTTTATGCTATTTTTGAATCCCTACTTTTCCTTTTTAAATTTGTAGCCCCTAGATTCTAGGAGCGCATAAACTAATACATATAATAAGCCTAAAATTGAAAGCAATGCTGCGAAAAAATGTACTTTAACACTCCAATAACTTTTTCAATAAATCCTAAAAATCTGTCATATTATGATATTTTTACACAAAAAGGAAACAAGACATTTTTAATTGTAATGCTAAATATAAATCTTTGTTTCTAACAAATGAATCAGTATTTTTCAGTCAGAAAAGTAACTGTTTAACAATATGTATTTTGTTTAGTAATGCTTGATATTAATTTGTCTCAATAAAAAAAATAAGAACTAAACTAATTAATATTCGGTCAGTACACAAAAATGATTGAAATATTAAGATAATCTTATTATCTAACCCATTTCAGTGCAATCTTTTTCAATGGTCTTTAGAAGCGACACAAAAAGATATTGCTATGAATGGATATCTATAATACAAAGTAGCTTGATGTCTGTCTGTCCATCCGTCCGTCCGTCTGAAGCTTAAGATATCGGTAACCACTGAACCGATCGGATTCTACTCTTCAGAGAATATACCTACTGGTCCTGTGGTGGTTTTAAGATATTTTTTTGGGGGGTGGGACACTCCTAACCCCCCAAAAAACAAACCCCCCCCCCCATTTTTTTTTGTAGGAGATATCCTTGGTCCTTTTTTTGTAGGAGATATCCTTGGTCCTTCTCAATTTTTTTTTGAATTTCACCTAAACTTTTTTTTATCATCTCTTGGGGCAAAGCCCCTAGAGTCTAGGGGCAAAGCCGCTAGTAGAATATATGTGGATATTATGACAGGGGAAAATTTTCGTCAATTAAGGTTGCTATTTTCCCCCATTTATTGGTCAAACTGTTTATCCAGTAGGAGGTGAGGGGATTGGGCAAAAGGGGGTGGAAGGAGCGGATCGTTATTTTAGCATGCTACAAGATACACTTAATTATAGAACATGAAATTATGGTGTAGAATCAAATTAAAATAAATTATTTCAGTTTTATCTCTTTAGTTTCACAGAAAAAATCAGAAGAAAAACTAAACTCTAACCTGACAGTAATTTCGTGTCTCATAAGGATCATGTCTCTCTCATTCTTTCTGTACACCAGTTGATGGGAGAGATGTTGGCTAACCTACAATAGATGGATAGATGAATAGATGGATAGATATATAGATCACGTCTCTCTCATTCTTTCTATACACCAGTTGATGGGAGAGATGTTGGCTAACCTACAATAGATGGATAGATGAATAGATGGATAGATATATAGATCACGTCTCTCTCATTCTTTCTATACACCAGTTGGTGGGATAGATGTTGGCTAACCTACAATAGATTAATAGATAAATAGATAGATAATAAATGAAAAGATGATGTCTCTCTCAATCTTTATGTACACCAGTTGATGGGATAGATGTTGGCTAACCTACAATAGATAAATAGATAAATAGATGAATAGATCATGTCTCTCTCATTCTTTCTGTACACCAGTTGATAGGATAGATGTTGGCTAACCTACAATAGATAGATAGATGAATAGATGGATAGATATATAGATCACGTCTCTCTCATTCTTTCTATACACCAGTTGATGGGAGAGATGTTGGCTAACCTACAATAGATGGATAGATGAATAGATGGATAGATATATAGATCACGTCTCTCTCATTCTTTCTGTACACCAGTTGATGGGAGAGATGTTGGCTAACCTACAATAGATGGATAGATGAATAGATGGATAGATATATAGATCACGTCTCTCTCATTCTTTCTATACACCAGTTGATGGGATAGATGTTGGCTAACCTACAATAGATTAATAGATAAATAGATGAATAGATGATGTCTCTCTCATTCTTTCTATACACCAGTTGGTGGGATAGATGTTGGCTAACCTACAATAGATTAATAGATAGATAGATAGATAATAAATGAATAGATGATGTCTCTCTCCATCTTTCTGTACACCAGTTGATGGGATAGATGTTGGCTAACCTACAATAGATAAATAGATAAATAGATGAATAGATCATGTCTCTCTCATTCTAGATAGATTGATAGAAATTAGCTGACCTACAATAGATGAATATATAAATAGGTTGATAGATGTTGTCTGAACTTTTAAAACTAAATTTATGTCACTCTAATTTTGTTTCTATTCTAAGCTTTAGTTCTTTTGTATATTATAATCCTTGTTTGAATAACTATTTTTAATTTTATTCAAATTTTGTAAATTTTTGTTTTCTTTTCTACTTATTTCCGCAATGAAATTTGCAAGATGTAAAATTATTTATGTATTTTTAACCACTTGACCAACCAGATTTAATTTTGGGATTTGTACAATCTTTACAATGTGCTTTTCGGAGCATTTAAAAGCTATTTGACAGGGAATTATATATAGAAGATATATTTACTCTAAATTGAAAAACTACTCAAAGATTTACGTTTCAAACCAGGATTTTATCAAATTCAAATATTTATTGGGACAAAACAACATATACATTTCATTTATATGGTGCCTATATTTTTTGTAAAGCAATTTAAACCTGGTTTACAATTTAAATTAGCTAGGGAGCTTTATGTGTTAGTCAAAAGCCAATAAAAGAAGTACAATTGATTTATGTAGAATGATAGACAAGTACTTTATAAAATACTTTGCTACTCAAAAAGAATGGCGAATAGGATAAAACAAGTGTTTCTATCGAAGCTACTTAAAGTAATACAACAAATAACATTTCAATAAAAATGACCAATTATAGGCCAATACACAGACTAAATTAGCAGTGGCTGCATACATTTTAATTATATTTACCGGCACTATAAAAGGCTTCATTTATATCAATAGTATTGCTGTACATGTTTTTAAATGGAATTTTGTGATATACCCGAGACTAAAGAAAATAACCAGATATAAAGCCCGGGTAATTTTGTATAAATTATGGCCATTCAATTAATGACTTGGTTAGAAAGAAAACCATTAAACTATTTAATTGCACATGGAAAAATTATGGCGTACTATCTCAGAATAGGAATTAAATCTACAGGAATTTAATTAGAGGGAGAAAAGTATATCATTAAGCAAAAAAATGGATTATTTTAATTATTTAATATGCTACTTTATTTTATGTTCCTGATCTAATAATAATTAATGATTGAAGCATTTTAAGAAGGTTTAATTTAATTTGTTTTGAAATTTTAAACTAAATGAAAGTTTGCATGATTATTGGGGAAACCCACCCTTATCACCCTCTGTCAAGGCTTAAAACCCTCCCAACCCCTCCCCCTCCCACGGCTAATCTATGTACAGGCGCCTTACAAAGTTATACTAATTGATGCAAAATTTTTTTTTGCAAATATCTATCCACGGCTTTTATTATATTACCAAGATATGATTTATGTTACTTTAAGATAAGACCTGAAGGTTTAAAAGATAATTAACAATTAGTTAATTAATGGCTGTAGGCGTAAAGCATAGTTTTTCCGTATGTAACCATCATACAAGAGTGTTTATTCTTTAAAGTTGTATCCTTTCAAAAACCTTTTATTCATAGAAGTACTAAAAAAATAATCCAAATAATACCCCTAGACATACTTAAAAATTCCTTAAAAAGAACAACCAATTTGGACCAACAATTTACAATATCTAAAGTTTCAAACAAAAACCTTACTTATTTTATATTTTTGGGCTATTGTTTGCGCCCCTAACATCTAGCAAGGCTTAAATCATAAAATAAAATAGACTAAAACATTCCTGGGAACTATATGAAGCTTCCCTAAAAGGGAGAACTCAAAAGTTCTGTAGTTATCGAAATCCTAAGCTTCAGACAAAAAACCTCATTACTTTATAATAGAAGTAGAATAGAATAGAATTACAGTTTGTAATCTAGCTACGATTTTATAGTGACTATAAATAAAAAAAAACTGCCAATATGAAAACTGCAAATAATTTAGCACGTGTCTTTGAACTGTCTCAAGAATTTAGGAATTAATTTAAATATAAAAATATATTTTTCAAAAAATCCTGTTTAGGAGCCTTGGGAGAGAGGGGACATTGGGCTGTTTATTACACTAGTCCCCAAAGTTTTAGAATAACAATGGCTTAACAACATTGGGTACTTATACTAAATTGTGATAGGTTCGTCTAAATAAGTGTCCACATGTTTTAACCACTAATTGTTATCTACAGAATGAATAATTTTATATACAATCATTGGGGATGAACATCAATATTTCGACTATTCCCTGAAAATAGCTTATGTAATTTTCATTTTAAATTTCCCCTTTATTTCCTAACATTTAAATAAATTTGCTGTAGCCAAAAAAAACAAGTTTCTTAATCAGTCAAAATCTATTATACGTCCTGATTAGAAGTGCATATAATAAATGTGTTGCTAGTAGCGCAGATACTATATTATAAAAGGTATGTATGTAAATCAGTCTGTACGTCCGATTGTAAGTCAGCTAAGAAATTGAATGTATTTATCTTTTTTAAAAGCGAAGCTTTTCTATAATTAGGGTCAGTCCGTACGTCCGTCCGTCCGTCCGAGATAGCTTTTATTCTTTAATTTAGGCATGTTAGAATTGTCCTATCGATTTCAAACTTTGCACGATGATTCCTGTAGTAGTTAGGTACGAGTTAAAAAGCGTATCAACTCTATAATCATTACAAGAATGTCCGTACGTCCATTTTAAACATGTTGATTTATTAACAAATTTTTATGTGATCTAATTTTCCGTTTGATCTGATTTTTTGTATATTGATTCCTAGTATAAAGGAAGCAACTCTATAATCAAGTCCTAAAAATGTAAGTATGTCTAAACATTATCCTGTATCAAGCAGTTTTTCAACAAATTTACTTACAATTTTGCTTCGACTCATTCGATACTTTTATATTCTGATTATTCATTTCCAGACACTATACAAATGTTAATGTCCGTTTGTCCTTCCGTTTCAGTGCTTCGCTTTTATGGATGTTGTCATCCTTGTTTATATAAACGATTAAAACATTAAATCTACTTTAGCAGAAGTAACATTTTAACAGTATTGAACAAAGGGGAGGAGGAGACATTGGGCTGTTTATTACACTAGTCCCTAAAAGTTTTATAGTAACGTTTTCTTATTCGTTGACTGAACAACATTGAAAACTAAAATTTTGATTAATTGATTCATTAAGATGAGTGTCCACTAATTGTAATTTATACAGAAAGGGTACTTTTGTGTATCACAATTGGGGATGTACATCTGTTTATCGGCCATTTTCTTATCCCTTTAGATCCCTGATTGAACAATATTGTAAGTTTATAATTGCTGCGCTACTTATGAACATTATTATCCTTTTGTTTGTGTGTTTTGACCATGAAACTTTAATGAGATGTTGTTGGTGGTATGGCTTTTATTTCAGGGAAGGGGGGGACATTGGGCTATTTATTACACTAGTCCCCAAAGTCTTATAATAACTCTTTATTCGTTGGCTTGACATCTTTGGTGATTCTTTGCTTGGTCGGTTCACTAAGTTGAGTGTCAAGATTTTCATTTACTGATTATTAAGTACATAAGGGGTAATCTTGTGAATCGTCATTGAGGATGTATATGAATTGTTCTGCCATTTTCTTATCCCTTTATATCCCTGGTTGATGTGGCTTTTATTTCCTCATAAATTATAATTTATCTTAGCATTACTAGATAAAGTGTTGGAGAAAATAATCAATTAATTTTGCAAAAAGTCGTTAAATCTTTCAAACTTCAATTTGGGCGCAGATAAGTTTAAAATCGGCGACTTGTCGTCAAAACAATTTATATCTGTTATAAATTGCTGCTTATTTTTGGTTACTTTGGAAAGTAAAAATCAGTTTATCTAAATGTCATAAAATTAAAGTTACTACCTATATGTATAAAAACATAAAACCTTGTTATATAAAAAATTATAGGAATGCGCAGATAGTTTGATAAAAAATTATTGTTTGAATTTCAAGTAAATCTCCCAATGACATATCTCTAGCAGTAAAACGATGTCAGCAATTACAAATTTATTATTATGTTATCATAAATTATAATACATATTTAACATGCGAATACTTAAGATTAGTAAGCAATCATTTCCACCAAGTGTGTCAACTTAAAAATTCATTTTAATTTCAAAATATTACTACAGTAAAAGCTGTATTATCCCAGGGATCTAAAGGGATAAGACAATGACCGACTAATTGATGTACATACCCAAATGATGATAAACAAAATTACTCCTTCTGTAGATTAAAATTAGTGGTTGAAATGTTTGGACACTCAACTATATCAACAAATCAAAATAAACTAAAGTCCCCAAAGTTGTTAAGCCTGCGAATGAGAATACGTTATTAAAGGGTGTTTAAAAAAAAACCAATCGCTCCACTCTTTTCAATATAAACCCTACAGTTTTGGTCAAAAACTAGCAAAAAATGACACAAATCATGTCCAAGCAATGACAATGAGAAAGCGCTATTGAATTTTGATTTCTACTCACCTCTCCTAAGCACTATAGCTCGAGTCCTAGCCCTTGTGTAGAATTTTTCCTTACATGGAGATTAAAAATCAACAAATCGTCTTAAGTACTTAAAATCTTGTAGATAGACCCCATAATGTTTAGAATTTTTGATTGAGCATGTAAAGACCTTTCTATAGACATCTTAACCATGTTTCTAACTCAATCCTAGCCAATTTGGCATTAAAAAGACAGACCCATTAAACATTTAGACATGACGGGTCTCTCCAGTGCTTGATGTTTGACAGATCTTTCTTTTTGATGCCAAAATGGCTAAGATTGTGTTAAAAACCTGATTAAGGTGTCTATAGAAAGATATTGACATGCCCCATCAAAAATTCTAAACATTATGGGGTCTATCTACAAGATTTTAAGTACTTTACACGGTTTGTTCTTTTTTTTAAGACAGAGCAGTCATGTCTCAATGTTTGATGGGTCTGTCTTTTAGATGCCAAATTGGCTAGGATTGGGTCAGAAATCTGATTAAGGCGTCTATAGAAAGATATTTTTAGGCCCCACCAAAAACTTTAAACATTATGGGGTCTATCTACAAGATTTCAAGTACTTTAGACAGTTTATTCTTTTTAAAAAAAGACAAAAACTGTCTTAATTTGTAATAAAATATGCACTCTCCACGTAGGGAAAAGTTTTCCACAAGGGCTAGGACTCGAGCTGTAGTGCTCAGGAGAGGTGAGTAGAAATCAAAATTCAATAGTGTTATCTCATTGTCATTGCTTGGACATGATTTGTGTCATTTTTTGATAGTTTTTGACCAAAACTGTAGGGTTTATATTGAAAAGAGTAAAGCGATTGGTTTTTTTTTAAACACCCTTTATAAGACTTTGGAGACTAGTGTACTAAACAGCTCATTGTCCACTCTCTCGGTGATAATATGCGGAGGTGTGAGCTCACTAAAATTTCACATTCAGTGGACCAAATCATTCTTATGTAGTTCTTTAATTTCTACATACTTATGCAAAAGAAATTAAGAATTATTAGTGGCAGGTCTACTCCATAACTCGGGCATGTCCGTTTGTCAATCCGTCTGTTTGTCAATGTTTTCAGAATTCCGACTAATCTAAAATAATTCTATTTCCTTTAATATAGTAAAGTGTTTTAATTGTTAAATTGATAAAAATGTAACAGTTAGTAGCAGGGATCTAAAGGATAAGACAATAGCCAATTTGATACAATGAGGATACACAAAACTACCCTTTGTGTAGATACAATAATTGGTTGAAACGTATGGACACTAATAAACCAACTAACAAAATTCCAATTAAAGTCCCTAAAGTTGCTGAGCCAACGAATAAGAAAAACTTCTCATAAAACTTTGGGGACTAGTGTGATAAACATCCCAATGCCCCCTCCTTCACTGGTTTAGAAGACGAATTACGTTATACAAAATTGAACTTGAAATGATAATGATTTAAAGAATATGCAATAATTGTTGTGGTAACTGTTTTAATAATTGATTGATTTTTATCATCTGTCATATTAAATTATTACTGATAGTTTAATAGAATTAAAATACGAAGGAGAGGCTTCCCCTTTGTAAGGTTTAAACATTTGAGATTTAATGCGTTAGATAAAAATGAAATACAGAAATATATTTCCAGTCTGGCTTCGAAATCGATTAATATCCGCTGGATTAGAACCGGTTCTCAGTCACTGAAAAATCAGGTATAGCATCGTATTATTGACATTTTTCCACGAATGTTAAAATAAATGTTGTTAGACCATGCCTTCGGCACCTCGGGGATTACAAAACTGGTTATAATTTTATGATTTTTATTTTAATATCCGCAGAAAGCGATAAAATACGATACGATAAATAACAATAAAATCATTCAAAAGTGATACGCTAGTATAAATTTTACCATTGGTCAATTAAAATGTATACTGGCCTATCATTGGTCATTTAGCTGTATGGCGTCATTTTTTCCAGGCTTTATAAGCTAATTCTAACAAATAACAAGAACTTACAGCATCCAGAGGAGAGCCACACTTGGGAACAGGTTGTTCAGACAACAGGCCAAGTTCTTCCAGCCCTTTCAAAGTCTTTTCATCTCCCAATCTACAAAAATTAGTTTAAGCAGAGATGGAAGGGTACAATAAACTGTTAATTACACTAGTCCCAAAGTTTTATAATAACGTTTTCTTGTTCGTTGGGGACTATTATCATTTTGATTGGTTGATTCTTTAAGTTGGGTATCCAAACGTTTCAACCACTAATTGTAATATACAAAAGGGGTAATTTTGTATATTATCTTTGTTATATACATCAATTTATCAGCCATTGTCTTATCCCTTAGATCCCTGAGTTTAAGTTACATAACTGCGCTCATGATAAGTTACCTGTCTAACAAAATTTCTTTGAGATTATCATAGAAAATGCTTGGATCTTGGTTGGTAATGCTGCACATAAATTGTCTCCAGGTTAGATCAGGACCTGATAACAATCAAAACTTTAAGATTATCTTTCTAAAATGACTTAAAACTGATTAATATCCATAGGATTAAATCCGCTTCTAAGATTCATGTTGTTAATAACGTTTTGTGGACAATTTTCTACGAATAATAAAATAAAAATCCTAAAACCAGTATCATTCAGGTCCAATAAAACTGAAATTCATATAATGATTTTTCATTTTTTCCCCCGCGGATTGTTGTCTATAATACGATACCATGAAAAGGGAAGGTGATTGGTAAAGAAAGAAGGAAAGTTTTAAAATAATAGTGGTGCCTGTTTATTACAGATTCACAACTTGACAAAAAAATATATACTTGTGCTAAACAAAAGTTATCCTCAAACCTTTTTTTAAAGACTAATCGCATGATTTAAAATTTTGTTACTGTAAAATTTTTGTACATTCTGTCATTTTTAAGAATCAAGGTTATTACGCATGCTTTAAACTAATAAAAATAAAAAGGCAACATGTTTAAACTAGTTATAAAATTTAAGGTAGAAAATATGCAGGATTAATTACCCATTGTTTTTATACAGGCCTTTATACAAAATTTCTATTATAGGTATGTAAAAACTAAACAGAGGTTCTTACCATTTTCATGTAGAAGAGGTTCAGGTTTAGGGTCCAGAAGTCCAAGGTTCACCATTCCACGAATCACATCGACATAACCTGTACAATAGATATTTAATAATAGAGGGTTAGTGTTAAGGTATTAGTTTTTATTTAAGAAAACAAAATGTTTTTTTATTGATTTTATTCTCTTCGAGCGGCTTGGCCCCTAGAGGCCTCAAGGGGTCTTTAAAATGTTTTTTTAATTCTAAGATCAGCTGTTTGCCCAAAAATATATTTTCCCCCGCTGTTTTATGTTTTTGCAATTTATCTTTGGAGGGTGGTGGTACCCTCCTCAAAAATAGCTATAATCTTTTCCAGGGTGTTAAGCTACACTGTAAAGCAAGATCCTTCTGTACAGACAGACAGACATCCTGTTACTTAATTATAAGGATTACCTTTATATCTGAGAGTTCCTCTAAGAATGGTAGAAGCTTCATTGATACCATATAATTCACCATAAATTGTGCTGTCACGATTGGGGTAACCTTAATAAATAAAATTGTATTGCTTTAATAACATTTCAATGTCATCTTTAAAAACAAAGATGACAACATCAATAAAATATTGTACTTTTTTGTCCTTGGAATCAGTATTATAATAGGATAGTTATATCACATACAAAATTTTTGTCAAAAAATCAACATAACTTATGTGGACAAGAGTTTCAACGCTTTCTAAATTGTACCTAACTACTAGAGGAATCACCATGCAAAGTTTAAAATCGATAGGACAATTTTAACCTGCCTAAATAACCAAAAAGAGCTAACCGTTACGAACTGACGGACCAACCCTAATTATAGAAAAGCTTCGCTTATGGAAATAATATTTAAGATCTGAAATCAAGTTGAATAATAAGTTTATTATGGTTAGGCTAAATAAAAGTTACACAAACCCTACGAGGTTCAAAATGTATACCTTCAAGACTGAAACCGGGTAGGAAATCCATAGGGTTGGTTGCGTCCAGAAGGCCACCATTGTCTTCTATATCCACAATCTGACCGTTTTGCAGGTAGCGGGCTGAAAAGATTTAGTTAATTGGAAAAATATCAAATGACATCTAAAACAAGTTACTGATCAAAGACTTAAATTACAGAAAAAAAAATTCTTCAGTTCTATCCTATTATATTAAGTAGAAAGGCTATTTTTTGTCTGTAGTTTAAGATTTCGAAAAAGACTCAACTGATTCGGTTCTCCATTTCAAGGAAGATTTACAAAGATCCCGATTTGGGTTATTCAATTTTAATTTCAGGTCTTTGGGTGGTTCAGGTTATTTTTTGCTTTCCTTATCCTTACCCCTTTCATGTAAAGCTCCTAGATAGAGTCGCAGCCACTAGTAAACTATATGGTAAAAAATATTACGCATTTGTAAAAATAAATCTAAATCTTATAAAAATAATAAAAATAATGTGACCTTTCGAAAAATGACTAATTTTTACCTCCACTAAGCATATTGAGGAGAGCACCTCTGGGGCTCCAAGAGAACTTGTATCCCAGGGGGTTATCAGAGCACTCTGGGGCGGGCAGACCTCCGCAGAATGAGACAAAGGATTCGATCTTGCCACCTCCCTGCTGGACGTCATGGAAACATTCCAGTGCCAAGAAATGGTCAATACCTAAAATAAAACATCTTTATTCTACCAGTGCAGTGGTGTCCAACTTTTTAAACACCATAAACACTTGGAGAGAATCGTGATTTTCTTTGCAATTTAAATTAGACAGCTAAAACATTCAATGGGGATTCCTAAAGCATATAGATATAGAATTTTTTTCGTCTGTCTGTCTGTCATGGTTAACAATATATAAACCTAATTTTTAATTTATGATTATTCTATGAGTTTTTTGGCATATCCTCTGTCTTTCTTTGTTTTTACAACGGAACTGTCTCAACCATGACACTTTGGTTGAGTGTGACTTCCGAATTAGCGGGAAGTTCTAGAGATCTTGTTGACGTACACACAAACCCCCAATACCAGGAACCATCAAGTTTCAACAGCAGGTTTGATTATAGATTTATTGAGGCAACTATTTCAAAGTCCTGAAATTACAAAATCAATTAATACAAAATTCCAGTTTTTATAACCACGTAATCTTAATTGCTTTTTAAAATCATTTTTCTCTACGGTTAAGAATCTTTGGAAACTTTGGCTTTAAAGGAAAATTATTTGGTTTAATAAATCATTGTTAAATGCAAAAATAAAAGCACATAAAAAATTACTAAAACATAATAATTAATCATAATAAAGTTTCATGCTTAGCTGGCTAAAGCCTTTTAAACTAAATATAATCGTCCTATACACCATTCCATTTAAATAAAATTAACAAATTCTACCTGAAGTTCTTATGGTTTCAAACCCCTGGTATACTAGGGTCGTTCACGCACTATGAGACCAATGATAGGCCCAACTTTGTTCTCCGAAATCTTCACACACTCACATATCATTCAAAAGTAACGAACGTGGACGCATCAAAATATAAACAATCCATGCCGCGTCTCATTAGAAAAGGAAAGTCAAACAAGACGACATTTGCGCTTAATTTGGGATAATGATAAGGAATTAATTTCGATCTTGATAAACACAAAGCTTCCTCGAAAAGAGGTTAAGACACACCCCCCGTTTGAAAGTCAAATTAACTTCCTTAACGATATTCAAGGTTTTTTGCGCTGAGCACTAGCAACATTTCTCACTAAACTCAACTCACCATAATCACATGAGAATGGCCACATCCCGAAAAACATGACAATTTTTTCTCCTAACTAAATGAAACCCCGTGAAATGCATACACAATATTATACTCCTCACTAGGACTCATAATACCTCACATTTTAGGATAGAAGGATGGGGATTGGTTTGTACCATACAATATTCCAGGCACATGACACTCACAAGATCACATACACAAATCCTAAAATGGATAATCCTATTAATCATGATGTTGTAAATATAACAACTTATACTAATTAATAATCATTTCATAATCAATAGGTAATAAATCATTATTAATAAATCAATAAGTACCTACGAAATCAGGTTGAAATGTAAACAAATAATGGTAATATAAAACGAAATAAATCTTAGACAAGAAAATTAAGATTTATAGGTACTTAAAACTAAATTTGTTAAGCATCAAAAAGAGTAGTAAGAAAAATATTTCAAAATCCTTGGGCAGAAAGTTTTTCAAACTTAATGAATAAGAACTGTAACTATCTTAATCAACAATAAAACTTTTCAATACTTAGATAATAGCAAAATAATAATAATATTTTGTTAGAATTTTCATCAAAATTATGAAAAAAAAATACCAATTTTTCTTTGTAAAAGAAATATGAGACTTTAAATATGAATTTTCAATCATTCCTTGATCTGAATAAAAATGTTTTACTTGATTGAAATTCATATGTAATTTAAAAAAATCTGCTAAAAAAATACTTGATTTTTTTCTTAGAATAAATATCGAATCACGCAACCTCGACACATTTATTCCTTTTTGGTAAACTTTTCAGGTAAGTTTTATAATGAATTGTACTTTTGAAAAGAAATTAAACTCAATAAAATTAAATTTGAGCATATGAAATAGAATAAAAATTAATCGCATTTCGCTTGATTCTTATTTTAGGCATAAAAATAGGCATATGAAAATGTAGCTTTTTACTAAAAAAAATGTTCTTAGTTTTCATAAAATAAGAATCAATTATTAATCATAATTTTTTTAACCGCTTTTATTTTAATATCTGCGATAAAAATGAAGGAAAGGTTAATTTAAAATATGCATAGTTTATCTTAAATTAATTCTGTGATATTCATATAAATAATAATCAATATTTTAATAATATCATACATCGTGTTCATTATTATAAATGCTTATCTCATAGAAAATAGAGTTTACATTTTAAACATGAACGAAAATATATAATTGCTATAAAATACTTTCTCAAGGTTTAAAATTGCCCGAAATCGCTAGGTACGTATATTACTACGAATCTCTGCTCTCGGAATGAAGAAGAAAAAAATCTTTACGCGTGGATTATTTGGAATAATTGCCTCCGGAGTGAAAGAAAAACTTTTATTTGCTTACAAATTTAAACAATATCTTGATTTTGCGATAATCTTTTAAAATAATAATAAGAAATATTTTAAACATTATCATAATAATTTTACATGTTGTGTTCTTTACTTTAATGCATTATCTCATATGAGAATCTGAGAATAACATTTTTAAGCAACCGTGAACCATGAAAAAAATACCTCGAAAAATAATTTTAAAAAAATCTATTTTTCTCAATCTAAAAAATCTGCAAAAATCATTTGGTAGTTAATACACACAGACTTTTGCTTTTCAAAATCATACTTAAAGAAACGAAATCTTTTAAAATCTGCTTTAAAAGTCTAAACAATTTTGTAGAATTTTTGTGCTTAAATATGAACAATAAAATTAGTTGAATAATGAATACTTATTCTTTACAGAACCTTTTTAGGTTCCCTTCACAAGCTTAATATATAACTTGTATTATTTTTTCTTTAAAAGATCATTTTCACACATAAATAGTTTATGTTGTAAATTAGATTTGTGGGGTTGGTAGACTTTCAATAACTTTCTGGCGGCAACACCCGCCATATTGCAGGCCCTTTACCCTGTGTCGGGCGGCTAGCTTGGCAGCAGCCAGGTCGATTCTTGATTCACAACAGCACCAACCTCATTATCAGCACCGGCTGCAACACAACCAATTTCAGCATCATCATTGTGAACGGCTACAGCCTCACCCGCCGTAGCAATGTTATCAACAGCTGCGGCAGTATCTTTAACATCAGAATTGACTGCAACACAAACAACAGCGTCAACTGCAGAAATAACAGGTTTATCAACAACAGCATCACAAGCAGAACCATCAGGTTCATCATCAACAGCTACGGCAGTGCTCGCCCTAGCAGTGTTGTCAACGGCTGCGGCAGTATCTTTAACATCAGAATTGACTGCAATACAAACAACAGCATCAACTGCAGAAATAACAGGTTTCTCAACAACAGCATCACAAGCAGAACCAACAGGTTCATCATTAACAGCTACGGCAGAACCAATCGGTTCATTATCAACAGCTACGGCAGAACCAACCGGTTCATTATCAACAGCTACGGCAGTACCAACCGGTTCATTATCAACAGCTACGGCAGTACCAACCGGTTCATTATCAACAGCTACGGCAGTACCAACCAGTTCATTATCAACAGCTACGGCAGTACCAACCGGTTCATTATCAACAGCTACGGCAGTACCAACCGGTTCATTATCAACAGCTACGGCAGAACCAACCGGCCACGCACTCTCATCCTGGCGCAACCATTCTGGACCCAATCTGTACCTGGATGACTCTGAGGACAAAAATTCAGGCAAGGCGCCTCCACTAACACTGACAGCTTTATACGCAGATTTCTGCTGACCAGCTCCACAGTCAGCACTTGTACAGATAAAACCACTTCCAAAAATGGTTCTCCACAACATAGACTGGCCCACTTTCTGGTAGGTTGACGGAAACACGTCAGGATGGGTATTTCCAATGATAATATCCAAGCCTCCACTAATATATGTGAATCTTTCTGGCGGCATCTTAAATATTTCGGCGGCGGTTTCCGGATGGACCGAGCGCATCTCGTTGCCACCTCCGAGGTTAGGCATAACAGCTGCCTCAAATTCTCTCAAATTACCATCCCTGTCCTTCAGATAGAACACCACATTGCGGCAGGATGATTCACTGCCGTCAGCTACAGAAATGTTTGTATATCTGCCGGTAGATTTCAGCTTCAACTTGCTGGACAACTTCTCAGACACAAGTGGTAGATTTGCACCAGAATCAAACATGACGGCGGCATGGCAGGCGCCGCCGCCAGGTGCTACAACTGGAACTATTTGCAGCAGGAAGGTACATGTGCTAGGCGCAGAACTTGATTTGTAGACTGTATTCACACTAGCACTAGCCTCATGCAACATACGACTATGATAACTGTCGCAATTATTGGTGCCACAGACACCAAGCTTATCCGATTTATTACAATTGTCAGCAGCATGACCATCACACAGGCAGAGTTCACACAACTTATTCTGCTGGACAACTTTTTTTCGGTCAACAACATCCATCTTCTTAAATGTGAGACAACGGAAAATAGGATGTTTATCATTGCAACTTTCAATAGGACATGCACTATTCCACTTGGAAGTTTTGTCCTTTCCAGCCCGTCCATTCTCATTGTCACTGCGGCCAGATACTTGCGCGGCGGCAGCTCTGTCACGGTTCCTCTTGCCGGCACCAGTGTCGTAGGACATATCACCAGCCAACATTGCTCCCCTTGTCCTCTCCAGAAGTTCTACAATCTTCTTGATGTTTGGCAGGTTCATGCTGCCTAGCTCCATCATAATTTTCTCTCTCAGGGCATCTGGACATTTGTCTTTGAAAATATGAATAAGAGTTAGGTGGTGGTAATCCTTAGCTTCAGAACCAACGATGGCTTCTACTTCCTGCATAGTGCTTTTGAAGGTAGCAATTGCACTAACCACGTCCACAGGTTTATCCACAGGTTTCATCTTGTTCAGCTTAGTTAAAATCTTCATGAACCGGCGGGTGTTTGATAAAAACATCTGATCGAGAAACAACCATTGTTCATTATGATCTCTAATCGCTGACACTTGCTTGCGTAGCTCCGGGTTGGTTATCACCTTCTCCATACACAACATCAGACTTAACCTCTGGTCAGAAAATCCGTAACCAGCGCATAGATCTTTAAAGACCTGTTTAAAGTTGGAGTAATCCGTGTCAGTACCGTCAAAAGACGGCAACAAACTGTTGTCCCAGCGCCCATAATGCGGGTTGGAACTCTGAATATCCACAGCGGACATACTCCTGGAGAGTATGGCAGGTGTCCCACTCTCATCCAAGTTAGATGAACGACGTTCTATCTCTCTAAGCCTTCGGTACATATCACGTACTTCTTGGCGCAACTCCATGGAAATCTTGAGCACTCCCATGTCCATCCTCACCTTCTCAATGACGTCAAGGTTCCTGGCGACAGTGCTTGACCTCGCGTCGTCTGAATCATTGTCAAGCCAGTGCAGAATTTTCGTACACTGCTCCAACGACGCATAAACTTTATCTGCAACAGTTTTCTGTTCACTAGCTTCATCCAAATCACGCTTGAACTCGCGCATCTCACTAGTCTCCACGGCAGATTTTTATTAGGTCAGATTGGTCCTTGACCTCACTAAAAATGTCACGAATTGATTTTAAATTCACATTTTCACATGAACTAAAACTTTGGCAGGCTTTTAGATTTTCATAAAACACTTTTATCTGTTCATCAAACACTTCTAGCCTTTCACTGCCAATAGCAATAGCTCGCTCAATTTTCTGCTTTTTAGTGAGCACCATATTGATTCACTAGGTACTATTTCACAGAAAAATTGTCAATGTTTTTTGCATCAATAATCACTATATGCTATTGATCTCTTGAAGAATGCTAACGCCTATTCTTCAGATTCTTTGAAGAATGCTAATGCCTATTCTTCAGAACCATTTGAAATTGCTTGTGCAGCTCCTTCAAACATCAGGTTATTTGAAATTTGCTAATGCCTAAACTTCAAACTTCACTTCTTTGAAATTGCTAGTGCAGCTCCTTCAAACTTCAGTTATTTGAAATTGTCTCAACCATGACACTTTGGTTGAGTGTGACTTCCGAATTAGCGGGAAGTTCTAGAGATCTTGTTGACGTACACACAAACCCCCAATACCAGGAACCATCAAGTTTCAACAGCAGGTTTGATTATAGATTTATTGAGGCAACTATTTCAAAGTCCTGAAATTACAAAATCAATTAATACAAAATTCCAGTTTTTATAACCACGTAATCTTAATTGCTTTTTAAAATCATTTTTCTCTACGGTTAAGAATCTTTGGAAACTTTGGCTTTAAAGGAAAATTATTTGGTTTAATAAATCATTGTTAAATGCAAAAATAAAAGCACATAAAAAATTACTAAAACATAATAATTAATCATAATAAAGTTTCATGCTTAGCTGGCTAAAGCCTTTTAAACTAAATATAATCGTCCTATACACCATTCCATTTAAATAAAATTAACAAATTCTACCTGAAGTTCTTATGGTTTCAAACCCCTGGTATACTAGGGTCGTTCACGCACTATGAGACCAATGATAGGCCCAACTTTGTTCTCCGAAATCTTCACACACTCACATATCATTCAAAAGTAACTAACGTGGACGCATCAAAATATAAACAATCCATGCCGCGTCTCATTAGAAAAGGAAAGTCAAACAAGACGACATTTGCGCTTAATTTGGGATAATGATAAGGAATTAATTTCGATCTTGATAAACACAAAGCTTCCTCGAAAAGAGGTTAAGACAGGAACATTTGCTCTATAAATCACTTTTGTCCAATTCAAGATTATTTTGAGCTTAGCTGCTTATGGATGTTGTCATCCGTGATTATTGAAAAATTAAAATTCTTTTTTTTAAGACTGTAATATCAAAGAGTAAATGCGCTCAGGGATCTAAAGGGATAAGTCAATGACTGATAAATTGATGTACATCCCCAATGATGATACACATAGTAGCTCTTTCTGTAGATTAAAATTATTAGTTGAAACGTTCGGCTATTAAAATTATTACCAAACCAATAAGTCCTCAAAGTTGTCAATGAATAAGAAAACGTTATTATAAAACTTTGGGGACTTGTGTAATAAACAGACCATTGTCCCCTCCCTCCCTGAAATGCGCTACTGATTATAAACTTACCAGGATCAACACCACATTCATTGACAACCGTAATTCCAGCTTCAACAGCTTCATTGTGCATATCCTTAAATAAAGTATTTTTAGTATCGAAGCTTCTCTAAAAATTTGAAATGTCCATCTTTCTGTAGGCAACGGTTTGAAGCAAAAATTAATATCTCGGCTGCTATTCAAGATTAACGGCAGTTTTTTATTACCTATATCAAAAAGCATCAAGTATATAGTTTATTAGATAGTCTATTAGTAGTGTTTGTTATCAATTGTATCATTCTATAAAAATAATTTAGCCAATTTCAATTTGTCCTTATAATTCCTAATAAGGTAAAATTTGAAAATAGAAGATTGCTCAGAATTCCTTTTTATTTTAGTTTTACTTCTAAGCAAATCATTTGAAAACTTACCTTCAAAGCAGGGGAAAGGTAGGATGCAGTAACCATGTTGATCTTATTTGCAATAGCTCTAAAAACATAAAAGGTTATTTTTAATTTTCTACTTTGTAAAATTCTATAATTGTAATGTGCTTAAACAGTAAATTTTCAATATCATAAATATTTTTCTGTAGACTTTGTGCTTTCCCCACAGAGTATCCAATGAGTACTAAACCCAACTCTCATTATTAAAATACCTTGCACCAAATAAACAAAAACAACCCCTTCCCTACCTTATTTTCAATCTATTTCAAATTAAGGTAAGGGGTTTCTGTGTACAACAAGGTACTTTGAGTTTAAACAAACACAATATAAGAAGAATTATTAAATGGAAAGCTTATTAAAAGTGTTATTTACCTCTTAGCAACAACAGGGTGAAGGGTCCATGGGAGGAGGGAAACAACAACATCATGAGATTGCATCAAGTCATCAAGCAAATCGGGTCTGAATACATTTTATAAGCAACAATTAGTTTAATACGATCATAATTTCATTTTACAGACACTTTTAATTTGAAAACAATAATCATACTGACCCTTATCTTAGCGATTAGTTTTGAATATGAATTTAGTTTACATATAATTGTCATACTGGACCAATTATCACATTTGAGCGTTGAATATAAACATTAAACATACCCAGGAATCTAAAGGGATAAGACAATAGTCGATAAATTGATGTAAATCCCCATTACCCTATGATGAAACACAAAATTACCCTTTTTGTAGATTAAAATTGATGGTTGCAACATTTGAACACTCAACTTAATGAATGAATCAATCAAAATTCACTTAAGTCCCAAAAGTTGTCAAGCCAACGAATAAGAAAACCTAATGAATTTTGGAGACTAGTGTAATAAACATTTCATTGTCCCCTCTCTCTGCAACTTACCTTTCAACAACATCCAGAAGGACAGGTTCAGTTCTCTCATGCTTAGTGGCGAGACTGTCAGCCTCGGACTTCAGGGCAGCAGCAACAGTTACACCTGAAAGAAAATGGTCAATTAAGTTCTCTATTTTATTTAGCATTTTAAACAAAATTTTTGATAAATATTTTGCGTTTTCCACTGATAAATCTTAGTCAAAACTTTCTTTCAATCATTTCATAAATCAATCTGTCTATCGCTAAATCTATTAATTTTAAGTTTGATTCACAAATCTAAATAATCATGAACTTTGATCACATTAATATTTAATCAATTTCTACTAATAATACCAATTTTATCATTTGTGTGTGTGTAGCCATAGTTTCTTAGTGTTTGGACCTAAGTAGTCATGGAGTAGGACGAGACACTTTTGTATGCTAGCACCAGGGCCAGCTCAAGGTCCACGCTCAAGTACAAGTACTTGACCCGCTGTCTCAAGGGACCTACTCTTTATTACCTCACCCTCGCCGAGTATGGCATTTTATCATAATATCATTTAACAAAGGTATAAATTCCTTTGTCAAACTTTAGATCTTTCATTTGAAATCAAATGTTAGATTAATTGAAATAGGATAAAATCTTTCCAGTATCGCTTGAACAGATTAATATCCGGTTGATTAGAACCGGTTCTTAAGCCTGTGTCTTCAGCATCTCTGGGCTAATTGTATATTTTTATATCTGCGGAAAGCTGTTTATAATTTAATGAGGGAAATAGCTATTATCTATCTAAATCTCAGTAAAATAATCAAACATCTCACCAACATCAGGATCTCTGGTGAGGTATTCAACAACAGGAGCACTCACATAGCCAGCACCAAGGATCAAGGCCTTCTTCTTAGAAGAGAAGTCTCCAAACACTTGCTTGTTTTCTTCCCTAAACAAAACAAATTTACTTCAGATCTATTAGGACATACCTGATAAATTGTTGCAAATGCCCAATTATGATACACAAAATTACCACATCTGTAGATTAGAACTAAAGGTTGCAGAGTTAGAACACTCAACTTAATAAATCAACCAATCAAAATTCACTATAGCCCCCAAAGTTGCAAAGCCAATGAATAAGAACACGGTATTATAAAACTTTGGGGACTAGTGAAATAAACAGCCCTTTGTATCCCCTCTCTCTGGCTAATTCTACTGCTAAAGTTTGCATGATTTTGACAGAAAACATTATGTAATTGAATTGAATCTTAAATTAGAAAGTCATTTACATTTTTCATCTGTTTTAAACTTGATTATGTCTCTATGTAAAACTGCCCTTTTGCTGTAGAAATGCAATAACAGACTAATCAGCCAGTCTGGGCCAAAAAAGAAAGCTTTTTTTATACAAATTCTCAGTACATACATATCTTATTTCTAATTTTATCTCTGTTAAATTACTATATTACTAGTTATAAACTTATATATCATGCACTTATATTAACACACTGCAATATAATACTAAACCACAATTTCATTTGACCTTATCTTTTATTACAACAGTTTTACTAATGCACTTGGCAACAGAGAAATCTTTACAAAAGTACTTATTAATGGCTGCACCCATTGAACCTAAGAAGATTTAATGTAAAATAGAGAAATATTAGTAAGCGGTTGTCTAGACCTAAGGTACAAACTTCTACTAAGATTTACAGACAGAAAGACGATTGCTTTAAAGGTAGACATCCTGTTACTTTTATATTAGGATATTATTAATCTGTAAACAATTTCAATTTTATTTCGTTCTATTAAAGCAACTTAGTGCCTATAAAAAATGACGTCATATAATACAAATGACCAATGATAGGCCAGTATATATTTTAATTGACCAATTGTAAAAAATGTACTGGCCTCTCATTGGTAATGTGTCATTGTATGGCGTCACATCTTTTATGTACAACAAGCGGCTTCCTTCCTATTGCAAATAATTTACAAATTCTTACCTAAGTTTAGCAATATACTCAAAGTTGGGGGTCAATCTTCCATTTGATGTGATGACCGAACCAGCCACAATAGGACCCATCTTCTCCTTGTTCTCATCAAAGGGCTTGTTAGCATCAGACCTGATGATATCCATGACATGGGGGAACAGCAGGTCACCGAAGAAGTCGGTGGCCTCCATTGGCAGCTGGGTGGGCATGTTGTCAATGGAGCAGATCAGAACTCCAGGTCCCTTGAAACTTTTCTTGTCCTTGTTTTGTTCAGCATCATACCTTGCAAAAAAAGTAAAAGCATTTGTTTTAATTTCTATTAGTTTTAGTTTTATCAAAATTGTCCCAGGCACACTCTGATAAAGAAGCAAGGCAAAAAATCAGGGTAAATATTTGTTTAAATTTTAAGCCCCCTTAAACTAAAAATTCCCTGTAAAAGACCCAAGCTGATTTCTGAACTCACACAATAACCTGTAAGATTTTTCTATAGGAGCATAGCTACTCCATCAGAGTGTGCTAGGATGATAAGGCCACTCTGTAGCATACATTTGAGTGGGCTAAGATTCAAACATGTAACCATCTTACCCTGCAGATTCAAAGTTGCTTCTACAAGAATAGATAACTATGTTAGTAACTTGATATTAAAAGACTATTTAATTAATTTGAAAATAATGTAATGAAATACTTACAAGCAGAAAGGTTCATCAATAGTGGTGCACTCATTCATAAACTCGAGTGAGCCTCCAGGGTCAGCTGAGATATCACAGACAGCAATGAGCCTGCTGGGCAGGGTGGGGGTGCCAGGAGAGCTCTGGATCCAGGGAGTGTTGGCAGGTTGCAGCAGGGACTTGGCGTCAGGCAGGGTGATCAGTCTTGGGGTCTAAAAATGATTGGATTGTACAAAAAAAATAAAAAGTGCACAATACAATTATTAACATGGAAAGGATGTAGTGAATGAGTAAAAATATGAGAGAGATGGCACAAAAGGCTGTATATTAAACCCCTTAAAGTTTTATGATAATGTTTTCTTATTCGTTCGCTTAAAAACTTTGGGGACTGAATACATTTTGGTTTGTTGATTTATAAATTTGAATGTTCAAACGTTTCAATCACAATCCGCCATTGTCTTATTCCTTTAGATTCCTGGGATGGAATTGTACCTGTGGAGACCAGTAAATGCCATTAACAATAACACTGGCATAGGGAGCATATTTGTGAGCAAAAGTGGAGATATATCTTTCGGGATGCTCCTCAAATTCATCAGCATTGTAACCACCTCCAACTTTCCTCTCAAATTGATCAGATCTAAATTAGGAAGATTATTTTAATCATAGAATTAATATAAAAAGAAAATATTTGTTTTTTAAAAGTCCTAAATACATACAGTTATGCTTTTAAACTATCATTAACGTAGATTATTAACCTTTGATTTTTACAGATTAGACTTACAATTGGTAATTAAACAAAGAAAGGAGATTATAAATAATTTCATTTAAAGTATTTGCTACCTGCTAATTTCAGTGGCATAAAGCTTGTTGGTTTCACCATGCAAAGCAACTTTCTTTAACATGTTTGGTGGCACATACTCGTGGGGCAGTTCCTAGAAATTAAAAGAAAAAAAATTTGGCAGAATTTCATGTAAGTCAAAAGTTTAAAAAGAGCATTCACTGATTAATTTTTATTTTACTTTGTTCTGTCCAGGAAGCTAGTATAAGTGTCTGACGTCATAATCTGAGTCAGCCACTTTTACTAGCTTCTCTGTCCAGGAAGGAACTAGGTCCCAAAGTTTCTGATTTGATGGCTCAACATCTTTAGGGCCTTTATTGAATATTAATTAGTTGGTTATTTAAGTTGAGTGTCAAACACTAGTTTTAATCTACAGAAGGGGTAATTTTCTGTATCATCATTTGGAATGTGCATAATTTTTTTGACCATTGTCTTATCACTTTAGATCCCTGTGTTATGTATGATAATTTGAATACTCTGTCTTGTTCTAGAAAGCTATGATTGTTCACCTGGAAAATTTCCTGGGCACCCTGTGAGACATTGCCAGATCCAGTAAATACAAATGTCATGGGTCCAATACTCTTGGGCATCATGTTCAGAGAGATCTCATAACCAGCATCTCTAGATTAATAAAAATATTTGATTGCTTCTAGTAATAGACTAAAACCATTTTAATGGCAATATAATTGTTCTTTAAGAATTTCAGATGTAACTGTCAATAACATCTAAAGTAACATAATAAGGACATTTAATCATGTATTAGGAAATAAATGTATAACCAACTTTACCTTACCTAAGCTAGGCTAAACCCTTAAAATTATTGCTCTTAAGTAAATAGACAAAAAAATTTAACAAAAAAAATAAGCGGAGGGGAAGGGAGTTTTGAACTAGAATATTTTAATGCAAACCTGATGGCTTGTCTGGCATGGTGGGAATTTCTGTAGTTGTGGGCGGGAGCAACATGCATGAAGGGAGTATGGTTTCCCAGGGCTAATAATCTAAAAAATACCATTAACAATAAATTAGTTAGAGTAAGTTTTAAAAAGAAATAATGTATTTTTACTAATATAATGTAAAAGAAAGATATTCCTACATTTGAATTAAAATTCAATAGTTAGGAAAAATAAGATTTTTAAGCTTTGTAGTAAATAGATAACAGTATTTAAACTCTACTCCCTCTGTGTATATCCTATTTAATGTTCTATTCCTGTATCCTTGAAAGAAATCGAATGTTCTTCAAAGAATATGGTTATAATATCAATGGATATAAAATATGTGGATATTGCAATAGGGGAATTTTTGTTGCAGATGTAGGTTGCTTAAACAGTACTCATAAAATTTTCACTACGTTAACTTAGGGCAAAGTCATTATTAGAAGGGGGGGGGGGGTATCATTATAATAGCCATCTGGGAGAAACATTTTATTAGGGTATGCAAGAATCTATCACAATATCCACATGATCTATATCCATTACTACCTACCTGAGACCAAGACCATGCAGGATATCAATCATGCCAGCAATGCCAGCATACTTGCCAAACTATATCCTACCTGAGACCAAGACCATGAAGGATATCAATCATGCCAGCAATACCAGCATACTTGCAAAACTCTATCCTACCTGAGACCAAGACCATGAAGGATATCAATCATGCCAGCAATGCCGATATACTTGCCAAACTATATCCTACCTGAGACCAAGACCATGAAGGATATCAATCATGCCAGCAATACTGGCATACTTGCAAAACTATATCCTACCTGTGACCAAGACCATGAAGGATATCAATCATGCCAGCAATACCAGCATACTTGCCAAACTATATCCTACCTGAGACCAAGACCATGAAGGATATCAATCATGCCAGCAATGCCAATATACTTGCCAAACTATATCCTACCTGAAACCAAGACCATGAAGGATATCAATCATGCCAGCAATACTGACATACTTGCAAAACTATATCTTACCTGAGACCAAGACCATGAAGGATATCAATCATGCCAGCAATACTGGCATACTTGCCAAACTATATCCTACCTAGGGTTGGGCCGGATACTTTTTTGGCCGGATACCGGATACCGGATATCTGGCTGATTTCAAACGGATATCCGGCAAATATCCGGTTATCCGGCCAAATTACCGGATATCCGGCCAGATAACCGGCCAAATTACCAGATACTAAAGTAGCAAAAAAAATTTCTTCAGAAATCTTATATAAATTTACATAAAGTTAAACTTGTTCAGAAAAAATGTTCTTCTAGCTTCAATAATAAGAAAATTATAGCCATTTAAAATTTTAAAAAGCAGAGATTTTTGGTGTAAAGTATAAAAAATTAAAGAGCCGGATATCCGGCCGGATAGTTTCAATATCCGGTATCCGGCCGGATATTGAAAATGGCCGGATATCCGGCCGGATATCCGGCCACACCGGATATCCGGCCCAACCCTAATCCTACCTATGACCAATACCATGAAGGATATCAATCATGTCAGCAATACCGGCATACTTGCCAAACTATATCCTACCTGAGACCAAGACCATGAAGGATATCAATCATGCCCGCAATACCGGCATACTTGCCAAACTATATCTTACCTGAGACCAAGACCATGAAGGATATCAATCATGCCAGCAATACTGGCATACTTGCCAAACTATATCCTACCTGAGACCAAGACCATGAAGGATATCAATCATGCCAGCAATGCCGGCATACTTGCCAAACGCCACCACCCTCTGGCCGTTGGCATCACACATCCTCTCATAGTCGACACATCTCACATTCTTTTCCAGCATGGCGTCCAACAGGTCCATGTTGTCCGGCTGGGCCTGATTAATATATTTGGCAACTTTACCATATACATTTTTTGGCTGCATAAATTAAGCCAAACACGTTAAAATAAGAAAAATTCCATATCAAAAAAAATTTTTTTTTGTAAATATTAAATTAATCATTTTCTTTTTGTAGTTATTCTAGTCGAAAATACATTATAAATTGATAAATATTAAAACAATAAATATCATAATAAATGATTTTAGTTGATCCTTTTTAAAATGGTTAGTCTTTCTGGTAAAGTTAATCATCTGAGGAAAACGCTTACCTTAATAGTATGTGAAAAGAAACAGTAAGTTTTGTTGGACAAGAGCAAGTCTACTGGAACCTAAAATAAAATCAAAATTATTTTTCAGTTTTTAACTACTTTATAAAATGGTATTTCATTTTGATGTTTTGATAGTTCCATTAGCTTCCAAAAGATTTTTAGAAGTAATGATTAATCTTTCAAAAAATTTATTAAACATGTTTTATAGTTAGGGAATCTAAGTATTACAAAAAACAATAGAAGGGGAAGGGGTTAAATAACTCTTTGCCCCCACCCCACATTGACCTTGTGGTGACTTTCAATCGTTTTTTTGAATATCAGCCAATGGCGTCGCAATTTGCTAGCAGATGTAAAAGGTCCCCAACTCTGGGTTATACATCTATACTAATCCCATTTGTTGTCTCATAAGACAATCTTTTAAAAAATGGCCTTAAACCTGTTTGACACCAAAAATGACAGAGGCTGATGAGATATCCTCTTGAATTCTGGCTCCAGCATTGGCATAGGCTTGCATAGGATAGGCTCTCCTGTTTGAGGGCTGCACTAGAACCTTAATAAATTAAAAGATTATACAACAAGTCATAAAAATTCATAGATTCTCAAACAGAGAACTAGTAAAACTTAGATAAGTGACCTCTAAAGGCGCTAGAAAAAAAATAAGTTTAGATATTTCTTCTACAAATGATTTCTCATTGATTGGTGGGGGTACCTTTTACTGGGACCTAAAAGAATCATATCGGTTAGCAAGATGATTCAGTTCAATCACGCATACTGTCTACAAATTAATTCTGTTTATCTGATGGAAGGATACACTACATCAAGGATTTTAATTAAAACATTAATTGCAAAATTAATTATTAAATATATGAAGATGTAATTATGTAAAAGATTCAAGGTTGAATTCTGTTTGCTGCTAAATGACTATTAAACTATCTAAATGTTACCTTTACACCTTTCTTGACTAGTTTCTTAACATGTTGAGGACCAAGGGGAGCCCTCCTTTCCCATACAGACTGGGTTTCTCTAAATATTGAAAATTAAATTAGATTCTATAATTCAATATTAACTCATACCGATATGGTTCTCATAGTTCCAGGGCAAGTTTATAACTGTTTAAGATAAGGGTTGCTTTACCCTCCCAAGAGAAATCTAGAATAAATGCCACCTCTCATTTATAAAGTGCCCATAGAGGCATATTCAAATAAAATAGGTTAGACAATTTTGCTTTCATAAAAAATTAGAAAAAGAAAATTTTCAAAATCCCTTGAAATTAGTGTATAGACCAAATCTAATGTTATATAAAGAACATGACTTAAAAATTATAATTTATTTGGTCACTTGAGTGTTTTTACAAAGCAGCTGTAAATCTTAATCTTTATTAGAACAGTTATCTTATTATTAAGTTTAAACTAGCGGTTACGCCCGTAGACACTTGAAGTGTTGGGAGGGGAGGGGTGTTGAATTAAATTTCCCCATTTTTTATTTTACAGAATGGGTAATTTTGTTATTATCAATGGGGATGTACATCAATTTATCGGCCGTTGTCTCATCCCTTTTTATCCCTGACTTTTTGCCCTTTTCAAAAACAATTTAGTTTTATTGATATGATCAACAAATTTTGGTTGTTTTAAAAGAACATTTTCCCAATCTATTTCTCTAAGCCTATTATTATATTTGATCTTGCTCCCATGACTTTTGCGCAACTGTTGGACACTGAACACTTTTTCTTTGCGAACTTTGTCATAAATTTTCTCGGCATTCACACAAAAATGGTTAAATAATCCTTATATTAAAGTAACAGGGTCTTGCTAACCACTGAACCGATAAGGTTCTCCTTTATAATGTAGCTCTTAAGTACCTCTTTAAAGCGACTGCCATTCCCAATTTCAGTGCTGTAACTCTTTTTTAAGATGAATTCCTGTAGTTAAAAAAGTGTCACAACTGACCCCTCCCTCTAGTATACATATGTATAATCTCTTCCAAAAAAATCTTCATTAAGGTTTAATCAGTAGGTACAAAAGTATAAATTTTAACAGTATTTGCATAGCTATAAAGTAATGGAATTCCAATTTTTGTATTTAACTATTTTTCTCATAGGATTAAGTTCTGATTATAATATGTTATTTCAAAGTTAGTTATGAAGACAAAATCTTTTCTTAATATATATAAAGCAATATTTTGACCATTAAATTTTACTCTGTAACTTTATCTTTAATGTCAATATTGGAAAGCTCTCATATTGATATGATAACAGCAATTATTGGATTTATTAAAATTTATCTATTAAACAGACCAGACCTCTCCAAAATAGCCTAAAATCTACCAAAGACCTTTTAAAGTAATATAATATTTCATTACAAAAACTATAAGATAATTGTCTCTTTTTACCTTTTATTTAAGACAGATACACATTAATTTATTGTTTACATTTAATAAATCAAATCATGTAGAGAAAAATACATCAAACTGCACCCAGAAATAAGATAAGGATGATAATATCCATGAGAGAAGTAAAAATATAAAATCTAGAAAAGCTAAGATAATAAACATTTAAAATGATTCAACTAATAGTGTCTGTAATATTGACACAGTTAAGTAACAGAAAACAATTTGCTAGCAGATTAAAAAGGTCCTTGGAAAAGGGGGGCAGGTAGTTTTCTGTATATACATCTATAATATAGATCTGTTATATAAAATGAGCTAAAGTATATTTTACATAGCAGCCAAGGGGTATAGTCCTTTCCACGACATCCCTCCATAAGGGGCGATTTGTCGTATTTTGAAAATGGCTTTTTATAGGTTATTTTAGGTTAGGTTATATTGGGTAGGTGATTGCCCCACAGGGTTAGGTAATTGGCCCCGCAGGGTTAGAGCCCCCCGCAGGGGCTAGAAATAGGAGAAAACTTACTGTGAAAAATACGAAGAATCGCCCCTTATGGAGGGATGTCGTGGAAAGGACTATACCCCAGCCAAGAAATCATATTTCCCACTAGCATCACAGACAGACGGACAGGACAGTTAAAGCTAAAGAGTAGCATCACTACTAAATAACTGAAAAAGTACAAAACTTAGAAAATATGATGACATATGTTTGTTATTGCATTATGATTACAATAGTGTGTGATAATATTAAGTACTTCTATATTTTTAATGGCGGCTACGCCTCCAGAAGAAAAGGACTTTGAAAGACATGGTGGTGTGGTGGGGGGTGGGTTTGGGGGGGGAATTTTTGGTCAACCTACCAGTTCTAAAATAATTTTATATCATTTTAGTTGGGGTGGGGGGGTTATTTTTTTCTACGAATGTGAAGGTACCCTAGTCCAAAAATATACAAAAAAAACTTCCATTTATAGACACACAGAGACAGGCTTACATTCTATTATTAAGATATAAGGTTTACCAATTCTAATGTCATGGAGTGCAATGAAAATTTGAAAATATAATCAGAACCTAATTTTTCAACTACATGAAAATATTTGGTTGCCTCAATAGTTAATAAATAAAAAAAAAGAAATAATTGGCTTATCATTTCAATAATACGACTCCACTCCATTCTCAAGAGCCTCACCAGAATAAGGTGAATTTTACCTTCTGATGGCCATAACTTTCTGGCCCCCAGAGGACTTAGTGTAACATCTGTTTTGAGCATTCCTAAAATAAATAAAAAAGTAAAATATTTTAAAATCAAGTTAAAAAAAACAATTTAATTTAAACTAAAAATCTACACTTTATGAATCGATATATAATTAATTGGATGTTGCACAAGATTTTCAAATTCTTTAATAAAGTGATACTCCAAGCTGACTAAAATACCGATATCCCCCAACCAGCTCCTTAATCTCATCCCCTCCTACTGAATGAACAAACTGATTAATAAATGGGGTCCATATTAGCAACCAGGACAGGAGGTACTTCTTGAAGTACTGAGGGATATTGACGTCCATCCCCTTACCAGTCACTTATCCTTCCAGGGATATGGAAGGTTTGCGTAGGACTAACTATCCTACCTGGAAAATCACCAAGTTCAAGAAAACACCCACAGATGATATTAGCAACTAAAATTAACTACAAATTTCCCAATTGTGAATACATACACGTATTCTATATCCATTACATCAAGGATGTTTTGTTTCCCAAATACTTGTAATGAGGGCTGGTTTGGAGGTTCCACTGGTATTTTGGCTAAATACTTACTTGACTTGTTCAAGTTTCGACAAGGGGCGAATATTTCTGCTCACCCTGTCTATCCGAAACATTTTATAAAGGTTGCCTGATTCTGAAATTAATAACATATTAGAAAATCAATTAGTATAGAAATCAGGAGGGAGGGACTTTGTGCTGTTTATTACACTAGTCCCCTTAGTCTTATACTAACCTTTTTTTTATTAGTTGGCGTAACAGTCTTGGGGACTTTTATTGAATTTGATTAGTTGGTTCATTTAGTTAAGTGCCCAAACGTTTAAACCACTAATTATAATGTTTATAAACATTGGAGATATACATCAATTTATTGGCCATTATCTTATCCCTTTACATCACAAATGCATGTGTCATATATTATATTTCTCCTAAGTAGGTGTACTTATCTTCCAAAAAGTATACCCAAATTTAAAAAGCCATCAAGCTGTTAAATTTGTTTTAAGATAAGCCATCTATATCAAAACGTATACATAGGTAAGTAATAAGTACAACTATTTTTAAAATAATTTTTCTACTAAAACTTTTTATGCAATAGCTAATTATATTTTGTATTTCAGGATGAAGCCACGGGCTACTGGGTTGATCATTTTATCATCCCTGGTTGTCATCACCTCTACTTCTAGTAAATTAGGTAAATATATATATTGTTTAAGCAGCGATGCTACTTTACATGTTCTTTGTAAGCAAATTTTACGATTTGATTACGCGGTTAAATGTCCTACAGACATCCAACCCTTTTATAGCACGATTTTTGTCTTTTGGAAGTCCTAACTGTGCTTGGTATTGGAATTCTACACATGACATAGAAGATGTAACAATTTTAAATGACTACTTTACAGAGCACTGTTGTGAAAAAAAAGGAATTAAATAATTTACAGGTTTGTCTTAGGGTTTTATATAGCAAAATTAGATATTTTGGTTCTAAGAACTAGTTTTCTAATATGGTTTCGAAACCAGTTAATATCCGCTGGATTAGAACTGGTAAAAATCATGTATAGCATCGAATTACAGAGAATTTTCTAAGAATATTAAAATAAATTGAAATGGCTATCTATTTTATTCAGTAATAAATAAAATTTCAACTGAATTTTTTCTCTAAATCTTTAACAGTTTTTTACTGTGCAATGGTAAAAAAGGAATTTGAAGTTTTTATCTGTTAAAATGTTCTATCTAGGTAAATTCAATCCCTTTGTGCCCGCCCACTCTGGAGAGAGTCCTGCCTGTGCTAAGAAGGGAGCTTCATACTGTGAATATATTCAAGATTATCCTATGTAAGTTTTTATTTATTAACATGTATAAGCAGGGCTTGGCAGCCGCGAGTCAGCTACGATTAAGCATCAAATTTAAACCAGTTTGGATGATTTGAAATTTAAAAAAAAGGAATTGCTATATTTGGTTCAGGTTAGAACTTTGAGCCTGGGTAGAATTTGTTAAAAAAAACAAACAAAAATATTTGAGCAATTTGCATTTATCAAATAATGCTTTCATTTGCAACATAATAAAATATAATTGCAATTTAATGCTACGTTTATTTCCATGAATAATTTACATTTTGTAAATGAACTAATTATTTGATAATTAAAATGAGAATCATTTTAGTACATAGATTTAAAATTCAAATTGTCAGGAACTGAAATATCTACCTAATTCAAGTTAAAATTGGAAAAAATGTTTTGTGGAAAATCTGAAAATGTAAAAAAATTATTAGGATTGAAATAGCTATCAAATCACAATTTGAAAACTATGTGGGTTAAAAATGAATCTTAAACATTTTTGTTTATGTGTTTTTAAAGAAAAAAAAAACACTTTTTGAACAACCCTAAAAAACTTTCTTAATGATAATGTTAATTTATTTGATTTATATAATAGTTAAAAAAAAACATTTACCAAATTTCAAATCATTAATGGTAAATATTACTTAAGATAAATGATAAATACATGAACATTATGGAAAGAGAAATTCAAAATTTCACAATGGATTAAAAATTAACTAAAGTTGACTGTAAAATTTTTAATAATTAAAAAGGGAGAGTAAAAAATACACGAATAGTGCAAACAATAGCAATAAGCAACAACAACAACATAGCAATAAGCCGTTGTCCTCTCCATTTAGCACTAGCGGCTCTATTATATGGTTATTATATGATGTGGAAGGGCAGAAAAATGGCCTAAAACATACCCAGACTAACTTATAAAAATAAATAGACCTAAAACCATCTTAGGACTTATCAGAAGCTTCACTGTAAAGGAAAACCATATCTGTTGAGCTATTAACGAGATCCCTCGCTACAGACAAAAAACCTTACTACTTTATAAAATAAGATATAACTTTAAAGTTACAGTTTTGTTTTTTATAGAATATTGTGTGTAAAGTGCATTTTTATTTCTTACATGTATGTATGTAACATTATTTTTATGGTATAATACATAAACAAAACTTTACATAAATGGATAAAACATTTAGTTTTAATTCAGTCTAAAACAATGATTTAAAGGGATAAGGCAATAGCAGATAAACTGATGTACATCCCCAAAGATAATACATAAAATTACCCTTTTTGTAGATTGAACTGAATGGCTGAATACTAAACTTAATCAATTAACCAATCAAAATTCCCTAAAGTCCCCAAAGTTATTAATCCAACTAATAAGAAAATGTTATTTTTTGTGTAATTAACAGTTCAATGTCCCCTCTCTCTCTGGATTCATATAGCTTAGATCTAATACACAAATATGCAAGACTTTGAATTTACAACAAATATATATGAAATTCCTAAATGTTTTATCCATATATTATAAGATTTAATCAAGCATATATTACATATTTCTTAGTGAGAATTTTTCATCCATGACTGAGTTTCAAGCCGGGCTTGGCAGTCGTGCGTCAGCCGCGTGTAAGCCTTAGTAAAACCGTCAAATTATAATTTCAAAATTCAGCTTGGTGTCTAAACCTGTTCCTAAACAAACAAAACATCTTTTCGAAATTTAATTTTTTGCACAAAGCTAAGGCGCGTTTGCCGAGCCCTGGTTTCAAGTTTACCATTAACATTTATGCAATCAAAAGAAATCAACATAATGCAATAAGGAAATAATAAATAGAATAACAAGAAATTGAATATTAACAATTTTTTATTTAATTAGGTTAAAAATAAAAAACAACAATTCAAGTAATAATAAGATTATTTCCAGTTTGCTTCGGAACCGATTAACACAATGTACGAGAACCGGTTCTCAGCCACACGGAACAATTATGTATCGTATCACATTATATCCAGTTTTCTACTACTATAAAAATACAATCATAATTTTAAAACCAGTTTTGTTAGCCTGTTCCTTTGGCATCTCGGGGATACAAAACTGGTTTTAATCTTACAATTGTACATTTTTATATCCGTGAAAAGCTGTTTATAATACGATGCGATAAATATCTATTTTCTATATTTGATGATAAAACCTTTACTTAGAAAAAGGGGGGTAATTGGACTTTCCCCTTTTAATTTTAGAATTTATTAGGGGGAACATTTTCGGTCTAGTGGTTAGCGAGATATCAAGCTACAAACATAGACATACATCCTGTTACTTAATGCAGTGGATTTTTAAGCAAAATTATTAAAACAAAAACATATGAATAATTAATTGCTTGAAAACCGTTTAATTGAAATTGTAATAATAAGAAGTGTAGTAATAAAATTAAGTTGTAAAAGTTGCTAGCTTAGAACATTTAGCATGTAAGCATTCATTTGGAAAAGTTTTGGTAATTTTTTTTAGTAGCGCTGCCACTATATATACGTCATATATGATGATTATATGACCAGCCTCCTAATTGACTTTACATTCTTATAATACTATATTTGTTTAAAGCACACAAATCTCAGTGATCTATAGGGATAAGGCAATTGCCGATGAATCAATGTACATCTCGAATGACGATGAACAAAATACAATCCTTACAATTAATGGTTAAAACGTTTAGACACTCAACTTTGAACCAACCATAAGGAGCGATGTTACAAAAAGGGATTCAATTCTCTCTTTTGTTAATATTAATTCGGAAAGGTTTCGCTACTATTAGAAAATATCATCCTTGCTTTTTTTAGAATAAAAAAAATGCATACCAATGAAATAATAAACCAATTCCTTATTATTGAAACCTTTTAAATTTGGTTACATAATTAACGAGGATTACCAGTTAAAGATATTTATCAATTTAAAGTTCAAATTGATGATACAGGACAAACATAATTTCCCCTTCTTCAGATTAGAAAACGTTATTATAAAACTTTGGGGACTAATCTAATCTCTCTCTGTATCAATTGAGTGTTAAATTGTTGTAAAATTACTTAAATTTCAAGATACTTGCTTTATGGACGTACTAACTTTATTATATAAAGAACGGCTTCGCTTATAATATCAACTCAAATTGCACTACAATAGTGAACGGTCAGATAATGACGTATATTGGTAAATTTTTGTATCACAGAAATTTTCCCGGATTTTTTTTCTATAGTAACCCATGGATACAGGATTAGGATAATGGACGATAAATGATTCTTCTATCAAACAAGCCTTATTGTTAGTACTGCAAAAACACTAGGAATGTTCTGACCTAAGTTAGTCTTAAAACTTTTAATTTAAAAAATTTAAATGATAAATTGCAATGAAATGTCATATCTGAATGTTAACAAAACTGGTATCAATTTATTGATTTCTATTTTAATATTCGTAGAAGATTGTCTGTAATAAGATACTATACATGATTTTTCAATATGTCTGAGATACAGTTCTAATCCAGCGGATATTAATCGGTTTCGAAGTCATGCTGGAATATAATATAAATTGATTAAATTATAGAATATCTATCCCTTTTCCTATTAGAAACTAAATTCTTTGTCCATTCCTTTAATTCAATAGACACACTTTCAATTGGACAATAATACAAAAATAAAAAGACATTGCAACACTTCATTATTTCGTCTGTCTATCTGTCCGTAATGTCCTTAAACAAACGCGATTTTATGAAATGGCTATATTTCTTTATAGGTTTTATTTCTAACTTAATTAAAAATGTCCGTCTGTCCGTCCAATCTTCGATTGGTCAGTCATATTTGTTTATGGTGCAACTTTAATTTATCTGCAGCTAATCAAGATACACGACTGAATTTTTTAGTGAAGATTCTCTATACCAATAAGCATCTAGTATTTTCGTTACTTGATTTGTTGGTTCGTCATTAATGCTACAAAAAATAAAAATCATAACATGTGAAAACTTTTTAATATTACCACTTCACGTATGCTCTAAAGCTCGTTTAGTTCGTAGTTCCATCATTGTTTTTTAGTACTTCGCTACTTATAATTGTTATCATCCTTGTTGTTCAATATCTTGCCAACAGATGACTCAACTGATTTCAAATTATAGAGCAGTTACACTACTAACTAGTATTTTAGTAGCGCAGCTTCTCAAACTATTTGCCTGTTCGTACGTCCGTTTGTCCGTTACTTAAAGTATTTTTTACAATATCATCAAACAAATTTTGTGTAGAAAATTAATTTTCTAAATTTCTTTGCATTTTATCGCTTTTATTAATTAAACTATCAAAACACTATATATAAAATCAAAATTATTTATCAAATTATTTAATACTTTGGGCTATAACTCTTAAAGCCTCTAGAGGTGGAAGGGGGAAAAGTCGACCCCCCCCCCTTTTTTTAATTTGAGCTTTGAAAAGAAAAGAAAAAATAATATTTTGGAGGGTGAAATCACCCTCCTGAAAAATTGTGAAAACCCATCTCTTGACCTATAAGAAGCTTTACTGTACAGAAGAATCATAATGGTTCAGAAGTAAGCGAGATCCTTCGCAACAGACAAAAAAGCTTACTACTTTATATAAAAGGATATTGTGAATCTTGTTATTGCTGCGCTATTTGTGGACAGTATTGTTGTTGTTATCTACTATCTTACCATGGCAGATGGCTACACTGATTTAAAATTAGTCGAAGGTCATGTGAACCTCTAAAGAGAGGTATATACAGCATGCTATTCCTTAATGAAATAAAGACATTTTGTGGTTGAACAGTTTGAACACTCAACTTAATGAATCATCCAACTGAAGTTCCCAAAGTTGCTGAGACAACGAATAAGAAAAGATTATTATAAAAATTTGGGAACTAGTGTAATAAATAGCCCAATGTCTCCTCCCTCCCAGCATTTGTTATTCTGAAAGTTTAAGATTAATATGAAAATAAAAGAAACTTAATCTCATAAACATTTACATTACAATACCTACTCTTTTATTGACCATTTTAGAACATCAAATTTGAGAGCAAAGTTGATTTTTTTGTGTGTTATTTTAGAATGTCTTGATTACATTAGGTAAGGAGTGTGTATGTTATATTGATCACAAAATACAACCATTCATTAGAGACGATTATAACAATTAGAAATGAAACTACATAAAAACATAAGACAAAAAGATAATTTGAAATATAAAAACGTGAAAAATTAAGCGTCAACACATCATATTCCATATGCCTCTATCAACCAATCCTGGGTAGATATCAGCAAATCTAGTAATGTAATATTGGCCCTTTTGGGTAAAATTCAAATGATATGTCCAAGTTATTCTTCGATAACATTATATAAAAAATAATATCTTCCAGAATTTCTTCGGTACCTTAAAATCAGCTATATTAGAATCATCGTATTAAAGACAATTTTCCACGAATATTAAAATAATGATCATAAAAAAACTGGTTTAATCTTAAAATTTTTCATGTTAATATCCGAGGAAAGTTGTCTATAAGACGATGCGATAAATACCTATTCTATATGTGCTTTCCCAATTTTTTTCCCTTATTAAATTACCAAATAAAGATAAATTTCCCATATAAAATGTCCTTAATAACCTATTTAATTATAAAATTAGTTAGAACAATGCAAAATAGTTCTTCTAAAAATCATTTCGTGTAAGGTGTTACAAAATTTCTTTTTTACAATTATGTTTTTTAACTTATCTTTTTTAATTCAATGTTTCTAAAAATATATGACAATGTCAATATCCCTAAGTATAATAATTTTTTCATCGCATTGTAAAATAGACAGCTTTTCGTTGATATAAAAATTAAAAATTAAAGATAAAAACAAGTTTTGTTAACCCCGAGGGGCAAAAGGCCCCGGCTAACGAAATTGTTATTAATTTTGTGATTTTCTTGGAAAATTGTCTGTAATACGATACGCTAGTGTTTTTCAGTAAGGCTGGAAATCGGTTCTAATTCATTTGAAGCCATTAGGAAAATAAATTTATTTCACAAGCAAAAAGTTTTAAAAGATCTTTAAAATTAACTTTTTTTTATCCCAACCTATATTTTTCCTTTCCTTTTGGCGTTCTGTGGTTAATTTTCAATAGGCCTATATGTTCATTGTATTTATGTGACAATAGGACAAAGTAAAATGATACTAATTCAACATTTTTAAAAATGTGTTATTATTGCATTTTCCGACAAATTTAGGACATAAATAAAGATGACAGGGATTTGGCTTTCATAGACAAACTTTTTAACCTTCTTTTATTTTGGAGATTAAGGTAACTAAACATCATTTTGAGCTTTGAGAATGATATTTTAAAATCTTAAAAACCATTATTTCATCCCATCCCTCCCCCCAAAAAAAGCTTGGACGTCCTCGAATAGAGTAAAAATAAATATTTTTTTCCTGATGAAAACAAGCCACGATCACTTTTATTTGATTTTATGTATATAGTTGACATAGACTGAAATAATTATATGTGTACAAGATGACAACACTTTTGACAGGTATATAACGTCAAATTACCCTCAAGCGCCTTGTTGAGCGCAACATCGCACCCCCCCCCCATAATATAATTTTTGAATTAAATTGAAAGAGATTTGGGAGGGAAGGTTATTTTTTTTTCTACTTTAGGTCAGGTTAGGTAAATTTATACTAGGTAGCCCCAAAAGGATAGGCCCTTCCACAAGGAGTTAAGCAAAGAGAAGAAAAAACAATACCTCCACTATTTTAAATTTGTTCAAAAACTAAAAGGGTGGGGGGATATAGCTGCAACTTCACAGGCACTTTATGAGAAATGACATTAGACATCTAAGTTACATAGTACAATGATCATATAATCTATAAACATATTTTATGAACATTATTTTTCTTTTAACTGTCATATGTGATAATTTAATTACTTCCGATATGCTTTATATATACATATTTAAAAACATAGATATTGATGTTGTAAATATTTTCATGGCACTTTTGGAGGGGATATTTTTAGCAAAGAGAGAGTGGACAATGGGCTGTTTATTATACACTAGTCCTCAAAGTTATATATATAATAACGTTTTCTTATCCGCTGGCTTAACAACTTTGGGGACTTTAATAAATTTTGATTGGATCATCAAGTTGAGTGTTTATACGATTCAACCACCAATTTAAATCTACTTAAGTAATTTTATTTATTTTTATTAGGGTTAAACATGAATGTATTGGTTATTGTCTCATCCCTTGACATCTCATATCTACACAAATAGCATAAAACCAAATATGTACAGATTAGATCAGCTATAAACTAGTTTTAACTAAACATACAACATCTATGTACTATAGTAAATAGGTTTAGTTAAAAGGCATTTGAAAAATAATATTTTGCTTAAAACTTACTTGTATTAAAACAAGGATGACAACATCCATAAAAGCGAAGCACTGAAACGGTAGGACAAACGGACATTAACACTTGTATAGTGTTAGAACTTAATTATCATAATATAAATTTATAAGAGTCAAAGCAAAATTGTAAGTAAATTTGTTGAAAAACTGCTTGATACAGGAAAATTTTTATGGACATACTTACATTTTTAGAACTTGATTATAGAGTTGCTTCGCTTAATACATTATACTTTGTTGTCCCAGGAATCAATATACCAAAAATCAGATAAATCCGATGATTAGATCACATAAAAATTTGTTGTTAAAAAAGTAAAAAAATCTACATGTTTAAAATGGACGTACGGACATTTTGGTAATGATTATAGAGTTGCTACGCTTTCTAAATCGTACCTAATTACTAAAGGAATCACCATGCAAAATTTGAAATCGATAGGACAATTCTAACATGCCTAAATTAACGGAAAAAGCTATCCGTTACGGACGGACGGACCGACCCTAATTATAGAAAAGCTTCGCTTTTGAAAATAATTTTGTTTATAAACGGCGTAACACTTAAACCAAATTATATTTCATCAGTTTACAAATCCCTGTCCAAAGTTCCTAATTATTTTAAGCTTTTTTTCAACAGATTATAAATTGGTATTGGTCAAGAAAAAAATATTATTTTAATTTGCTTTTAATTTTAGCAATCAGAAACGTGCTTAAGGACAATTAAAAAAGAATAATATCATACATAAAAGCGAGGTAAAATCAAATATTAAAACATTAAATGAACGATCTGTGTAAAATCATTATCCAAAAACGCCTTAAACTAATACTAACATTTAACAATGATGAAAACATCTTTAAGTGGCGAGGCTTGTATGTATAATAGTAAGAAATAATATAATAATAGTAAGCATATGGAAGATAAAAAGACAAACGAAAAGAGTGATTTATAGAATAGATATGAATTAGTCAGCTAGTAAAATCTTAATCCCAAAAAAAGTATAAGAGTAGCTATATATATAATTTTATCTAGCAAAAATATAATAAACTTCAATAACTAAGTCTATCTTGAATAGCAGACAAGAAATTTACATTTTGTCATAAACTGTCTCTAACGGACAGACGGACTATTACGTTAAATTATTGAGTAAACTTGCTACTAAAACATAATAATAAACAATAAGATTTACAAAATATATAAAATAGCACATTTAAAATGATTTACAACGCAATAAACACATATAAAACTATATTTTTTCACTACATGCGCTGTGTGTCTGTTTGATTTGACCGTCACTATTAGTACTAAACACATTTCATTCTACCTTTATCCCTTCCCCTTTTTCTCTATTGTGTAATTCTCTCCCCATTTCTATTGTCTTTCCTTTTCTCTTTACTCTCTCTCTCTCTCTTTTGTTTCTTTCGCTCTCTCTCTTTCTCTCCCTCTCCCTCTCTCTCTCGCTTTCTATTTTTTATTTTATGCACCTTTTTAAAAAGTATTCCATTCTCTCCATTTATTTTTTCCACAAAACAGCAATTGAAAGACAAAAAAATCAACACGCAACGCTGGATCTATATTTTTTTCTACCTGGATCCAGTATTGGGGATCATTATCGTCTGCTTGCAAATTATATTCTGCACTTGCCTGTGTTAATATTTCCGACGCTATTGGCTGATATTCAAAGACCTATTTGAAAGCCTGCACAGGGTCCACACAGATATTTAACCCTTTTTCACACTAATGTTTTACATCAATCTACATACTATGCATATTAAGCTATAAAAATTGGAAAGGCTTTTAATGAATATAATAGATTTGAAATCTGCATAAAATTTTAAGGAATTTTTAAAAAATTAGTTTTTTTTGTATAATTCTTTATCTATAAGCGCAAATACAAATTAAGTTAAATAATTTTGACATCTGTGATTGGTGGATGGAAAACTATCTGCGCCCTGATTGGAGAAGCTTAAGTGACGTACATCATTCAACCAATTAGAGCGCAGGTAGTTTCCAATCCACCTATCCTATTGGTCAAAATTTATAAACTTAAATTGGATTTGCGCTTTTAAATAATGAATTATATAAAAAACGAATTTTATAAAAAATCCTTAAAATTTTATGCAGATTTCAAATCTATTATATTTTTCCAATTTGTATAGCTTAATGCATATGCATCCAAGTAACGCAAGATTTGATAATGATACTAAGGGTCTGTTTTGGTGATTTTACTCAAAGTGCCTAGCGAGCAAAGAGCATTGTTTCTTGCTTTAGTGTTTTCACCTCAGTTTAGTTGAGGTTACATTGGCTATAGGTTAGCCTTGCAGGGTTAGTGCATCGCAAATAATCTAGAATATTTTTTTTTAAATTGCTGTTTGAATATTTCTTTTTAAAATTCTAGATGTTTTATGTAAATACATTTTAATTGTTCCTTTCCTATTTTACATTTTAAGAATTTCTCAGGGAGAGATGGGACATTATTCTTTAAATTTTATTGACACCAAAAAGTTTATCAACCACATTTTCTAATTCGTTAGCTCAATAACTTCATGTACTTTTAGTGATAAGTTGTGTCCAAACTATTCAATTTATTATTTCAATCTACAGAAAGGGGAAACTTTGTTTATTATCATAAACGTCCATTGTCTTGGGCCTTGATACTTGATTGAAATTTCTACACCGTTGCAGAGATCTTATGGAATAAGAAGATAATTTTATGTACATCGCCAATAATGATAAACAAACTTACCAATTCTGTAGATTAAACGTAGAGGTCAAAAACTTATAGTTTGAATCAACCATCCAAGATTTATCAAAAGATTTTAAACCAACAAATGAGAGAACGACTTCATAAAACTTTGGGTACCTATATAATTCCCAGTTCTGTCCTCCCTGACATCAGCCGGTAATTTCTAGCGCAACACCCTCTTTTTCAACCCAACCCCTTTCTTTTAAAAATTGTGTTTTTACAAAGAGTAAGAAATAAATATTTGCCATTAACAAAGTATATTTTTTTTGTGTGCGGAAAACAGGAGGTCAAATGGTTTTACTTCATGTATAATTAACCTTCTTAATCTTTTTTTAAATGAATTAAATTATCCCCAAAATATAACTTCATTTTTTAACTAGATTTTAAACTTCTTTAGAAACTAAATACTTGTCTTGTAGTACATGAATAGTACTTTTTTAGGTGCGTAGCATCTTTATGAATAATATTAGTAAAGTTTCTGTTGACTTGCTGGCCTTTATTAGTTATTTATCTTATCGTATTGTAGACAGCTTTCCGCTGATATTAAAATGAAAAATTATTATTGAGACTCAGGCTAAAAAAAACTTTTTTTAAAATGAATTTTACTTTAATATTTGTGTAAAATTGTCTGTAATATAATGCTATACATAGTTTTTCAGTATGTATTAGAACCTAAGCATTTATAGACCTAATCTATGTAGCAACTGTAGATCTAGATTGCAGAGGTACTGCATAGCCTATATAGATATACCCTATTTAATATTTATAGAGAAGCTTTGCTGCCTCATAATATGAGCCCATGTTTATAGTACTTTTCCCCTGAAACGTATTTTGACACTCCCATATGAATTCCTATTGTCCGATTTTAGTTCAAGCCCATAGCTATAAGCTTTCCTATACTTTGAATGTCTAATGATAATGTTCTTTTGATTTTAGGATGGGGTTGGAAATTTCCATTTTTTTACTTTGATTCCTTAGGGGCACCTTAAAACGGTTGTTTTGCCTCCCCCTTCTACTTCAAACGGGTGGAATATTATTTCGACTACTTTTTTAAATAAAAAATTAAAGCTGCAGTTTTAAAATATGTACAGACTGACAGACACACAGCCAGCTACTTTATGGAAACATTAAGGAAATCCTTTTTTTTAATTATTGAAATCGATTAGAAAATATTTGATACAAACAATCTTTTAAATATTCCAATTGCTTTTATGAAGTAAAACTTTTAGAGTAAAGTAAATATGTTTTTGTAAAAAATTCCTAAACAATGTATATACTCACGTTGTTAGTAGATTTTCATTTTTAAAATTTTTAAAGAAAACATAACATCCAGTTAATATAGTATAGATATATAACTTTCAAAGTAAGGACAATTTGATTTAGCTTTAAATTTTAAATAAATACAAAAATGCAATTTCTTTGCATAGATTTTTTTGCAAGTTATTGCATAATCGTTCCTAAAGCATTTATAGTTAGGGAGGGAGGGAATATTGGCAGTTTATTTCGCCAGTCCCCAAAGTCTTCTAATAACTTTTGATTATTCTCTGTGTTAACAACCTTGAGGACTTGCATTTTGAATTTTGATTGGTTAGTTCATTTAGTTGAGTATCCTAGCGTTTCAATTGTAATTTATATTGGATATTTAAGATTTTTCTTGATTGATTTCACAAATACAATAAAATATATGCCCGTTTCAATGATTAAACAACAAAGTACAAAAGTTTCTGAAATCTTATTATATACAGGGATATCAAAAAATCTAAAGATTGTTTAAAAAAATTTTTTTTATTTAATTTATACAACTTAAAGCCTTAAATTTTAAAACATTCGTGGTGTACATGTTATGAATATAGAAATACTTTAACCAAATCATTATAGGCATTTAGAAAAATACTCCTAGTAACACCAATATTTGACAAGGAGTATTATATGCATCAGTAGCACAGAATCAAAAGAGATATTGTTAGGGAGGAAGGGAACATTGATTATCAAATGAAAAGTAACCAAAGTTTTACATAAAACGTTCTCCAATTCCTTATCTTTTAGGTGATCTTTTTAAATCTTGATCAATTTGTTGTAACTAGCATTGTCAAATTTTACACAAATTTTATGAACGACGGACATTTGTTTATCATAATTGGAGGTGTACGTCAATTATCTTTTACTGTCTTAAGTGGACAAACATGGTTAACATGGAATGACGGACGGACGTACGAACAAATCCTACTTATAGAGTAGCTGCTCTACTAAAAATGTTAATTAGAATTGTTTTGTACTGTGTACTTTTCCATGCAGTAATAATGGGCGCCCCGTAGAAAGCTTTACAAATGCAGTTAGATAGATAAGTAGACTTGGCGTAAGAGTAAAAAAAATATTCATCCTAATGTATAAAGTAGTTTTTTTTGTCTGACGCTAAAGATCTCGGAGAATTCAGATCCGAAATGGTTGTACTGTTAAGGGAAGCTTTAGAAGTGATTTTAGGCTATTTGCCTGACCTACATTGCCCTCCCCTAGATGCTAGGGGTGCTGCCGCTAGTTGTATTAAATTGACTAATCATTTAAAAGCTCATATTATTTACTACCTTACGATAAGTAATTCTGCACTTATTCACTTACAGCTATAATATTTTAAATTGCCATCCATACGGCAAACCTGTCTATGTACCCTACTGTATTTTTACATGAATGTCTATTATACATGTGGCCAGTATTTTTGTTCCTTTTGTCGTTTGGCTTCCAGCCAAATACTTAGATCGAAGGGTTTTATTCACAATGAAAAACATAAAAAAAATTATGTACCTGGATTTTAGATGGCTCCTGTAGCAGCCAGGATTGATGGGTAAAAAAATCGCATTTTGCCTTTTCAAAATTTTGTAGGGGGGGGGGGGGGGATAAAGCAGTATATCATTATGAGATTGAGAGTCGGGAGGTTTTTTTTATGAACCATTCATAAGAGTGTTGGGAGATTATCTACTTCAAAGAAAATAGCTTTAAACCTGTCGAAAATAACAATGAAAGGTGACCTGAAAGGCACAGACTTCTCAAAGATTCATTGAGCTACTTACTCTACTTACATATCTTGAGAATAACTTTTTCAATTTTATTAGTACAGTTTAGTTTAAATTCCCCAAATTATATTTGGGGCGAAGAGTACACCCCACCAACTCCTATTAATATTTTTTTTCATGAATACGGCCCCCACCGCTGCTGCATTGAAGTAAAGGTATGTCGAGCCAGGCCCTCAAAATAGCACTCGAAAGATTTGAAATGGCAAAACTTTTCTACAAATGTATAGCAAACCAGGGATCTAAAGGGATAAGACAATGGCCGATAAATTGATATACTTCTCCAATAATAATACACAAAATTACCCCTATTGTAGATTATCATTAGTAGTCGAAACGTTTAAAAGCTTACCTTAATGATACAACAATTCATAAAAATTTCTAAAGCTATTAAGCAAACGTATAACAAAACGTTAAAATAAAACATTGGGGACTAAGGTTATAGTGTTATAAAAAAAAAGATTATTAAAACAGCCACAACCTTTTTGATTAAATTTCGTTATTCTTGTTTGGAAAAATATGTGTGTCCAAAAAATGTATTAATCTTTAACTTAGTACAGTTTCTTAAAATACTATTCAAAAGTACCATGAGAAATGTAAAAACAACTTTTCCATCAGTTAAAAATAATCATTAATTTTTTTGGGAAGAATATTCCATAGATGCTTCAGATGCTAAAATATGGAAATTATTAAAAGTAGTTTTTTCATGACATATCCAACGCCATTCAACCTTCAAAATAGTTATAATTGTAGTATAATAATACTAGTTGATAGAGGATATTAAAGAAAAAAAGAAACTTTTAGTTTAAGAAAAGAACAATAAACTATTATACTTAAATTACAAATATGGTAGCCATTGGAAGTATTTACGTCTTTGTGTGTGGTGACATAATGAAATACCACAATTATAAAGAGACTTTATTGACAAAAATGTATCAATAATTATTTTATTTATTTTTAGACATATACTGGTTTATCTGCTAGAGAGGGGGATTTTTGATACACATTCTCTCTTTTTAAGCGAACAGGTAGAATTTTATTTATTTTAGTGGACTTTATATTCAACTGGTCCCCAAAGCTTTAAAAATGTGCCCTGATTAGTTACATAAAATATTTTGGGGATTTATAAACAATCTTCATTAAATGTCTAACCTTTTTCACCAATAGTTTACGTCTATTGAAGGGATTATATAGTTTTTCACATTGGGGATTTAATAACTTTTTTGTGAATATTATTCATGTTTTAGGACTTACCACCTCCTGATTTAACAAATAACAGGTATTTAGTATACTTTTTTTGCTTAATTAAACACTTATAGGAAATGTTATTCCAGTATGGCACCGAAACCGATTTATATACGCTGGATTGGAACCAGTTGTCAACCATAATGAAAAACCATATATCCTATCGTATTATAGACAATTATCTACTAATAGTAAAATAAAAAAATCACAGTACTAATGCCAGTTTTGCTAGCCCGGACCTGAGGCGCTTTAGGCCAACAAAATTGGTTTTAATCTTATAATTTTTCATTTAAATATCTGCAGAAAGCTGTTTATAATACGTTGCTATAAATGTTTATTACAGTTTAATTTTAATTAATATTTTTAAAAAAGTAAATATCTTCGTCTGCTAGATTATTGTGTCTGAGAGCCCATCTATATTGTGTAATACATCTATCTTAAGAAGATAAAAGTTAATAAACTAGTTTACAATGTTTTTTTTTTATAAAGGACTAGTATAAGAACTCCCTACAATACAAACCATGTTACTTTTCCTGATCCTACACATAGGTAAGTGTCATAACATTACAAGCGCATCTTCTTGACAATTAAAGTCTGCAATATTGACGGTTTCCCTCTAAGTGTCAAATGAAGCATAGAAACACCTCCTTCTCTTAATTTGAAAACAAGAGTTGGTAGTTTTACGTGTGTTTGTGTTTTACTTTTGGTCAGGTTAGGTTAGGTCATATTGGGCACAGGGTAGCCCTGCAGGGTTAAACCCATAAGGGGTTAGACATTAGAACAAAACGACTTCTTTTCCCTATTTCAATTTATTTCAAAGATAAGAATGGGGAGGAATCTCTATTTTTTTATTGAACCAAAAGTATTACTTTTCTGCATTTCATAAGATGTGTCTTCATTGTTATTAATAAAGAAACTGTTCAATATGATGCAAATTTATTGTGTTTATGTTTTAGGAAACCTTTAGAGTTGGGACATTTCCATCGTGACCCCTTTTCCAGTCAAATATACAGGAATAGAAAATGTCTGTTTGATATTTATGTTTAAATATATTTTCTCGTATTCATTCGAATCCGGTGGATAGGAACCGGTTCTCATCCATACGAAAAAACTATGTCTAGCATCGTATTATATCCAGTTTTCTACGAATATAGAAATGTACAATCATAAGATTAAAACCAGTTTTTTTAGCCGGTGCCTCCGGCACCTCGGGGCTAAAAAAAACTAGTTAAAAAAATTTGCTTGGGGGGTAATTACCCCCCCTGAAATCTGTTGGCAGGGGTAAAATTTGTTTACCCCCCCAAAAATTTACCCCCGGGGTAAAATTTTTGGGGTGGGTAATTTAAATTTTATTAAGAATTTAGTAATAAAAATGCGCGCGAAGCGAATGGGGTGGGTAATTTAAATTTTATTAAGAATTTAGTAATAAATTTTTTTTTTTGTTAGAGATTTTTTATTTTGGGGGGGGTATTTACCCCCCCAAAATTGTTTGGGGGGGGTAAATACCCCCTCTTAAATCGTTGGGGGCGCCGTAGGCACCCCCAGGGTAGGGGTAAATTTTAAATGAGGGGGGGGGGATAAAATGAAAAAAAATTTGGCACCCCCAAATTCGTTTGGGGGGGAGGGGTATTCGCTACTCATTAGTTTACAACTTTATCCATCTTTGTACATAGTTTATTTACTGGTTGATTTATTAACTGTTTATTTGTATTTAAAAAAAAGATATCATAAAGAACATGTCCTTATAAAAAAGACAACCTGACATATATATTATAGTTTAAATCTTTATAATGCTTTTTATTTTAACCTGACAAATATATTATAACTCAAATAATATAAAAGTTGTTTTCTTATTATTTTAAATTAAATTTCTATGGATGTATAAATGCCAGTGTTGGATGTATTTATGACATATGATTGAAAACGTATGGATGTGTAAATGTCAGTGTCAGATGTATTTTTGACATATGTATAAAAATACTGGATGTAGTTTTGCCAGTGTTGGATGTATTTATGGCATGAGAATCAATTTTACTGTCATTTATACAGTAAAAATTCAGTTTGTCATAAATGCATCCATTGCACTGGCGAAAACACATCCACTGTAAATTTGCTGGATGTGTAAATGGCAGTCCCCCCCATCATACAGTTAATTAACCCTTCCAAATTCTATTATTTTAATTTAAGCATTATAGAACTAATACAAAACTAAAAACGTATATAATGATGTATCTTAAATTTTGCTCAAATTGACATTGTCTACTGTACAGAGATTATCTGGATTATTACAAGAAGAAGCAAGTTTATGATGAAGCTGTAATAAAGCATAATACTCTGCATAAAACTGCTTATAAAAACGATGGTACTCTTTACTTTAGGTAAACCTTTTTTTCTTTTAGTTGTCTTAACGTTAGCTTCCTTTTTTGTTTAGTCAATTAAAATATAATATACTGGCCTGCCATTAGTAATTTAGTTGTATTGGCCTATCATTGGTTATTTGTATTGTATGACGTCATTTTTTATAGGCACTATAAAGATCTTTATCAATAAGTATTATTATAACTATTAATATATCTTTCCTTTTCCTAACCCTAATCTAGAAATGATCTTATTTGTTATTTTTAGACTGAAGCTTTAACATTTAATGCCTAACCTCAATTACAATAATTAAAGCTTATGAAAACTAAAAAATTGTAGCTATAATGTTATGTTACAAATATAATTATTATTTTAGTGATGTATCCAAGAAAATTCATACAGAACCAAGCCATTATGATGACTATAAGGTTTGTCAGTTTTTTAAGTTAATTATTATATCAGGATTAATTCTATTACATAAACTAATATGATTTTAGTTTGTTAAGAACTCATTTTATGCTTTTAAGCATCACACAGGTCTCGGGCTGGTTTTAGTGTATATAATTTTTAAATTTAGGTCTTTGCTAGGGTCCTAATCGTTAGATTAGTTTATAAGTAGTATAACTTTTTAGTAAATAAAATAACAATAGTAGAGTTCAAACCCTCTGTTCTACAAATAAAAAACTATATTTGTAATTAAAAAGGGAAATTAATAATTTGAATGCTACACCACAAATGGGAATGGAGGGAGTAGAAAATTCAGTCATGATAATGGCATTAATGCTGCATAGTCAAAATCATTTTTAAAACAAGCAGACTAAAATAAAAGACTTTAAAAGTAGCTTTGCTTATAAATCATAAAAATACAATTTTGTTGTATTTAGGAAAAATCTCATCTGCATGACCATTCTTTACATGAACACCAGTCTACACACTCGTCAGGTAGACTTCTATTTTTCATCCAACTTGATATTAAAGTTATTTTTAATAGATACAGATAGAGTAATTCTACTTATTCTGGCTGATTAAGATAATATGAATCTAGATTATATCTATTTCTAATGGTTAGGAAGCTTTTTGTAGGGCCCGTATACTGGCCCGTATACTTGGTAATTTAGTAGTGCACTGGCCTATCATTGGTCATTTGTGTTGTATGACTTCCTTTTTGGCACTATAAATACCTTTAATGTTTAGGTTATGTTCACTATCCTGAAATAGAATCATACACAGACACCCCTGGCACTACTTCAACTACTAAGGTATTATCTTATTCTACATGTCACATTTCCAGCTTCTATTTTAAATCTTATAATTTTTGGCCTAATAAAAGCACCAGTGGTTAAACATAACGACACACTTATGGATAAAATTTTAAGCTTTCAATTAATTGCACTCAGAGTATTCAAAACTTTTTCACATAAATAAAATCTCATCTTTAACGTAATCTAAAATAATCAAAAAATTCCAGCAATGTGATTAATTTAGCAACTGAGTAAATCATATTTCCATCAAAAACTTACATACTTTTATTAATTGTTGATAATATTATTTTGTAGAGTCCTGAGTATAGCTACAAAATCATAACACCAAATTATGATGAAGTTAGAACTTTGCCTGCAAAAAATAAGGTAAACTGAATTCAAGAAGATTGACGCATTTTTTTTTCTTTTTATCATTGTATATTACATGGTCTAACCCTTCTTCTGAATTATCCTAAAATTATGGAACGAACAGTCTATCCGTTTAAGATATCTTACTATACATACAGTCAGACAGAAAGCCGGTAACTTTATGATACATAATTAGCTGTAGCCTGAATTTCTGAAATAGAATAATAATGATGCTTTCACTCAAAGTACGTTTGCTTCTTTATTAGCTTAGGTCATATTAGATTAGATAATATTTGTTATTAGGTAGAACAAAACTAAACCCACTTTATTTTCAATTTATTTCACTTTAAGGCAACGCACCTGCATAGCTAATTATTCATCATTTGTCTAAACTGTTTTAGGGAGTTTATGTGCCCCAAGAAGAATTCCACCACCTATCATCTTTGCCACCTTATTCATCCTCAATAGCTACTACTCAATCAACCACTGTTCAAGAAGGTAGGCGGATTATATATTAATTTATTTGATACAAGAAGAGCTTTTAAAAAGTGAATGAGAAGTTATTTGTGATTATCAGATCTTTTGCTTCAAACTCACAGGCAATTTGATAAAACTTATCATATGAGGAAAAAAAGGGTTTACATGGGTAACTTTTAAAACATAAAAATCTTGCTAGCCACAACATTGATTGAATTTTCTATTACAGAAAAGCTACATATAGGTTCTGGGATGGTTTTAGGCTAGTTTTTTTTTGCTAGTCTAGGAGTTGTTGTTAGCTATATTTCTGCTATACTTTGAATACAAGGCGGCAACATGCATGGGGTGCAATTTCTAGTTGATAGATAAATCACACAATATTATTTCAGAATCCTCCCCGGTATATTCAAGTACAACACCCACAACAACATCACAATCTACTACAGGCATTCAATTAACACCAATTGAACACCTAACAAAAATATTTTAGTGAAAATATTGGTTTCAAAGGAAACTTTAAAAAAGTGTTCATCTACATTTACATTCACTGTTGAAAAAAAAGATCAGCATAATGGAAATGATGTAAAAAATCAACCAAATATAAAAAAACTAACCATAAGATAAAATATCTACAATATATTTCTTAATAATGTAACCTCCAACCTTTCTGCTTCTTCAGATAACAGATTTACCTCAAATTAATACTAAGTTTTATTTTCAAAAAGAACATTTAGTCTCTAATAAAATAATATTGATTGAATATATTTCTAACAGAATCAACCACCAAAGGATCGACCGCGTATACTCTACCATCAACCTCATATACCTCACAATCAACCACTTCAGTTCCTGTGTATCAACCATCTGTGTCTACTCCTGGTAAAATATATTTTTGTAGTGGGATGAGATAAAATTTTGTCCTAAACATCACAAATTCTTAATTTTCCTAACAAATTCTTATTTTCCTCACAAATTCATAATTTTCTAACAAATTCTTAATTTTCCTAACATATTCTCACTGAATAGGGAACTTAAGTACATTAGAAAGGAAGGACTCAAACACTTTTGAAGTGGTTTTATTAAAAAAAAAGGATAGTTGTCTAACTGACCTACAGACTGACAAATATACATTACACATAAAAGAGTTGAATAGAAGTACTTTATTGAACAGTATTTTATATATTATAATGATGTTATTCTTTTTAGGAGCTTCCTATACAATTTCCACTAGTACACCAGCCTATGCTAGAACAACTATTACCACCAAGAAACCAGAACCTTATCCCTATAATCCAGGTAAGATTTCTAGGAGCTTCCTACACAATTTCCACTAGTACACCAGCCTATGCTAGAACAACTATTACCACCAAGAAACCAGAACCTTATCCCTATAATCCAGGTAAGATTTCAAGGAGCTTCCTATACAATTTCAACAAGTACACCAGCCTATGCTAGAACAACTATTACCACCAAGAAACCAGAACCTTATCCCTATAATCCAGGTAAGATTTCTAGGAGCTTCTTATACAATTTCAACCAGTACACCAGCCTATGCTAGAACAACTATTACCACCAAGAAACCAGAACCTTATCCCTATAATCCAGGTAAGATTTCAAGGAGCTTCCTATACAATTTCAACAAGTACACCAGCCTATGCTAGAACAACTATTACCACCAAGAAACCAGAACCTTATCCCTATAATCCAGGTAAGATTTCTAGGAGCTTCTTATACAATTTCCACCAGTACACCAGCCTATGCAAGAACAACTATTACCACCAAGAAACCAGAACCTTATCCCTATAATCCAGGTAAGATTTCTAGAAGCTTCTTATACAATTTCAACCAGTACATTAGTCTGTGTTAGTACAACTATTACCACCAAGAAACTAGAACCTTATCCATATAATCCAGGTAAGATTTCTAGGAGCTTCCTACACAATTCAACCAGTACACTAGCATATGCTAGAACAACTATTACCACCAAGAAACCAGAACCTTATCCATATAATCCAGGTAAGATTTCTAGGAGCTTCCTACACAATTTCAACCAGTACACCAGCATATGCTAGAACAACTATTACCACCAAGAAACCAGAACCTTATCCATATAATCCAGGTAAGATTTCTAGGAGCTTCCTACACAATTTCAACCAGTACACCTACATATGCTAGAACAACTATTACCACCAAGAAACCAGAACTGTATTCTTATAATCCAGGTAAGATTTCTAGGAGCTTCCTATACAATTTTAACCAGTACACCAGCCTATGCTAGAACAACTATCACTACTAAGAAACCGGAACCGTATTTTATGTATGTTTTAGTTTTTACACAATTTACTATTTTTAGGATACCCGCCCCCACCCCAATTTGTGCAAATTGCGCCCAAATCCTACGGAGTACCCAAGACATCTGCCCACGAACATGAGGCACCCAGTGATGACCTAGAGTTGCACCATCACCCTATTCCTGACTCTTATGGCAGCCCTGATCATGTTATTTCCACACCTGCCACATCTAAATATGAAGCACCAAAGGTTTGTATTTTAAGATCATAAGATAAATTATATCCATGTAAATTTTAAAATAATTTGAAGATCTGGTGCTTTGCCTGAGATGGCCAAACAAACAAATAACCTTTCCTCCCCATTTTTACATAAATTGAAATATGGGGGAGTAGTTTTTTCTTCTTATACCTATACCTAACCCTGCGGAACCTACATCTATGAGGCTCCCTTGTACAAAATATAACTGAACCTAACTGAATGGTATGATAAACACTAGGAAAAATATCCCACCCCTCTTTATTTTTAATATTTTTTTTTTTATGAACTTTTATTTAGGTTGAAGAGCCTGTTGGATCATACCTACCTCCCCCACGCCACCCTCTGCCCCCCAGCAAGTCATATTTGCCCCCAGTTGATTCAGATTATGTTCCCCCAAAGGTGAGCATTAAAATAAGCGCAGCTACTATATAAACAAGGTATATCTTTGCTTCTGGCCGTACGTCAGTCTGTAAAGTATTACACTTTTCAAAACTCAAATAGAAAGCAGGGAAATACAGGGTGCATCAATTAAAATCTTGAAAAATATATAAATGGTGCTATTTATGTTAATAGAAATGTTCTAAAAATGGATATAATAAATTGGATTTAACATTTTTTTCACAGGATGAATTTGCAGAGTCATATTTGCCAACAGAGGCCTATCAAGAACCAAAAGAATCATATTTACCCCCTTCAAGGTAAATACAAAGAAAGACAAATATTGAACAGAAAATGTTATGGTCACTAAAATTGGAAAAAAAACCTCCCTTTTTTTCGGTTTTAGTTGGGGAGGAGATTTTTTGCTCATAGGGCAATTAGTGGATGTGAATCATGTATTTTTATGTTCATATGGACAAAAGATGGCTTACTTCCTCTAAAAATAAGGTTACTCATGAACGTAAAGGAAAATGATAGGCACGGTTTTTAGTTAAGGAAGGCATACAGAGAATGAGATCTTAAGGGATAAGACTGTGGACAATAAGATAAGATACATCCCCAATGTAGATAAACAGAATCACTCCTTTGTAGATAAACGTTATTGGTTGAAAAATTTGGACACACTAGTTTGAAACCAACTGATCATAGAGCGGAGTTATCTTAGAAACGAATATGAAAAGATGGTTATACAACTTCGGGTACCCCTCTCTACCTGATTATTATATTTTTACTAACGTCAAAACAGCATAAACAATTTTAATCAATATAATCACCTTCTAGAAATGAAAAACCGCCCAGCAAATCGTACCTGCCCCCGCCTCCAGCCGCCCATCTTCCCCCACCAGCTCCCCATCATGATGTTCACATCAAGTTTCCTGATAACAAAGGTATGGAATAAAATTTACAAGAAATATATTTTTTTTAAAGTCGGTTAAGGAAAAAGACTTGTAGTTTTGTAACTTTAACTTTTTTTGGTGTTTTTTAGTTTTGATGTAATGTTTATAAAAGTCAATTATTTAATGTACTATATTTTTTTATTAAGAAAATGTCTTCTTTTAGCTTATGGATATTCAGCACCCCAACACAACCCATCTCCACTTCCATCAATTGGTAAGTGATTTTTTAAATATTAGCCTGTCGAATATGCTATAAAAGACAAAGTATGTAATATACAAAGGTTTTGCGATTTTCTGTTATATTTCATATCCTTCTCACTATTTCTCTCTCTCTTTCATTATCTCTCTCTCTATCACTCACTTTCTCTCTCTCTCACACTCTCTCTCTCTCTCTCTCCCTCTCTCTCTCTCTCTCTCTCTTTCTCTCTCACATGACCCTTGAACATCTGACCTATTACATTGTGTCCAGCCATTATTTCTTTGTTGCTTATTTGCCAATAGATGTTTTTATCAATTTTAAAGCTACTATATATCTGACCTTTTCTTTTCCCCCCTCCCAATATTTCTACCCATTCCTTTTTACCCTTTTTTTCTCTGTTTTGGAAGTTATCATCCTTGGTATTTAGGTTACCCCCAACTGCAAGGAGTAGATGACTACCACTCTCTGATAAAAGAAAGTATCAAGAGCCTTCATGAAAAGAACTTTGCTAACCACCATGCTCAAACTATTGATCTTACTGGAGGCTTGTATTCTACCAACTTTAAAACAGGTAAAAATTGATTATTTTTTAATAAAAAAATTATGGGACATGACAATAAAATAATTAAAAATCTTCCTCCAAATTATCGTAAGTAAAATTCTACCTTTGGAATCTAGTTTATTTTTTTGTGTAAAAAAACAGTAATTTAATTAAACCTGCATTTTCCCTTCCCTCTCTGTATTCGTTCGAAGCCGTTTATGGTGCCTAAAATAATGCCATAAATACAAGACAAATGACCAATGATATGACAATACACAGAATGAATGACCAATGGAAGGCCAGTATACATTTTAATTAGACAATGGTAGGCCAGTATGACTTCATTTTTTTAATAGGCATTATAAATGGCTTCTATTTATTTCACATATACTGTCGAATAGCATTGAAGATCTTTGAAACGACAGTATTGATTGGTTTTTGATCTCAAATGACAAAAATCTTCCAAAATTATTTATAAAAATCTTCGAAATAATAGAATAATAAAAAAAAATTATGTTATACCTATTAATAATTCAGGACCGTACAGCCAACCCAAGGGGTATACAGGAAGCACTCCCCAACCTCTGGTTAATGGAGTTAGACATCATGTACACCAGGTATCTATCTATCTATCAACCCAAGGGATATACAGAAAGCACTCCCCAACCTGTGGTTAATGGAGTTAGACATCATGTACATCAGGTATCTATCTATCTATCTATCTATCTATCAACCCAAGGGATATACAGAAAGTACTCCCCAACCTGTGGTCAATGGAGTTAGACATCATGTACATCAGGTATTTATCTATCTATCAACCCAAGGGATATACAGGAAGCACTCCTCAACCTGTGGGCAATGGAGTTAGACACCATGTACATCAGGTATCTATCTATCTATCTATCTATATATTTGTATATCTATCTATCTATCAACCCAAGGGATATACAGGAAGAACTCCCCAACCTGTGGTCAATGGAGTTAGACATCATGTACACCAGGTATGTATCTATCTATCAATCTTTCTATCTATCTATCACTCCCCAACCTGTGTTCAATGGAGTTAGACATCATGTACATCAGGTACCAACTTTCAATACTAGCCCCTAATAATCATGCCTTTAGTCAAACATTATAATATCTTTGTTTGTAGGTACCTTTCTTACTAAAAATTGAACCTGGGGACCCTGCAGGATCCCAGTTTCGCATTAATGGATGTTCTCAACTAGGGTTGGGCCGGATACTTTTTTGGCCGGATACCGCTTACCGGATATCCGGCTGATTTCAAATGCCGGATATCCGGTAACCGGCCGGATATCCGGCCAACGCCGCATATCCGGCAAATATTCGGTTATCCGGCCAAATTACCGGATATCCGGCCGGATAACCGGCCAAATTACCAGATATTAAAGAAGCAAAAAAAAATTTCATCAGAAATCTTATATAAATTTACATAAAGTTAAACTTGTTCAGAAAAAATGTACTTCTAGCTTCAATAATAAGAAAATTATAGCCATTTAAAATTTAAAAAGTAGAGATTTTTTGGTGTAAAGTATAAAAAAATTATAGAGCCGGATATCCGGCCGGATATCCGGCCACACCGGATATCCGGCCCAACCCTATTCTCAACCTTGTTTAATCCTATTATATATCAAACTTCTTATCTACTTATGACTAACTATGTATCTGATTTTCTATCTTTCTGCCTCTCTATCTCTCATCCTTTCTACCTATCTGCCTCTCTATCTGCTTAACTATCTGTCTAAATTTCTATCTCCCTGACTATCTATCTACCAAAATATCTATCTGCCAAAATATATATATATATATGCCTATCTGTCTATCTGCCTATTTATCTATATGTCTAACTAGCTATCTGCTTGTCTTTCTATCTCTCTCTTTATCAATCTGTGAATCAAAATATCTAACTATTTTCTATCTGTCAAGGAGACTAAATACCACGGGGCCGGGCATCAATCCTCTCACCTGGAGCACCATGGACCCAACCACCATCACGTGCAACACATCCAGCACCATAAACCTGCCCCCGCCATCCATCTGTCCCCGGCTGTGGCCCCCACACACCATGCCCCCACTCCGGGACATTATACTCCAGGTAACCCCATCTTATTCATGGAAGGAGGGGACATGGAAATATAAATTTTACTAGTACTTATAGATTATTAAAAAATATTTATCGTAAATATCGTAATTTATCAAGTACTTCTTTTTTCCTTTTAATCTATTTTACAGAATAAATGTTTATTTTTATGTTAAATGTTATTTATTGTTTAATGACGTGCTATAAATTTTATCAAATTAATTTTGATTGTTTCAGCCCCAATTGTGAAGCACCACCCAACTCCACTTCACCAGGAAAACTATTTAAAAACAAATTTTAAAATCAAAATATATTAGTTTAAAAAAAAATTCAAATCAAATATATGATTTAGGCATAAAAGGGAAACCTTTGAAAATATCCCTCCTCCCCCTGATGCACAAAATATCTTAAAAACTGTCAAGAAACAAAATAAATCCCTCATAAAAGAAATAAAGGACAGAAAAAAAAATACACAAGTACAACCTTCATATTTAAATATGTTTTGATTCTGCAGTACGGAAAGGCAGTTCCTCTGGAGCCTGTAGCCCCGCACCTGCCAGCCCTACCTGACCTGGGAGCCCCTCTGCATCCTGCAGGGTCGGTTGTCCACCATCACCATGCTAAACCCCTCCATCATGCACCCCCACAAGGAATCAATTAATTATTATATAGTACAAATTTTTGAAATAAAAATACCAAATAATACAAAATTCAATAAAAGTCTTCAAAGTTGTTAATCCAAGATGTAAGAAAACGTTATTACAAAATTATATGATTGGGGACTAGTGTAATAAACAGCCCAATGTCCCCTTTCTCCTAGATAATCATTTATTTGCCTTGTTTCTAAGATTTTGAAAGGAAGGTTGTACGTTTAGGTCCAGCCCTTATGAATTTTTTGTTTGTCCCTCTGAACCATTGAACCCATTAAGTTCTCTATTTTAGGAAAGTTTACATAGATCCTTGTGTGTTTTTTATGCTAATTTATATTAAATCGAATAAGAACCCTCTACATGATGCTAGTAAATAATAAATTGATTGATTTCAGGCCATATATTTGAATCAGATGAAGAAAAGAAACAATTCTTTAGCAATAGGAAAGCATTTATAATTTTTAGTAGCGAAGCTAATTCAAAAAAAACTTATACAAGTTAGCCTCATGTAATACTTTGTCAATATTTCCTATTGTATTCTCATTTGGACAAATTGTATTTTTTCGCAAGTTGATGAACAATTTTAAGATACTGCTATAATCAATACGGAAAGCTATAATGTTTAAAAGGATATTATCAGGGCTCAGCCGCTCATAAGTCTCAAATTTTAACCCGCTAATGTGACAAAATATTTTTTTTTTTATAAAGATGGATAATCTGTTCAGGAACAGATGTATACATCCAGCTAAATTTTAAAGTTATAATATGAAGATAAACGCGCGGCTGCCGAACCCTGGATATTTCATATACATACATTGAATTTTAAAACTTCGCTATTAATCAAATTAAATTTAAATGCTTTATCAAATACAGGAAAGCTCTGGAGGACGAGCTGAAAACCCTCCGACCAATAAACAGAGGTCTTACAGTAACCTCCCCACCAAAGTTGGAACGTCTTAGAATCCAAGAAAACGAAGGTTTGATAATTTTTTATACTTTTAAGAAATATAGTAATGTATCTAAGCAGGACTAAGGCTATTTTCCTGAGTTTACTGACCAAAAAGATATTACGATGGCTCTTAGAAAACAACTACTACCAATCCAACATGGTATCGTAAAATAAATGTAGAATGTGTGGGGAAGGGTGGGTCACCCTTCGCCGCTGTCTTTTGTTAATTGTTAACTTGTTGGGTAGGTTGGGTTAGATTTAATTAGGTAGCCCCGTAGTAGTTAGGCATTATAGGGAAAGGGTTCATAAACTCTTATTTTCAATTTAAAAAATAATGGGAGGGTGGGGGAGGTTCTACGATCGCTAAGAACTTTGCGGAAAGCAATAGTTTAAAATTTTATCCACATTTTTCAAATAGATGTTATCGAAGCTAACACACCATCAACCACATCTACAAGCACCACAACAACAACCACCACTACTACTACAACTACACAGACAACAACTGAAGAGAGTACAACAACAACAACTACATCTGCCACAACCAAACAACCGCTGAACACACCCTCACTAAGCTTCGCTCCTGATATTACTAGTGATGAAGATATTTCTTTGGAGGCGGAGATTTCTAGGTATTATTTTAATCCAGGGACCTAAAGGGATAGGAAAATGGCCGATAAATTGATGAACATCCCCAATAGGAATTCACAAAATTACTTCTTCTGTAGATTACAAATATTGGTTGAAACATTTGGGCACTTATTTAAATAAATCAACCAAATAAATTCAATAAAATTCCCCAAAGTTGTTGAGCCAACGAATAAGAAAACATTATTTGAAAACTTTAGGGACTAGTGTAATGAACAGCCCATTGTCCCCTCCCTACCTGCGCTATAAGTGTATCTATCTATCCAGGGAAGTTGGAAAGAAGGAGGTGGAGAAGTTTGCCCGTGACATCAAAGTGAAGCCAGCCCAACAAAACAGAATCAACACAAATCTGGAAAATCAACGAAAACAGAGAATAGAAAATGCGGGTAAGAATTTTAATAGCGCAGCTAGCTACTCTTGATCAAGTCTATCTTTCTTACAGAGAACCAAATCCTATAAAATTTTATCGGTTTAGTCTAGAGTTGGGATTTTCCTAAGCCAGCAGAGGAAATTTCAATTGTCCAAGAGACTTTATTATTATTTGGCTTTTTATTAATTTGTTTACATATTGATTTTAATATTTGAAATAGTGTGTATTATGTACTGGATTATTAGCTTTTGAAATTAATTGAATTAGACTGTACATGCAAATATACTATATATATATGTATGAGATTGTATTTTCCAAAAGGATATATGTATATGTTCATGTAATTAATTATTCATTTGATATTGAGGATTTCTTTATTATGATCTTTGAAAGTGATTGGTATATATAATCAACTTTTCATAATTGTTTCATAATTAATTGTATAATGTTAATCATGAAATTAATTACACAAGAAAATTAATATTTCATTACAATTAATTAAAAGCTAAACATATAAATTAAACAAGGATGATAACATCCACTAACGGCGACGTATATCAACAACATAAATAGAAGATTTCAAATTGTTCTTAATGGCAAAATAGCAATAGAGAAATTCAAATGTATCCTCAAAAAGACGGACAAACGGACAGACAAAGTGTAGTTAAAGAGTAGCTTCGTTATTTTTGATTAGAAATATAAAATTAATTGATTTTTATTAAGATTTAAATTTATTTAGATTTATTATTAAACCATATATGTGAAAATTGCATAAATACATGAGAAATTGTATGCATTTATAACAAATGTTTCTAAATTATTTATGTGTGAATTTATATTTGTATGAAAATTAAATATGCATTTGATTTTGATATAACATAACATTTCAAAAAGCTATTTAATTCTTTTATATGGAGAAAAGAAATAGCTTAGAGACGGAAACTTGCGCAGAGAGAAAAAAAAACTGCAGGCTGAAATTTTTAAAGAAGCTGCATTAAAATGTGTTATTTACATTTTTATTCAATTTAAGACAATATATAAGATAAATTATGATTTTTAAGGTTTTAAACACGTACTTCCAAAACCTAAAATGATAAAGTTGTTCTAGCAAATTGAAATAATAAAGAGTATTTTAAATCAGTACTCTGCAGACGCGACTAAGCCCCAAATTTAAAACCATTTGGATACTTTCAAAAAGTTTGAAAAAAGGGATTGCCATATTTGGGTCAGGTTTAGACATCCAGCTGATTTTAAAATTGTTAAAAGTTGATTTCCCTTAAAGACTTACAGGCGGTTGACGTGTGGCTGCCGAGCCCTGCCCTTATGGTACAATTTTGACACCCTGTTGACATAATTCAAGAAGTTACATGGGAATAAAACTGAATGTTTTCACTTTGCAGTCAATATCTTATTTCAGGAAAACTTAATATTAACAATGCTTTAAAATTACATAGAAGCTTTAAACCTTCTTTAAATACGTAGGTTTTTTTTATTTTAAAACGCAATTCAGGTTTTGTAACATATTGGCCTGTCATTGGTTATTTGTAATATATGACGTCATTTTTTTTATTGACACTATATAAAGCTTATAATATAATATTGACTGTTTTATAGGAACACTTTATTAGAGGAGAAATTTTATTTTTGATTTGTTACCACTGTTAAATATTATTATGTATTATGTTATATTGTCAACAAATCAGGGAAGGAGGGCTGTTTATTACACAATTCCCCAAAGTTCTATAATAACATTTTCTTATTCGTTTCTTAACAACTTTGAGAACTTTTACTGAATTTTGATTGGTTCATCTTTTAAGTTGAGTGGTCAAATGTTTCAACCAATAATTGTAATCTACATATGGAGTAATTTTGTGTATTAACATTGGGGATGTACATTAATTAATTTGCTCTTGTCTTATCCCTTTAGATCCCTGATTATTTTCTATTGTCAACAAATAATTTTCACTCCTTTCACTTTACCACATGATACTTGGATATTAAAAAGTACGTTCTTATCTATTTATCAAAGTTGTAAGGATATGACAATGGCAGACCCCTCGCTTTTTCAAATTTGTGAAATTTTAGCATGGATAGATGAAAATATTTTTGTCTCAACCATGACACTTTGGTTGAGCTTGGACTTCCGAATTAGCGGGAAGTTCACGAGATCAGTTGGCGAACATACAAAACCCCCAATACCAGGAACCATCAAGATTCAACAGCAGGTTTGAATATAGATTTATTGATGAAATTATTTCAAAAGACCTGAAATTACAAGATCAATTAATAAACAGAATAAAATATTATTCGTTATCTTAAAACTTTGAGCACTAAAAAAAATCTTTTTCTTTTCTTATGGTTAAAGAATCTTTGGAAACTTTGGCTTTAAAGGAAAATTATTTGGTTTAATAAATCATTGTTAAATGCAACAATAAGGCACATAAAAATTACTAAAACATATATTAATCATAATTAAGTTTCATGCTTAGCTGGCTAAAGCCTTTTTTAAAACTACATATAATCGTCCTATACACCATACTTCTTAATCAAATTAACAAATTCTACCTGAAGCTCTTATGGTTTCAAATCCCTGATATACTAGGGTAGTTCACACTCAATGAGACCAATGATAGGCCCAATTTTGTTCTCCGCAATCTTCACACTCTCATATCTCATTCAAAAGTAAAGAACGTGCGCTTCAAAATAAACAAACACTCTATGCCGCGCCACATTATGAAAGGAAAGCCCTAAAAGACGACATTTGCGCTTTGATTTTGGTTTAATGATAAGGAATTTAATTTCGAACTTGATAAACACAAAGCTTCCTCGAAAAGAGGTTAAGACACACCCCCCGTTTGAAAGTCAAATTAACTTCCTTAACGAGATTCAAGGTTTTTTTCGCGCTGAGCACTAGCAACATTTCTCACTAAACTCAACTCACCATAATCACATGAGAATGGCCACATCCCGAAAACGTGACAATTTTGCTCCTAACTAAATGAAACCCCGTGAAATGCATACACAATATTATACTCCTCACTAGGACTCATAATACCTCACATTTTAGGATAGAAGGATGGGGATTGGTTTGTACCATACAACATTCCATGCACATGACAATCACAAGATCACATACACAATCCTAAAATAGATAATCCTATTAATCATGATGTTGTAAATATAACAACTATACTAATTAATAATCATTTCATAATCAATAGGCAATAAATCATTATTAATAAATCAATAAGTACCTACGAAATCAGGTTGAAATGTAAATGTAAACAAATAATGTAAAAATAAAACGAAATAAATCTTAGACAAGAAAATTAAGATTTATAGGTACTTAAAACTAAATTTGTTAAGCATCAAAAAGAGTAGTAAGAAAAAATTTTTCAAAATCCTTGGGCAGAAAGTTTTTCAAACCTAATGAATAAGAACTGTAATATCTTAATCAACAATAAAACTTTTTAATACTTAAAGAATAGCAAAATATTAATATCTTCGTTAGAATTTTCATTGAAATTATGAAAAAAATACCAATTTTTCTTTGTAAAAAAAAACTTTAAATATGAATTTTCAATCATTCCTTGATCTGAATAAAAATGTTTTACTTGATTGAAATTCATATATAATTTTAAAAAAAATCTGCTAAAAAAATACTTGATTTTTTCATAGAATAAATATCGAATCACGCAACCTCGACACATTTATTCCTTTTTGTTAAACTTTTCAGGTAAGTTTTAAAATGAATTGTACTTTTGAAAAGAAATTAAACTCAATAAAATTAAATTTGAGCATATGAAATAGAAGAATATTTAATCGCATTTCATTTGATTCTTATTTTAGGCATAAAAATAGGCATATGAAAAATGTGGCTTTTTACTAAAAAAAATCTCAATTTCCATAAAATAAGAATCAATTATTAATCATAATTTTTAACAACTGCCTGACTGATACAGCATGTTCTTCTAGGGGAGATTTATCCGTCAGTCTGAACAAGACTCTTGCCGTCTTTCTTCCATCCTCAATTCTCGTCACTCGGCCCATCCTCAAACATCTCATCAGCGGATTGGTACTCGTAACCAGAACTACATCTCCATCAGCTAGTGGCTCTGCCATCTCATCCTTCCACTTGGACATCCGTAATATCTTCGGTAGGATCTCCTGGCGGTAGGCAGTCCAAAACTGGGCAGATAAATCTTCCAACAACTTCAACCTGGAGGAAATTTGGTCCTCCGGTTTCATCGCCACATTGCACAACGGCTGGCGGTCAACATTTCCCAGCAGCTGGCCAGGGGTAATTAGCCGCCAATTCTCCACGTCGTTCGCAGCTTCAATCGTCAGTGGTCTGCTATTCATAATTTTACTGACCTCCGCCAACAGCACCAGGAGCTCGTTGAAATTAACAGAACTATTCACCAACTTCTTGGACAGCAATCTCTTGGTTAGTCCCACCATTTTCTCAGCCTGCCCAATATAATGGTGGGCTCGGGCCGGGATCTGAGACCAAGAAAACTCTACCTGGCTGCCCAACTTCTGCTCTAAAACCTTGCGAGCACCGGATAATTGTGTGCCCATGTCGCTTACTATGATCTTCGGCAGACAATGAACAGCTTCCAACTTGCGCAGGGACAACAGGATACTGCTGGTATCATACTTTTCCAAGGCATCTAACCACAACGCCCCTGAGAATCTGCAGACCACCACGAACACCCACACCTTCTTCGTTGCTGTCTGACTCCTCGTTTTGGCGGCAGCTCTCCTCGTAACCAGCGGACCCATCAGGTCGACTTGCACAGCTTCAAAAGGCCTGCTCGGGACCAACTTGTCAGGTAACACCTCCTTCATGGTAGCACGACATTCCTTAGCCCTCTCAACACTGCAGGGCCAACATTTCTTCACTTCCATGATGGCCAACCTCCTTGCCTTCACAATCCAGCACCAACGGCGGCTCTCAGCTAAAGTTCCACGGACACCAGAGTGAAGCTCAACATGCGCTTCTCTCATAAAAATAGCAGCTAACCAATTACCAGGCTCCAAAATTATTAAACCTGGCATGTCTTCAAATATCATTTTACGGCCGCCAGTAATGGCGTCAATGACTGGCTGTCCTCGACCAACCATTTTAAGAATCCTCATCTCCCTGGTCACATAATTTCCACCGGGACCAACGACAGGCCAGGTCAATGATACTTCATGCACTAATGGATTTAATGACGCATAATTGCCTTTAGCATCATTTATCCACTCATCCTCTTGGCTTCGGGACACAATGAAAAGTTCCGCCGCCGCCATAAAATTGTACAAAGACGGCTTGTACACAGCATCTGCGGCTGCTACATGACTACCCGCGGCTGTAGCCTTACCTTCTTGTCTGCTCTTTAGCTTCTTCAACCAGGTGTTCGCAACTTGCAGGACAGCTGCCATAATACGTTTGGCCTGTCCAAATGACCTCCTGTGCTTAAACCTAAAGACATCTTCAGCGGCTTCTCCGGCAACTTTCATTGAACATAACTTAACCATTTTGGTATTCAACTCCTCAGGGGGTAAAACCTGCTTGACTTCTTCGGCAGTTTTCACCGGCCACGCACTTTCATCCTGGCGCAACCATTCTGGGCCCAATCTGTACCTGGAACCTGGTCCCAAATCTGATACTTTGCAGGTGCTTCTGGTGCCCAAATCTGCAACGTTTTGCGTCCCCGGGACCCACCTCCAGTCATCCTTGTTGGTCGCAGATTGAATTTCTCCAATACGATGAGAATTAAATGTGTTCAACATAGCACTGTTGGAAACTATTTGTGATAAAACACACGATGAATCAGTAAAATACATCACTCTGATAACATCAAAAGGCAGGGCATCTCTGACGGACTTTGCCAACCTTGTGGACATCTGGCACCCCATCAACTCAAGGCGTGGAATTGACTCACACTTGACCGGCGCAACTCTTGACTTGGTGGCTAGCAGAAACGTTTCAAAACCTTGTCTAGTTGGCCACCTCAAATATGCATTAGATGCATAAGCCTCTGATGACCCATCCGAAAACATCATCAAGGATGGAAGGCCAGTTGGTTCATCCGGGACCACACAACGGTCAAACTCCAATTTAGCGACCTCAGCTCTGTCCTCCAGCGACTGAACAAGTTCATCCCGTAGACTTTTTGGAATGAAATCTTGCCAGCCCAAATTCAGCAAACAAGTTTTCCGCAGGACAAGTTTAATTCTCAACAGAATAGGGCTGCAAAGCCCAATCGGGTCGAAGGTTTGGGCGGCGAACCTGTGGACCATCTTCTTCGTCAGATTCTCGTCCAAGGCGTCCTGGAGGTTGTACAAATCAGCATCCTCTTTCACCTTCCTTCCCTTGACTTTACCATCTTGGTTGACTCTTGTGGCAATGGACAACACATCGGTGGCTGGCTTCCATATCAGCCCGAGAACCTTGGTATGCTGGCAATCATCTCCAGAATAAATGACTTGTTTGAAGGAAAAACTACCTTTGCCGATAATCCTGTCGGCCTCTTTCATCATCTCCTTGGCTTCTGGCTTCGATCCTGCTCCCGAAATAACGTCGTCTATGAAGCTGTGCTTCTCAAGCTTGACTGCAACTGGAATCTGAGGTAACTTGAACTCCTCATCAGGGTAGGTAGGTATTTGTGGCTCCTTCCATAATTCAGGTTTGGCAACAATTTCACTACCGTTTATTTGTCCCTCTCCATACATCTCCTTGACCTCTGCTTCACTCTTTCCGCCGAACAGGCGGGACGTCAACTTCAGGGCTGTAACTGCCAAATTTCCCGCAGCTAACTCGCCGAAATTCACAACTTTGGTCAGGTAAATTTCAAGTGGACCATCTGGCGTCGGGGAAAATAAAACTCTCTTCATCTGGCTGTCGAACTCTGTGGCCAGGATGGAGTTATAAAACTTGGAGATATCCGCGGTTATACCAACCTTGTAACCGCGGAAAAGCATCAAATGATAAAAAATCTTCTGCATTGGCGGCGGGCCTCCCAGCATTATGTTATTAAAACTGGTACCCTTGAACGTCAGAGAACTATTTGCACACAATCGCATGGGTGTGGAACTTGAATCCTCCTTGAAAGCAACCACTATTGATGAACAAGACTTAGGTCCTTCATACTGCAACTCTTCAGGCGTGGCTTTTTGGAAAACGCCTCTTCTTATGGCGTCGTTGAATACCTCCACATACATTCCATAGGTACCTTCCTTGACCATCCTGGCACGATCCTTTTCAGCAATTTTGCGGGCTAAACTCTCATTGTAGGGTAAAGTGTGAGGATCTTCAATATAAGCATATTGACCTGTCCACTTGTTGGACTGCAAGTCTAGTGTTAAACCTGCCTCAATTATCCTCTGCCTCTCACGCTGGTCCCAGGTAGTGCCGTCGGCCATAGCCTTGCACTCTTGACAAGCAGTACATCCTGGACAAAGTGCCTGCGGCTGTATGCCAAACGATTCAGACGTCAGAAAGTCTGGCAAAGTGCCTCCACTGACACTGACAGCCTTATAAGCCGACTTTTGATCTCCAGCTCCACCATCAGCACTCGTACAGATAAAACCACTACCAAAAATGGTTCGCCACAACATAGACTGGCCCACTTTCTGGTAGGTTGAAGGAAACACGTCAGGATGTGTATTTCCAATGATGATATCTAAGCCTCCACTAATATATGTAAACCTTTCTGGCGGCATTTTAAATATCTCGGCGGCAGTTTCGGGGTGGACCGAGCGCATCTCGTTGGCCCCGCCGAGGGTAGGCATGACAGCTGCCTCAAACTCCCTCAGATTGCCGTCCCTATCCTTCAAATAAAACACAACATTGCGGCAGGAAGACTCACTGCCATCAGCTACAGAAATCGTTGTATATCTGCCAGTAGATTTCAGCTTCAACTTGTTGGATAACTTCTCAGACACAAGTGGCAAATTTGCCCCGGAGTCAAACATTACCGTGGCGTGGCAGGTGCCGCCGCCAGGTGCTACAACAGGAACTAACTGCAGTAAGAAGGTACAGGGGCTGGGTGCAGAACTTGACTTGTAAACTGTATTCACACCAGCACTAGCCTCATGGAGTAACCTGGAATGGTATCTGTCGCAATTATTGGTACCACAAACACCAAGCTTATCAGACTTATTACACTTGTCAGCAGTATGGCCGTCACACAAGCAGAGTTCACATAACTTCTTCTGCTGGACAACTTTCTTCCGGTCAACCACATCCATCTTCTTAAACGTGAGGCAACGGAAAATCGGGTGTTTCTCCTTGCAGCTCTCCACAGGACATGCACTGTTCCACTTGGACGCCTTGCCCTTTCCAGCCTTTCCATTCTTATCGTCGCTGCGGCCAGATACTTGCGCGGCGGCAGCTCTATCACGATTTCTCTTGCCGGCGCCACTATCATAGGACATATCACCGGCCAACATGGCACCTCTGGTCCTCTCCAGCAGTTCAACAATCTTCGGGATGTTTGGTTGGTTCATGCTACCAAGCTCCATCATAATTTTGTCCCTCAAATTTTCAGGGCACTTGTCTTTAAAAATATGAATGAGAGTTAGGTGGTTGTAATCCTTAGCTGCAGAACCAACGATGGCTTCTACCTCCTGCATCATGCTCTTGAAGGTAGCAATTGCGCTAACCACGTCCACAGGTTTATCCACAGGTTTCATCTTGTTCAACTTAGTTAAAATCCTCATGAACCGGCGAGTGTTTGATAAAAACATCTGGTCAAGAAACGCCCATTGTTCATTGTGATCTCTAATCGCTGACACTTGCTTGCGTAGTTCCGGGTTGGTTATCACCTTCTCCATACACAACATCAGACTTAACCTCTGGTCAGCAAATCCATAACCAGAGCATAGATCCTTAAAGACCTGTTTAAAATTTGGGTAATCCGTGTCAGTACCGTCGAACGACGGCAACAAACTGTTGTCCCAGCGCCCATACTGCGGGTTGGAACTCCGAATATCCACAGCAGACATACTTCTGGAGAGCATGGCAGGTGTCCCACTCTCATCCAGATTAGATGAACGACGTTCCATCTCTCTAAGCCTTCGGTACATATCACGTACTTCTTGGCGCAACTCCACGGAAATTTTAAGCACTCCCATGTCCATCTTCACCTTCTCAATGACGTCAAGGTTCCTGGCGACAGTGCTTGACCTCGCGTCATCTGAATCATTGTCAAGCCAGTACAGAATTTTTGTACACTGCTCCAACGACGCATAAACTTTATCTGCAACAGTTTTCTGCTCACTAGCTTCATCCAAATCACGCTTGAACTCGCGCAGCTCACTAGTCTCCACGGCAGGTTTTAGACTTTTTATTAGGTCAGATTGGTCCTTGACCTCACTAAAAATGTCACGAATTGATTTTACATTCACATTTTCACATGAACTAAAACTTTGGCAGGCTTTTAGATTGTCATAAAACAATTTTAACTGTTCATCAAAAACTTCTAGCCTTTCACTGCCAATAGCGATAGCTCGCTCAATTTTCTGCTTTTTGGTTAGTGGCATATTGATTCACTAGGTACTTATTTCACAGAAAAATTGTCACAGTTTATTGCATCAATAATTCACTAGATGCTATTGATCTCTTGATGAATGCTAACGCCTATTCATCAGATATTTTGAAATTGTCTCAACCATGACACTTTGGTTGAGCTTGGACTTCCGAATTAGCGGGAAGTTCACGAGATCAGTTGGCGAACATACAAAACCCCCAATACCAGGAACCATCAAGATTCAACAGCAGGTTTGAATATAGATTTATTGATGAAATTATTTCAAAAGACCTGAAATTACAAGATCAATTAATAAACAGAATAAAATATTATTCGTTATCTTAAAACTTTGAGCACTAAAAAAAATCTTTTTCTTTTCTTATGGTTAAAGAATCTTTGGAAACTTTGGCTTTAAAGGAAAATTATTTGGTTTAATAAATCATTGTTAAATGCAACAATAAGGCACATAAAAATTACTAAAACATATATTAATCATAATTAAGTTTCATGCTTAGCTGGCTAAAGCCTTTTTTAAAACTACATATAATCGTCCTATACACCATACTTCTTAATCAAATTAACAAATTCTACCTGAAGCTCTTATGGTTTCAAATCCCTGATATACTAGGGTAGTTCACACTCAATGAGACCAATGATAGGCCCAATTTTGTTCTCCGCAATCTTCACACTCTCATATCTCATTCAAAAGTAAAGAACGTGCGCTTCAAAATAAACAAACACTCTATGCCGCGCCACATTATGAAAGGAAAGCCCTAAAAGACGACATTTGCGCTTTGATTTTGGTTTAATGATAAGGAATTTAATTTCGAACTTGATAAACACAAAGCTTCCTCGAAAAGAGGTTAAGACAATTTTTTTGAAAGACTTTCTAGTTAGTTTTGTAGGGTTTATGCAACCACTTATTTTTATAATTTGTGCTTTTGGAAAATTGACACTTTCAAGTAAATGTTCCGCATCGTTAGGGACTAGAGGGGTTAAGCATCGGACCCCAAACCCCTCTGTTTTCAATTCATTTAAAAACTGATTTGGGAAGATTGGGGGTTACCAGTGTAGCTCATCGACTCTTTTAGCAGAACTCAATACGAGAACAGTTTTTGCTATATTTGAATCTACAGGGTATTCCAATTCCAAATATTTCAAAATTCGTAGGCTTTATACACAGACACCATATGAGAACAGCTACAGGGTTACTACTCCATCTTTAACATTTTTTACTGTATATTATTCTACAGGGTGATTACCAATACTAAATATTTTTGAATTTGTAAGTAAACAGACACCATATGGTAACACCTACAGGGTGACTACCCCATCTTAAATAGTTTTTGTTTTATATTATTCTACAGGGTGATTAACAATCTAAATATTTCAGAATTTGTAAGCACACAGACACCATATGGTAACACCTACAGGGTGACTGCCCCATCTTCAATAGATTTTACTGTATGTTATTCTACAGGGTGATCAACAATACTAAATATTTTTGAATTTGTAAACACACAGACGCCTTATGAGAACAGCTACAGGGTAACTACTCCATCTTTTATAGTTTTCATTGTTTATTATTTTACAGGGTGATTAACAATCCTAAATATTTCAGAATTTGTAAGCACACAGACACCATATGAGAACAGCTACAGGGTGACTACCCCATCTTCAATAGATTTTGATGTATATTATTCTACAGGGTGATTAATAATCCAAAATATTTCAGAATTTGTTAGCACACAGACACCATATGAGAACAGCTACAGGGTGACTACCCCGTCTTCAACAGTCTTTGTCCAGAGAACCTTTGGTATTACTACAGATGCTAAGGTAAAATTATTTTTAGGACATGTTTAAATGGACGTACGGACATTCTGGTAATGATTATAGAGTTGCTACGCTTTCTAAATCGTACCTAACTACTAAAGGAATCACCATACAAAGTTTAAAATCGATAGGACAATTCTAACCTATTTAGATTAACGAAAAAAGCTATTCGTTACGTACGTATGGACGGACCGACCTTAATTATAGAAAAGCTTCGTTTTTAAAAACAAACATAAACACGAAAAACTATCTTTACCTTATTTTAATCTATTTTTAAAAAAAAAAGTGGGATTGAGGAAAGGGAGGTTTCTGTGATCGTCTCGGCACTTGAATACCTTTTAACACTCTTTTTATGAGAAATAATATTTTTTGGGGGAGGGGATTTAAATCACGAAAGATGAATTAAAAGCTTTTCCATAATTAGGGTCGGTCCGTCCGTCCGTCCGAGATAGATAGCTTTTATTCGTTAATTTAGGCATGTAAGAATTGTTCTATCGATTTTAAACTTTGCATGATGATTGCTGTAGTAGTTGGGTTCGATTTAGAAAGCGTAGCAACTCTATAATCATTACCAGAATGTCCGTACGTCCATTTTAAACATGTTGATTTTTCTACTTTTTTAACAACAAATTTTCAAGTGTTTTAATTATCCGTTTGATCTGATTTTTGGTATATTGATTCCTGGGACAACAAAGAACAATATTATAAGCGAAGCAACTCTATAATCAAGTCCAAAAATGTAAGTATGTCCATAAACATTATCCTGTTTTTAAGCAGTTTTTCAACAAATTTACCTACAATTTTGATTCGACATTTATTCATTTATGTTCCGATTTTTCAGTTCAGATACTATACAAGTGTTAATGTCCGTTTGTCCTACCGTGTCAGTGCTTCGCTTTTATGGATGTTGTCATCCTTGTTAAAGTAAAAATAACTACATAATATCATCAAATCATAATTGCTTCTTAAAAGCCATTTAATTTCAATTATGTACAATTAAATAATTTACTCTCATATATAACTCTCATGTATAACTGACTTTAAATAGCTTTTTATTCTTGTAAAATAGAAGTAAATTAAATGCTTAAAATGTTTATTATAAAATTTTAACAACGGATAATTTAATGTTAAATAATATCTTTTTGTGAAAGGAACAAGGATAATACAATTAAAAATTAGCGCAACAAGATCAATAATTTAATTCATATGCTCATAACTTGCTCTAACGCTATCTTTTAATAAAAATACCAGGATGTTTGTGTGTCTCTCTTTCCTCTGAACCGGCATGGTTCTTATAGACAGCAAATCTAATGAGAGAACGTGATCATAAAATTTTGGGCACCAGTATCATTTACAGTCCATTCCTCCTCCCTCCCTATTTTAATGCTTTGATATATTCTTTTATTTAGAAAATATAAACAAGCAAAATTTAGACTTCTATCTTATATAGTAGCTGAGTAATTATTATTTAAGTTCCATGGGGATATGCCTTGTCATAGAGAAGCTTCACTACTAATAATTATGATCTAAATTATCTAACTGTCCTAAAAAAAAGCATTCTGTATTTTTGGCCGTGAATTTTTTCTAATAATTCCCAAGGAAGTCATTTTCGCAGACAATGTATAATTATATTTTAAAATTGAAGTTTAAATGTTTGAAATCAACAATTATTTATGATCTAATGGTCTTATTATTTATCATTTATAAAGCTTGATATCTTTTTTCTTTAATTGAGGAAAATTTAGATTTTTGTGTTTTTTTGTACTTTAATGTTATCAAAATAAATCCGTGGTAATATCATTAGAATACGTTTTATTATTCGTTGGCTTACATCAATTTATCGGACATTGTCTTATCCCTTTATATCACTTTTTCTAATTTAATTGTGTCTCAACTGATTTTCATTTCAGCCCTTCAAACGAGAATTGGACCCTAACTCTGTTAGTCAGTTGATCAGAGAGGATTCCTCCATGTTTAAATCCCTGCAGAATGCTGTCGATGTGCTTACAAGATCTTCCCTTGGTAAGTTAATTTTCCAGTATGGCTTTGAAACCGATTAATATCCGCTGGATTAGAACCGGTTCTCAGCTATACTGAAAAAGCATGTATAGCATTGTATTAAAGACATACGCTTATAGTAATGGAAATTATTAAAAGGCACCTCGGTGCTAACACAACTGGTTTTAATCTTATAATCATTCATTTTAATATCCGCGGAAAGTTGTCTGTAATACGATGTGTTAATTAGCTACTGTTGTTTTTATATTTCCTCAATTAATTAACAACTGTCTATTCATTTGAAGAGTCCATAAATATTCATAAATTTTATAATTATTTATTTTTTGTAAAAATATCTTTTTTTTTAGGATACGTTTCTTTCTTTGGAAATGGCTCTAAAGGAAATTAATTACTTTGATTTGTTAATTGATATTAAATTACAAAAATATTGGAACGATTTGAATTTAAAAGATTACTTAATAAGGGCTTAAAACTATGTTTATATCTTTATGTCTCACATATTCAATATATATTTATCGTATGACTGAAATAATATACAATAATATGAAACTTATGGTTAGTGTGTTAAAATAATGGATGAAGAATATACGTGGATATTGGGACAGGGTAAAAATTAGGTTGCTATTTCCCTTGCCATATATTGGTCAGTTTGTTCATCCAGAAAGGGGGAGGGGATGGTTTAAAAGGATTATGCGAAGGATTGTTTTTGAAGACCGCTACTAGTTTCGCTTTATTAGAGTATATGATAATGAAACCTTGACTATACGATAAATTCTACATTATTCTACTCCATGAAACAAAATTCTCGAAAAGAAATTTATATGGTTAAGTAAACTTTTTTGAATCTGGTTTTAATAGATGATTAACTATAAATCAGAGGGTTGTTTATTATGAAATATTCTCATATTAAAAAAGTGTAGAATATAAACTGTTTTAGCATTGTACCAAATTTTAAGGCTGTTTTTTAAAGTTTAAAGATACTTCTAATAATTTTTGATGCGCCAACGATATTGAATTTTGAATTTGTACTTAATCTTTCTACATTGAAAGGTGCCTTGGGAGCACAAACCCCTTTTTTGGGGGAAAAAATGAGGGGAAGGGTAATTTGTTTCATATGTCTAACCCTTTCGGGAAGCCTTAATCGACGTAGGGCCTATGTTTGACGTGTCTTAAACCTGCGGGGCTACCCTGTACCCAATGTAACCTAACCTAACCTAAAGTAAAAAACAACCCTCTCCACTTATTTTCAGTTTATTTAAAAGAAACTGCAAATCTATTTTCTTATTTTTTGCTGTTTTCAACGAGTATCGATCAAAGTAATTATAATGCTTTATAAAACCAGACGAGAGAGATATAAATTTCCCAACATTCGAACATTTTCTTCCTAAAAATGTGGCTGACATGAAAGCAAACACTGGAGGTGACAAAGTTCTTGTGGATGACAATGAGACAAGCGCTAGCGATGACAGCAAGGTGATTTGATATTTATATAATTTTAGATAACTTTTAAATTAAAGTTCAATAATTAGGGTCTGTCCTACCATATATAATGGATACCGGATTTAAACATGTTGGTATTGTCTTATAGATATTTATAAATTCTGAAAATATTGTATTTCCTTAAACTTTATTATGTACTAGCGGCTACGCCCCTAGAGGCCTCTAGGGGCACTTGAGGAGGAGAGAGTCGAATTTAGTAATTCAATTTCTTATTTTAGATTTTAAAAGAAAAAGTAAAAAAAAATTACGTTTGATGTTTGTTTTTCGTTGAACTCTCTTTCTAAAATTGAGAAATTTAAAAAAAAATTAATTTCTCTAGGGAGGGTTATAGTTATAAACCTTCCAGGGACATATTAGAATCTACCCTGTTAAGGAGAACCCGATCGGTTCAGTGGTTAGCGAGATCCTTCGCTACAAACAGACAGACAGACAAACAAACAGACAGACATCGTTCTACTTTGTATTATAGATTTAAGCAATGTGCTCCAAATGAACTAATGTTCGTTTGTCTTACTGTTTGATTTTAGAGATTCGCTTTTATGAATGTTGTCATCCTTGTTTCATAAATAACAGCTAGCTAGGACAATATATAATTCAATATATCTTATATGTGTGTAGTAGATAATTCCAATTTTGGATATGCGGAAAGTGTCATGTGTGAAGTCATAAAAATATGTCTAAAGAGGAAGGATGAAAGAGAAGTGGGAAAGAAAACCCTTAAATAGAGTTGGATAATAAACTTATTTTTATGACGTCACACTTACCGCATATTCTTTAATTTGTTTTTCTGTTAAAGGTATTCAAAAGAGCCGACGACTACGCGAAGAACGGATCATCAGTTGCTGACACTGAACATATTATGGATGAGAATATTGAGTTGACAGAGGAGGAGAATGCTGATAAGATTAACAAGATTCTGGCAGTTATGCAAGAACTAAAGTAAAAATATTTTTAACAGCAAAGGAAGCAGCTTATAGTGCCTAATAAACAATGATGACATACAATACAAATGACCAATTATAGGCCAGTTTACATTTTACTATTGTTCAATTACAATATATACTGTCCTATCATTGGTCATTTGTATTGTATGACGTCATTTTTATAGGCACTATAAGCTGCTTCATTCTTCTCTAATATTAGGGTCTAAACATTTGTCTTTTCTTTTGTATTTTTAAGCCAAACTACTTTTTACAATTTGATTTTCGGGGCATAAAGTATCAATTGTTGTGCAATGAAAGGGTTGGTTGTCTGTTGGGTTTACCCTAACATATACCCCGGGTGTTAAGACGGAAAAAGAGCCATTGCTTCCCTTATTTATCCTTGGTCTTTGGACTTGACGTTAAAGTGTCTTGGGCAGTAGCTTTGCCCTTACCATGTTTTTGACAAGGTATCCCTTAAAAATTAATATTTTTTTCTAGTGAATTAAAGAAGAAGTCAGGAGCTCAGAATGTGGAAGATGTGTCTTTCCCCATCAATGATGATCAACTTAACCAACTTTTAGGAATCAAATTTAACATTTAATATACAGTATGACCCACGAAAAAGTATCTTTTAGGGTTTACAGCCCTTATTTCTCAATGTATCATCAAAAATAGAATATATCCGTGTTCTCTGTACATTTCCACATAAGCATATATAAAAAAATAATTTTTACCTCCATTAACACCGGAGATTTTTAGAGCTAAAGTTTTGAAAAAGTGATTTTTCATAATTTTTGGATGGTTATATTATGTCTTTCTGATAACTGAAGAATGACATACAAAGAAAAACAAGTTAACTAATTATTTCTTTTTCATTCCACCAAAAAATATCAATTTTTAATGGCAAAAAATACTACTGAATGAATTGATTATTTGCAAATTTTAGGCTATTTACTTACCCTTATTTATGAAAAGGACTAATTATGACAGTTGCTCCGCCCCCTTTTCTGACATCTCAATTACTTAATGGGGGGTTAATTAAGCTTTTTAGACTAAAAAATCATTATATTGTAATTTTATTTTCTTCATAACTTTTTTGTTATTTAAGTTAGGATAATAAAACAAAAACAATTTTCCTGCTATATTCATAAAGATTTATTTGTTTTTTTTTACTAAAACAATTTTGTCTGATAAGTAAATTTTTCAAAATATCATTAAACTAAAAAGACTCAAAAATATGTGAAAAAAACTGCTTTTAACTTAAAATCTAAATTTTTTATTTCATTTTTGTATAAAGTTTCTGCTAGTAACAAAAATAATAGGATTTCTATCTTAATTTAGCTGAAAAAGTCATTTCATGTTAAAAGTTACTTTTTGCTCAGTCACTTTTTCAAAACTTTATCTCTAAAAATCTCCGGTGTTAATGGAGGTAAAATTAAAATTTTTATATATGCTTGTGTGTAAATGTACAGAGAACACGGATATATGCTATTTTTGATGATACATTTATAAATAAGGGCTGTAAACCCTAAAAGATACTTTTTCGTGGGTCATACTGTAGTTATTACTGTGTAAAAGTTTATTGTTCTTATTTCTCTGAACCCCAAACTTTCAGGTCCACCTTTTAGACACAATATTTATGATATAGATTTAAGTTTGATTTTGATTAGTTGAGAACTATCTGCAAAGCCAGAGCCTAGAGGATAATCTTATCCAGGAAAATGTTCCAGAATTTGTACCTGGCGGCAACTTGGAGGCTGGACAAGTACCAGAACAGGAACATGTTTTCCATCTTCATGAAAACAAGGTCAGTCAACTTGGGATTATTGTTAAAATTTTTAACAATAAGATAAAATTTGTAAAGGTATTGGCTTGTAAAAATCTTGAAATAGGGGAAGGGATCCTTTAAATAGCCCTAACCCCGCCCTTCTAAGCTATCATGTGAATTGATTTTACTCTACAAAAGTACGCCCACGAATGTATGTAGAATTCTAAAATTAGGTGGTGCTTTCCTTAGAAATGCAAAGCAAGCACAGAACACCCCTTCTTAAGTAAAGTTAGTTTATGTATGATTATTTAATTGTTTAGATAGATTGACAATAAGAGGTTTGATTTTTTTGTGCTTGTCTGTGCACTTTATAGGGAAACCACCTAGAATTATATATATTTCTAGATGCATGCCAAGACTCAGTTTGAGGAAAATCTGGAATTATTACCACAAGGTATATATAATTTTTTAAATTTTATCTGGGAGGGAGGGGACATTGGATTGTAAATTGTACTAGTACCCATTTTATGAACACATTCTCTTATCCTTTGAGTTCATGACTTTGTGGTACTTTTTTAAAGTCTTGGTTGGTTAGATAAAAAAAAGTTGTGTCTCAATTTTTTCACCTAATAATTTTAATCTGTAGAAGAGGTAATTTTGTTATCATAATTTGGCTTGGACATCAAGTTATCGTCCATTATCATATTCTTATCCCTTAAAACAAAGAGGTTAATTCTAGAGCTTGTATTTTATCTATGACCTTTAAAAATAGACCCTAAATATAAAAAGATGCCTAAAACTAATTATTAAATATTTCAGCTGTACCTCTACAAGGCGCTGGCCCCTCACTACCCCCTGTACAAATGTTGGAGGAATCTCCAGACAGTTTGAATAAAAAATCTACCAACCAACCTTTCAATCCAGGTAAACAAATTTTATATAACAGTAACAGGATGTCTATCAGTGTGTCTTTACAGGTAGATCTAGCTTCCTTTAATGCTTTCTCGTCATATGTTCCTTAGGTCTCCATAAAGTGTGTGTGTGTCACATTTTCCTAGGCCGCTAACGTTCTAAATCTAACGATATTTTTCGTATCTTGGCCATTTTTCTCTTTTTTCAGATAATTTGCAGACTACATATATTACTTGGTTTTTTTTATTTCAAAATTGAATAAGTTTTCATGATAATTAATCTTCTTTCATAATGCTTCGTGATCGTTCTTGATAAAATTTACAGAGAGAGAGAGGGGACAATGGACTGTTTATTACTAGGGTCCCCAAAAGTTTATGATAACATTTTCTTATTCATTGGCTTAACAACTTTGGACACTTTGGTGAATTTTGATTAGTTGGTTTATTAAGTTGTGTGTTCAAATGTTTCAACCACTAATTTTACGCTACAGAAGGTGTAATTTTGTGTATCATCATTTGGGATGTACATTAATCGGCCATTGTCTTATCCCTTTAGATTCTTATAAAAATTATCTTTCTCTTTCAGACTTGGTTACTTTGGATACCATTGAGCAACAACAAGTTGATTTAGTAGATGAACAAGGAAACTACTTGTCAGAAGAACAATTAGGTAAACTTATCTTCAAGTATTTGAGTGTCTGTTTCTAAAGTATAGTTTGAGGTTTGACTGTGCTTTTGTATAATACTATATATAATCCATAAACAAACTTTATGATAAAAATAAAATTTGAAGCATATTGTAGGTTAGGTTGGATGGATTTAAAGGTAAAGAGCCAGGTAGGGATTGGAACTTACAAGTTAGAGCTCCCCACAAGGGCTAGACATATTTTTTTCTTCGTAAATTAAAAATAAGAATAGATTTTCCAGTATGGCTTCGAAACCGACAATTAGTGTCCGCTAGGTTGAAACTGGTTCTATGCCATACTGAAAAATCAAGTATCATATTGTATTATAGCCAGTTTTCTACGAATATAAAAATGTACAACCATAATATTAAAACCATTTTTGTTAGCCCGTCTCCTTGGCATCTGAAGGCTAACCAATGGATTTAGGAACCCTAGTCAGAAATATTAACTTACTATAATTAATAATGATTAATGTAATTTTTTTAGGCTATGATGTTTTGATTCCCTCATTTAACAACTCTGTCTATATTCCAAAGGTAAATTATTATCAACCTTTTTCTTACATAAAATTTATGTAAAATCCTTATATAAAGTTAACAGGATCTCTGTGTCTCTGTCTGTATTAAAGCTTCTTGCTAGCCGCTGAACCGATACGGTTCTTCTGTATAGTGTAGCTTCACAAAGATATCAAAAGTTTTTAGACTCTCAGGGGAGAGTACTACTACCCCTCCAAAAAAACCACCCCTCCTAATTTTAATTTAACTTTTTTTTTCTTGAAACTAAAATAAAAAGTTGGGGTTAAAAATAAGAATATAATAAAAATTTTGATTTTAATGAGCACAAAAACTCTTGCAAAACCCCATTATTACAGAATCAAATTCAAATTCAAATATTTTATTGGGACAAAACAACATATACATTTAATATTCAACATTCATAAATGGTAATTACATTGCATTATGAGTTTATTAATAAACTATTTTTTATATAAACAATGAATACTATAGGATTAACACAATATAATACAAGTATCCAAGGACTGAAAAACGCCTAAGGGCGGTGTTGAGAATGATATTAGGATGTATGCATTAGTGTTTGATATCCAAGTTATAGAGTAGCTTTGCTATTTCAATTGATTGTTATATTATAATCAGGCCACCAATACAGTGAATATCGCCATATCTCCCAAAACAAACCTACAACTGGAACTTAAACCCGAAGCTCCAATTATAAGGTAATCTAGATAATTGAAAACATCACGGAACCTCTTACTGAAAATATGTTCGAGGTTTCGCGATTTTAATATATAATAGAATTAAATTACTCTGTCTCTATTAATTGGGTTGACTTTAATTTGTGAATATGTTAGTTGCGGGTTTTAGGCTATTTTTAGGGTGGGTTGAGAACATTCGAAGCTCTTTAAAGAATGAAATGTTATGCGTATTTACTTACAAATCTAATAAATATGACTATCTATATGGTTTAGTATACATAACTTTTAAATCATGTAATCAATTATTTTCATATTTGTAGGAAAGTGCAAGGTCCCCAGATTGCAAGCACTTTCCAGCAGGCAAATGAGGAATACAGGTAAAAAAAAATTTCTTAAGTTTTGGAAAAGAATTATTTGGAAGAAATGGTTTTAATTCCTAGCAAAAATTGAAGGAAAAAAACATTTATAAGAATAACACATAATATCTCTATTGCAAAATTAAGCCATATGTTAATAAGTTTCAACATGGCCAATTTGAACCAACCTAATAAGATTTACAAAAAAATACCCAAAGTTTTAAAACAACGGAAAAGAGAACGTATTTATAAAACTTTGGGTACCAATATAACTTATTTTATTCCTGTATTACCTTTTAGTCGTAAGAAGAGAGGAGGTAAAACAATCATTGAAACAGCTTTTGATTATCTCAGGGATAAAACTTTGGGTACTAATACAACTTCTGTCCCTTCCCTCCCTGATATAATTACTTTATTTAGTGATGAGAAGAGAGGAGGTAAAACAATTAGTGAAACAGCTTTTGATTATCTCAGGGATAAAACTTTGGGTACTAGTATAATTTCTGTCCCTTCCATCCCTGATGTAATTACTTTATTTAGTCGTGAGAAGAGAGGAGGTAAAACCATTAGTGAAACAGCTTTCGACTATCTCAGGGATAAAACACAGTTTGAAGATGAATGGGTTGGGTAAGTATTAATATTTATATTCATTTGAATCAGGGATCTTAGGGGATAATACAATGGACGATAAATTTATATACATTGTAAATAACCAATGATAAGAATTATTGGTAAAAACTTATGGACACTGCTAATTAATGAAAAAATAATCAAAGTTTGATTCAAAGTACAAAAAATTTTAAACCAACGAATAAGAAAACGCGGGTATAGTCCTTTCCACGACATATCTCCATAAGGAGCGATTCTTCGTAATTTTAAAATGGCTTTTTATAGGTTATTTTAGGTTAGGTTAGGTTATATTGTGTTAGGTGATTGCCCCACAGGGTTAGGTAAATGGCCCCGCAGGGTTAGAGCCCCCCGCAGGGGCTAGAAATAGGAGAAAAGCTACTGTGAAAAATACGAAGAATCGCTCCTTATGGAGATATGTCGTGGAAAGGACTATACCCGAAAACGCGACTATGAAACTTTGGGTATAAGTGTAATTAACAGTCCAATTTCTCCTTCCTCCCTGTTTGGATACATAGATTTGTAAATGATATAATTTTTTTTTATTTGTGATTTTGATTATATTTTCATTTTTTTGGCCCCAAGTACATTCTTTCCTGAGAGAGATACTATGAAACCTGCCAGTAAACATATAAAGCTTTTCTAAAAGTTTAACATCCAACCATAGACGTCCAAGGGGGGGGGTAAAGGGGTGATCACCCCCCCCCCCATTTAAAATTTACCCCCAAATATTTTACCCCGGGGGTAAATTTTGGGAAGGGGTAACAAAATTTACCCCTGCCAACAGATTTCAGGGGGGGTAATTACCCCCCCCCCCAAGCAAATTTTACCCCCGGGGTAAAAATTTAAGGGGAGATAAAAAAAATTTGCGCCATTTTACCCTAAAAACGAATTACCTCCCCTTAAAAATTTTTACCCACCTCCCAAAAAAAAGCTTGTACGCCTCTGCATGATCCAACTACTTTGTTAGAAATATAAAACTAAACTATTTCAAATTGTAGACGTGCATTGAACACAGATGAATTAGAGAGAAGGAGAAGAGATAAAAATTCTAATGATGACCATCATGAAGCTCTCCTGTCAATTCAAGAAATTCAGAAGTTAGAACAGGAAATTAAGGTAAAAAATATTTTTATGTCCTTGGACGGTTTATAACTAGTTTGGGGGGAGAGTACCACCACCCTCCCAAGATAAATTCTCACACACAGACTACAGAAATATTAATATATCCTTCAATCCCAAATTTAAGAATGGGAAACGGATGAAGTAAATTATAATGCATATGTTCCTGTTCATAAAAAAGTATAAAGAAAGAAGCAAAGAAATTTATATTTTTGTATATGCTTTTTGTAGTATGATCGACAAATTTACGTTGCTAATAAGTAGTAAACACGTACAAATCAATACAGCCATCTATCTTAGATAAAAGCCAAGAAATTTTAACATATTGGATATATTCTGTTTAGGAACTACGTGAGAAGTTACTGTCCCAGCCTGAATTTATCAACAAGAGAGAGAAACGTGGAGTTCTAGACGGTAATTTCATTAGTTCAGTTTTAATTACATAGGTGCTCTCCCTCAAAGTGCCTAGCAAGCACATAAACCTCCAACATTTATAGTTTTAATTGATGGAGAAAATAAGGGTTGAGCTACTTTTTACCCATTTTAATCTAACCCCTTTTTTTCGAAATATTTTAAAATAAGATATAGGAGGGAGTTTCTGTAATCGACTAGTCGCTTTGAGGGAAACTAACCCCAAAAGGAGCTTTACAAAAATCTGCTGGATGATCTGTAATTTTAAGAATTTTTAAGAAACAATTACACTAAGAAACATGGTTATCCCAAAAGTAATCGGTAAAAGAAATAAAACAAAATAAGACAATGGACTGTATAAACTGTATAACAGAAATTAAGAATCAAATATTGATTATATATTTGTTATAACTATTTAGGACATCCAATTTTGATAGACGACTTATCACAAGCCAAGATTGAAAAAGATAAACAGAAATACATTGAGCAGGTATCATCAATTCTCGTTTGAATTTTGATGAAATTAAACAATTACATACAAAAAGTATCCAATTGAACTGTAAAATAGGCTAACCAATAAGCAGTCACTACATATAACAAATTAAAAGCTTTGATTAAATCATATTCAATTTAGTAAGTTTCTGATACAGTAGTACCTCATAGTAGTGTCTTTTATAACCACATCTACTACGAAATAACCGTTCTTTAACAATCACTATCAGGAAATTTTTATAATTCTTACTTAATAATTACTAAATGTAACTTGTCTATGCTGTTTTTCTATTTTTTTACTTACCTATAAATTTTTATTTATTCCAGGAGGAATTGAAACGTGGAAGACGTCAGAGTTCTGACCCCGACCAGCTTTGTCCAACAGTATCTCAATATATAATGCCCAGAGCTGCTGTTAATGCTAATGGTAACATAGATAGACAGATAGATAGATGGACAGACAGACAGTCAGAGTTCTGACACCGACCAGCTTTGTCCAACAGTATCTCAATATATTATTCCTAGAGCTGCTGTCAATGCTAATGGTAACATTTATAGATATATAGATAGATAGATAGATAGATAGACTGACAGACAGACAGACACATTATATAGCTAGTTGAAATAACAAATCTTAATTGGTATTAGCTAAAGCTTTTACTGTTGGAATTATTTAATATCTTATAGTAAACCTATACCCAAGCCCAAATTATGGATAAACAAGGATGACAACATCCATAAAGGCGAAGCACTGAAACGGTGGGACAAACGGACATTAACACTTATATAGTGTCAGAACTGAATAATCAGAGTATAAATGTATAAGAATCTGAGCAAAATTGTAAGTAAATTTGATGAAAAACTGCTTGATACAGGATAATTTTTATGAACATACTTACATTTTTAGGACTTGATTATAGAGTTGCTTTGCTTATAACATTATACTTTGTTGTCCCAGGAATCAACATACTAAAAATCAATCGGATGATTAAATAACATAAAAATTTGTTGTTAAAAAAGTAAAATAATCAACATGTTTAAAATGGACGTACGGACACTCTTGTTATTATTATAGAGTTGCTACGCTTTCTAAATCGTACCTAACTACTAAAGGAATCACCTTGCAAACTTTGAAATCAAGGACAATTCTAACATGCCTAAATTAATGAAAAAAGCTATCCGTTTGTGACGGACGGACGGACCTAGCCTAATTATAGAAAAGCTTCGCTTTTAAAAACATAGGTTAACCTATTCTACAACTTTAATAATAATACGATTAAAATGTGTTTTAGGTGATTGGATGTACATAGTAAACATGCCAGATGAACCAGAGTTCCAACAGTTTGTCCGCTCTGAAATTTGCATGTAAGTTGGTTTTTGTAATACCGCCGAGAAAACTAAGTACATTAGGTATTTATCTGCATTAGCAGTCGAGAAAGTTTAATTTCTAACACGGAATATACAGGATGAACAGATGGAAAGACGTAAAATTTGAATCTTTACCAAATTGTTTTCTTATTTCATCCAAATAGCCAAGAAAACCCCATAGTTGATGATAGACATATGTCTTAGAAACCTTTGTGCGATTTATATATATTTTATATTTATTAGCAACTAAGGAATTTATATTTGATTTCAATTAAGTAGCTTGATTTAAGATTTATAGCAATTCAATAATTCGGAAATATGCACCTTACCTTCATTTTGATTTACTGTATTGTATTTTATAGATCTAAGAATTGTCGTGGATTATGTTCCGTGCCTGCAGGACTTAAAAGTCAGTGTTCACAGCAATATGTACAGGTAAACTTAGATAGTTAGACAGACTGACAGACAGATTATGTTCTGTGCCTGCAGTACAGAGTCAATGTTCACAATTATATGGACAGGTAAACATAGATAGATAGACAGACAGACAGACAGATTATGTTCTGTGGCTGCAGGACTTAAAAGTCAATGTTCACAACAATATGTACAGGTAAACATAGATAAATAGATAGATAGAGAGATAGACAGACGGACAAACACAGACAGACAAACACAAACAGACAGACAGATTATGTTCCGTGCCTGCTGGACTAAAGAGTCAATGTTCACAACAATATGTACAGGTAAACATATTACAGTATACTAGTATAGACAGACAGACAGACAGACAGACGGACAGACAGACAGACAGATAGACAGACAGATTTTGTTCTGTACCTGCAGGACTTAAGAGTCATTTTCACAACAATATTAATATAATAACTTTTTCTTATTCCTTGGTTTAACAACTTTGGGGTTTTTATACAATTTTTATTCGTAAGTTCATTAAATTGAATGTTAATTGATTAAATTGTAAACTACAGAAGGGTAAATTTTGTGTATCATCATCCCTTTAGATCCCTGGTTCAAACCATTGTTCTTGAATATATATTCCAAATTAAAATTCTAAAATTATTTTATTCTATAAATTTATTTTAGAAAAAGTTGGTAGCCCTTCATCCAAATGGAGATAAATTAGTGGAGGATATTTTCTGGTTCCCTTCATGCTGTGTCTGTCAGGTATAGATAGATATATAGATAGATAGATAGATATTTTCTGGTTCCCTTCATGCTGTGTCTGTCAGGTATAGATAGATATATAGATAGATAGATAGATATTTTCTGGTTCCCTTCATGCTGTGTCTGTCAGGTATAGATAGATAGATAGATATTTTCTGGTTCCCTTCATGCTGTGTCTGTCAGGTATAGATAGATAGATAGATATTTTCTGGTTCCCTTCATGCTGTGTCTGTCAGGTATAGATAGAGAGATAGATAGATGGATATTTTCCGGTTCCCTTCATGCTGTGTCTGTCAGGTATAGATAGATAGATAGATATTTTCTGGTTCCCTTCATGCTGTGTCTGTCAGGTATAGATAGATAGATAGATAGATAGATATTTTCTGGTTCCCTTCATGCTGTGTCTGTCAGGTATAGATAGATAGATAGATATTTTCTGGTTCCCTTCATGCTGTGTCTGTCAGGTATAGATAGAGAGATAGATAGATGGATATTTTCCGGTTCCCTTCATGCTGTGTCTGCCAGGTATAGATAAATAGACTCATATTTTCTGGTTCCCTTCATGCTTGGTCTTTCAGGTATAGATAGATAGATTCATACTTTCTGGTTCCCTTCATGTTGTGTCTATAGATATATAGATAGATAAATAGATAGATAGAAAGATATTTTCTGGTTCCCTTCCTGTTGTGTTTGCCAGGTATTGCATCTAAATCAATAAATTATTTAACAAAAATAAATTAGATTAGTTTCGGATAGTCTAGAGGACGGGATACAACATGACATTGAATTTTAGTGAATCTCTAAAATGCTATTCATTGTTCATGGTTATATGATCTTATGTCCTTCAGACAACCAACCATTTGATTGCTGGATCTTTGTCATAGAAGTCGTTACTTTGCCTCGTAATGAGTTGCGCTTATTTTAGGCCAAGGCTTTCCCCTAACTATTTATGTCACGCACCTTACATAGCAGCAGTATGAACCATTTTTAACGTCTTTAGTGATGTCGCTATGTCAAACCGAGATTCGAACCTAACTAATTTGTAATATTACTAACGGTTACGTACCCTAGAAGCTTCTAGGGGCACTTAAGGTGGGAGCGGGGAGTTTGAAATCTAAAATTTTTTTTTTTTTTTTTTGTGGGAGGAAAGGGTAATTTTTTATTGGGAGGGTGGAGATATCCTCTCCCAAAAAAGTTAAAAACCTTCCCAGGACCTATAAGAAGTTTTAATGTAAAGGAGAACCATATCAGTTAGGTGGTTAAAAAGATCCTTCACTACAGACAAAAAAGATTACAACTTTATATAATAGGATAATTAAATACTTTGTTAAAGTCAGACTAATTAAAATCACCTTTTCCTGTAATAATGAATTTATTCTGTTTTAGGTTACTCAAGAGCCAATTGAGTTACGAAAATAGAAGCTAAATAAATTATTTTTTAATATAATTGTAATGTACCATAAACTAAAATAGCATAAAGAATCTCATTCTTCAATATAAGCTTAAATTAATATTTTTATGAAAAAAATACTTTGTGTTTTGCAAATAATGCAAATCTTTTTAAAAATCTGAATACTATATAATATAATACACATGTAAACTAAATTGTTGTTAAATCAAAAAAATATTCTTCCCACAAATGTAGATATTTTTAGCCATTTTGTAACATTGTATATACTAACGTTGAATAATCTGAATTCAAATTTACCTTATTTTATACTTTTTCACGAGTAAATGTCAGGGATCTAAAAGGATAAGACAATGGCCGATAAATTGTCCCCAAAGATGTATAATAACGTTTTCTTATCTGTATGGGGACTTTTCGTGAATTTGATTGGTTGATTTAATAAGCTGAGTGTTTAAACGTTTCAACCCCTAATTTGGAAGTTATCGGCCATTGTCTTATCCTTTTAGATCCCTAAAGTAAATGTGATTTACATTTCTTTAAAAATTCATTTTCATGTTAAGCTAGTCTTTATCCGGGATTTAAGGGATTCTGCATCTGGAGATTTTTTTCAGTATGACTTCGAAACCGGCTAATAACCGCTGGGTACTGAAAAATTATGCATCGTATCAAATCCAGTTTTCTACGAATATAAAAATGTACAATCATAATATTAACACCAGTTTTAATCTTATAATTGTACATTTTTATATCTGCGGAATGCTGTTTATAATACGATGTGATAAATACTTATTACTGCCTTTCTTTATTTTTTTTTATAACTTTTAATAAACCCTTTTTTATTCCACTATGTAAAACCCCTTTTATTCGTGATTATTATTACGTGATCTGTTACTGTTGTGCAATAATTGTTATAGTCAGGACAACTTATTTTATTTTATTTATTTGTAAATAATATTTGTATTTATGCAATTTATTATGTAATTATTTGTTAATGATTTCAAATATATATTATAATGTTATCTTGTGTTAAAATTTTGTTTTGTTTTGGTATGATTGAATTTAAACTAATTTTTTTTCAGCAATCATAAACCAACAACGAAATTAATTCCAAAAAAATCATGAAACTTATACAATATTTTCAGCTGTTGTTAGGGGCAACATTATCTAGAATTGACGATCTTTTAAAAGTATAAAATCTATATAATTATGTATTTAAACGGTATGTATACTTATCGATGAAGCAAAGGCATTTTACGATTGATCAGATTTTTAAAGTGTTTATGATTTATGATATCCTTGCTTAAAAAATACCTTAACATTAATGATATAAAGAAGTTATATTTGTCTGTAGTGAATGATCGAATTTACCGTTGAACCAAAATGGTTCTCCTTTACAATGAATCTTCTAATAGGTCCTAAGATGGTTTTAGGATAGTTTATTTTTATAAATAAGTCTGGGTATGGTTTTACTTTTAGTCTATTTTATTGCCCTTCAATGTGCCTTCAAGTATAGAGCCCTAAGGATAAATTTAAAATAATTTATAGAATAATTTTATAAACACAGTGACAGACATACAGAAATGTTCTAATAAAATAGCTTTCCTACTAAAAAAGTTTATTCTAACATTAGCAGATTCTCAGATTTTGTCACCCATGTGTGTTGCAGGTTTTTATCTGAGATGTAATCTAATTTTTTTCCAGGGATCTAAAGGGATAAGACAATGATTGATTAATTGATGCACAGTGTACATCCTCAATGATAATATACAAAATTACACCTTCTGTAAATTAAAATAAGTGGTTATAAGTTTGGACACTCAATTAATGTACCAACCAATCGAAATTAAATAAAGGTCCCAAAGTTGTTGATTCAACGAATAAGAAAATGTTATTACAAAACTTTGGAGACTAGTGTAATAAATAGCCTATTGTCCGCTCTCTCTCTTTCTCTGCTGAGATATAATCTAATCTTTTCACCTGAGGACAACTAGGTTAATAAAAAACAAATGTATTTTATTTGAAAACATTTTATTCTTATTTCATGGAAAAAATACTCAATTTTATATATCAAAAAGAGCATTATTTGTAATTGTGTTTGTCCTTCTGTCTGTCTGTCTTTTGTTAATGATAGGATTTGGTCTATTTTCAGTAATACCCTTCACCAGATTTATAATCGTATACAAAATAAAATTTCTCTGAATTTCTCTTTCTTCTTTCTTGAGAACTCCCAATAATTAGCCGTGTAGGTTTTCTTTAAATTATCAAACCGGTTCGCTCCTATTGGACGAACTCGTTCTTGTTTAAAGAAATATAAAAAAATCGATTTTTACAAGCTCATAAATTATTATCCATAGACACAGTGTTTCGCCCTTTTAGGGCTCATCAGTATGGCTCAATTCATCAGTGTTAATTTTGCACGTGGCGTGGCTTGAACCGGGAACCCTTAGATTACCAGGCCAACAATGATTATACATACAGTAATTTTAAACTTAATTAAAAATCAAAGATTGATTTTTGTAACGGTGTTTAATTGGGACCGGGCATACAAATTAAAGAGAAGTTACGCTTCTGTCTATTAAATAAATAATATAGGGCGAACTTAGAAAGTTTTAGAAAGGCCGAACTTCTTTGGATTTGATTATTCAAGTATCACATCACCTAAAAATAGTTGTGTTAATAGGGTTAATTTTTTTCCCCTTTTATTTAAATATTTATTCATTTGACGCGTGGAGCAAAAAAGTATTTATACAATCATACTAGAATAGTTATTTATCGCATTGTATTATAAACATCTTTCCGCGGATATCAAAATAAAAAATCATAAGATTAAAACCAGTTTTCTTAGCCCCGAGGGGATGGATGCAAGAGCTTATCCAGCGGATATTAATCGTATTTAAAGTTACACTGAGAACAAATATCTTGCACTGCAAATATTTGTGAAAACAACGTCCTACAGATAAACAACTCTTAAGTGTCTATAGTAATAAATTAAACCTATCTTTATTATATGTAACGTCATGTGCCTGGTAAACAGCTGTTGGAATCATAAGGTACTGTGCAATCGAACCCATTACCTTCCTGAAAATTTGTGGACACTTTAACAATTTGAATCGTGAATTTCAGTGGTAATAAAAACAAATAGATACAGACCCTTTTTACTCAGAGAGAATGGGGACAATGGGCTATTTATTACACTAGTTCCCAATTTTTTATGATAACGTTTTCTTATTCTTTGGCTTAATACATTTGGGGACTTTAGTGAATTTTGATTAGTTGATTTATTAATTTGAGTTAAAATGTTTAAATGACTTAATTTATTCTACAGATGGGGTAACTTTGTGTATCATCATTAAAGATGTACATCAATTTGTTTCCTCCTTAGATCCCTGATTTTTACTTCTTTTTTTTTGTTGATTTGTATCCACGTTCAGCACAATTTGTATTCAAATTAAGATTTAAATGGGGAAGCATTTCCACTGACAAAAAGTGTGTATTTAACTTTAAATAGCCTGAAAAACTCAACAATTACGCACTTGTAAAATTGCTCAGCATATTGGGTTAAAAAATGCTCAAAGTAACTAAAATTCTCAAGTTAACCTATTATTAATAACTAAAGTATCTGTTTCGGTACAACGACATTTGGCTGGCCGTTTACCAGATCTTTACGTAGAAACGTACGAACCTGCTACTTCCCACAAGAATCAAAACCAGCATAGTTACTAATACAATTTATTGTATGAAAACGGTCATGCTGAAATAGAAAATAACAAAATTAATAATCAAATATTGAAATGTTAAATACATTATAAGAAATAAATCTTGTAAAAGAAAATAAGTCTTTTTTATTTGGAACAATCGTCTTTTCCTTATAAAAGGTTGCGTGACTTCGAAATTATGTTTCAAAATGTATAAAAGAAGCTAGGGTTATATTTTGCTTAAAATCAATCAAAATTGAATGCGAGTTTGAAATTTATAAATAAAATCATCATAGACTACTATTAAAATATTCTGGTACAAAAATAAATTAATTACTTGGTCTAATTTTAATGAAATGAAAAGATTAATTTGCCGTCTTTAAGAAAATCACTCCACTCTATTATAAATGCTTAAAGAAAGAATTCTTACCGAGGTCATTGAACTTGTCAAGCCGGGAAGCACTCAAAGGTATTTTTCAGTACGGATAACACCACATTTTTGACTATACATGGTTTTTTTATCAAACAGATATTCCGCACATCTTGAAAGAAAGATTAAAGATGGCCACGCTAGCCCCGCTTTGTTTGGTCGCGCAAGCGTTGTTTTGATTGCCGCGTTCAATTATGAACTTTATTTAAACTTGGGCGCTTTCTAAACTGCCAATAATGATAAGGAAAACAAAAGGATAAAGGTTCGAGTTCACAAACGCATCATACTATTATACTTCCAATACAGTATCTGTATATTTGTAAATATGAGAATTAACAGTAAGTTTTTGTTAGTCGTTTTACTCATGGAGGAAAGGGACATTGGGCTGTTTATTACACTAGTCCTCAAAGTTTTACAATAACTTTTCTTATTCGTTGGCTTAATCACTTTGAGGACATTTAATGAATTTGATTGCATGGTTCATTTAGTCGAGTGTTCAAACATTTCAACCAATTATTATAATCTACAGAAGAGTGATTTTTGTGTATCATCTCAGGGGATATAAATCAAATTATCTGCCATTGTCTTATCCCTTTAGATCCATGGCGAATAAAAGTAAAATTCTCAAGTTTACCATTTACTAGTAAAGTGGAAAAGTGGTTAAAACATTTAAACACTCAACTTAATTAACCAACCAATCAAAATTCATTAAGTCCCAAAAGTTGTTAAGCTAACGAATAAGGAAACTTTACTATAAAAATTTAAGGTCTATTGAAATAAACAGCCCATTGTCCCCTCTAATTACATTATTTTTCTTGTTCAATAAAATTTAAACTTTGGTAGTTGGAAAACAATAGCAAATTTTGAGTTATTCTCTGATTAAAACACATTAAAGGGACGAGGAACAGTTGGGCGGATAATATATCTTACTTTCTTAAAAAATAATAAGATTTTTATTTTTAAGAGGAGAGAAAAATCTGTAAGTATAGGTGTATAACCCAGACAACTACCTGGGTCCTGTGTTGGGGACCTTTTTCTTCTACTAGCAAATTGCTTTCTGCAAAAATAACATTTAAAATTGTAAAAGAGACATACATACACATACATATAAAGAGTAGCTTCGCTACTTGTCTTAAATTTATTCAACCCTCCAACTCTGTTGAAGGAAAATACACAGGATTTTTTTAAATAACAAACCTTTATTGTTTTAACACGAAAAAAAGGGTAAAAAGCAGGGAATATTAATTCTTCACCATACTTTACCTATATTTAATTGTTTTAAGCGAAGTTTTTATATAAATTAGGTCCTAACTATGACTTTATGAACAATTAGATGCTACTGCCCTGGAGGCCTTTATGGGCACATTAGGTAAGGAAGGGGTAGAGGGTAATCCCACTTTGTAGTGGGATTAGTAATGAAATTGTATAAGTTGATTAAAAATAATTTATTTAAAAATTATGCTTTTAACCAGATAATTCTTTATTATTTAAGACATATGAGAAAATATTTTTGTATTATTTTTGTTTTGTTATATACCCAAAAAACAGTACATAAACAGAAATTTTACAATTCTAATGAAACGACAGCTTTATTTTCGTAATCCGATTTCAATTTTATTGTTAGTTCTGCTCTTTCCATATTTCCTCCGTGAAATTATTGATTTATGTGAGTACTGTAATATTTTGATTGGCAAAAATCACTTTTCTAAAAGTGTTTTTGATTTATTACCCTCGGTTTTCGTCATGTTTATCCAATGGATGTAGGGATAGTTAGTTATTTTTTTAAGAAAAACAAGGATGATTATGTTCATTATTATCAAGACTTGATAATATAAGCAGAAGGAGAGATTGGAGTCGGACAATGGGCTGTTTATACACTAGTCCCCTAAGTTTTATATTAATGTTATCTTATTCGTTGGCTTAACAACTTTGGGGTTTTTAGTTAATTTTGATTGGTTGGTTTATTGAGTTGAGTTTCAAAACGTTTCAAACACTATTTGTAATCTACAGAAGGGGTAATTTTGTGTATCATCATTGGGAATGGATAACAATTTATCGGTCATTGTCTTATCTCTGTGATATAAACCTAACATAATCATAATATGAATGTCATATATGGAGCAGCTGAGATATCTTACAAGTAATATATCTAAATAGCTTGATATATAGAAACAGTCTAACAGAAATAGTAATTTAACAGTTGATGGTAGAAAAAATCAACTGTTTTCATATTTATTTAATTATCTCTTTATTCGTGTGTTCTTTTAAGTCTGGTGTCTGAGTAATTTTTGCCAGAATATTATTTCTACAATTTATAATTTCCGTCAGGTGCTATATAACTGCATACTACTTAATGAATGGATATGATTCGTCAGTTTTGCCCCAGGAGACAAATTTCTATTATGATTATTATGAGGAATGATTTTTGCATGCCACTTTTGTTAGCTTTTTTAAGGGATTGTAAACCACTCCCAAAGGGAAAAAGGAGTGTATGGGCTTCAGGGGGATGTATTCACCATATTTACCAGAAGAATAGTCTAAGGGATAAAGTAATTACTCAGTTGATTGGTATAAAAAAAAACCAACTGTTTTCCAATTTTCCAATTCATTTAGTAATCTCTTTTTTCATATGTTCTTTTAAAACATAAAGTCTGGTGTCTGAGTGATTTTTAATAGCGAAGCTACTCTATTATTTTGGATTACTGTGCGTAAATTTTGTATTCCATAAACAACTACCCTTTAGCATATAAAAGCTCTGCAAAAAAAAGTAGGGAAAGCAGAAAAATAGACTAAAATAAGAAATTAAAGCCTAAAACAAGTCCAAGACCTATGTAAAACTTTCATAAAATAGAGAACTCAATTGGTATTTATATTAGTTATTGAAATCTTATGCTTAAGACAAAAAATCTTACATTGGATGGATCGGTTTGAAATAGATTGCCACATTGAATCACTATGTAACTTTACTTCACATCTTAAATAATACTAATAAGAAATGATTTTTCTTGCAAAATCTGTTGGCTGTTTTACGGGGTTGTATAATGGGGTCTATTCATTCCCCTTAACCACTCTTCGGCACACCCTTTAATAAAATAAATAACGAATTAAATATGATTTTAAACAGAAATAAGATTTAAATTACTTTTAAATAACTATGTCATTAAATTATTCTTTACAATTAATCTTTCAACGGAGTGCTTGCATAATTTTAAAAAAATATATATTTTAGGGATTCAGTTATATGAATTTTCCCAGTTTATAATTATTTTTGTAAGCAGAATTTTAATACCCAATATAGGGGGGGGGGGGAGTGTAATCCTATGATATAAAGTAGTAAGCGTTTTTTGTCTGAAACGATATTGTTCTCCTTTAGAGTAAAGCTTCTTATAGTTCCTGGAAATGTTTTAAACTATTTTTGGGGAGGGTGTCTTCACCCCTTCGTCCCCCCAAATTATTTTTTTTACTCTTTTGAAACTCAAATTTATTATGCGATGTTGTCGACTTTTCCCCGTCCAACTTTAAGTGCCCCTAGAGTCTTCTAGTGGGCGTAGCAGCTAGTACAGACAAAAAGTGTTGTTTTATTTTTTTGTCAGGAGAGGGTGGTCTACCCCCTGCACTATCAACATACTGATAAGTCAACATTTTTTTACCTCCCCTCCTCCCTACAATTTAAGTTGGCAGTGGATTTTTTATTCTGACACCCCCGCCCCCCCCCCCCCCCCCTCCTGGCTATTTTAGAGTGAGTGTAGAGGTTTTAGTAAAGTATACACATAAGAAGGGGTATCTAACCCCCTTAACTTTGTATAAACCCCATTCTGCACGCCTCTGCTTAAGTCATTGATTAGACACAATTGTTGTTAATTTACTTATTATTGAAATTAGAAAAATAAAATAAGTTACTTAAGAATAGTTCAGAATACCAAAAAAGTAACTAAAGAAAGGGAAAAAGTGGGTAAAAATCAAGAATAGATAGATACCATGAATATGCACGTGCATGAAACCAATTACTTTTAGGCAAATTCGGCTTTCAAAGCCACGCGTTTTAGACATTGAACTAAAATTCTATTGTGAATGTGCAATTTTGGTACCCAATAACAAAGCTCTTGATAAGGCATGGGAGGGGTTGTTTTAAACAGGGAGGGAGGGGACATTGGGCTTTTTATTACACTTCTCCCCAAATTTTTATTATAACGTTTTTTGAATTTTGATTGGTTGGTTCAGTAAGTTGAGAGTCCATGCGTTTCAACCACTAATTGTAATTGTAATTTTGAGTTTAGTCATTGGGGATGTACATTAATATATCGGCCATTGTCTTATCCCTTTAGATCCCTGTGAATGAAACCATCCCCAAGAAATCACCCTCAAGCTAAATTGAAAAGCGTTATATAGAGCGCACCTGTTTCTATTATTTTGGGCTCAACAGAAATAAGAGAGAGAGAGAGAGAGAGAGAGAGATCAAGAGGGTATAGGAGAGAGAGAGAGAGAGAGAGAGAGAGAGAAAAAGATCAAGAGGGTATAGGAGAGAGAGAGAGAGAGTGAGTTAATGAGAAAGAGAGAGAAAAAGAGTAAGGGAAGGAAAAGAGAGAAAATAGCAAAAATGAAAGAATGAAAACTAAAAGAGAAAGATTAAAGTTTGATAAAAAGATACTGTGTTAGAATTGTAAAACCATGCTTAGACATTTTGATAGCGAAGCTACACTAAACTTACGTCTGTCATATGATTTTGGAAGAGATTGTACGAAGATTAACTCTTTATGGCTTTTTAAAGGTTATCCTAGGTTAGGTTAGGTTATATTGGGTTAGGTGATTGCCTTACAGGGTTAGGCAATTTGCCCGCAGTGTTAGAGCCCCCGCAGGGTCTAGAAATAGGAGAAAAATACTGTGAAATATACTGTGAAAAATACGAAGAATCGCCCCTTAAGGTCTACCCATTATTTTATACATCCAACTGTTCATAATTTCATGCTATTAATTACTGGACGTAGTCATCCTTGTTAGGAAACTGTTTCTATTCTAGTTCATTCTGACGTCATCTCTCAGAATTTATTTAATTAGTAATTTTATCACTAATTTTGAAAAATTCTCTTTTCTATACAGACTTGCAATGGTGGGACAAACAGACAGACCGTGAGCCTTTATAGTAGCTGCAAGCTTAAAGCAAGTTTTTTTTATAATTTATTTCGAGTTAAACATGAAACAAACTATGAATTTATATATTTTTAAATGTTAATAATAGATGAATTACGAATTAAGGAATAAATAGGTCCATATGTCTGTCTGTATCGAAGCATCTTGCTAAACGCTGAACCGATATTGTTGTCCTTTACAATGTAGCTTCTCATAGGTCCAATGGGGGAAGTGTTTTGAGGTGGATACCTCCACCTTGTCAGAAGGAAATCGCGAATTGAAAAAAGGTCAAATCCTCCCCCCCCCCCCCAATTTAAAGGGCCTCTAGGGGCCTAACCGATAGTAGGCAAATAATTCTACAAAGAAATTAATTGTTTATAATCGAGATTTTTCTGACTGACGGACAGACAGGCTTATAGTTATATAGTAGTTATACTATAGAAATATGAGGGAAAATATGCTTAGAAAAACTATTTTAACACGTTGTAACGTGCTCATTAAAACTTATTTGTCTAGATTTCACACACAAATGAGAAAGATGTGTAAAAATAATTATGTTCTTGCAATAAAACAAAATTAGTAAAATTATTTGGGATCATGGAAAGAAAACGAAGTAGCGGGTTTCGTGGTACTTTCACCGTAGCTTTTTATTAGGTAAATGTTAACGTTTTTTCTGCAGGTTTAAAGCCACCGCAGAGGCTTGAAATAGAAGAAAAGTTTATGTGAAAATACCATAGAGAAAATAATAAAAGAGAGGAATCAAGGTATTTGAAGGACTAAAATAGGCAGTGGGCCTAGAGGCCTATATTGAGCAATTGCCGCGCAGAATTTTTAATGTTATTCCACCACTTTTCGAAATGGGAATATCTAAAAATTAAATGTAATTTCAAGACAATCATAGTTGCTCTTTGAAGCATACATCTGATTTTTATAGGATGATATAGAAATATTTTGAATTATCATCTATTCTGATGAAACCTAATGAAAGAATATAAAATTATAATTATTATTTTTTCATGACTTTGCTACTGACTTTAATCATAACACTCATTATTAGCTTATAAGATTTTTATTGAGTCTATCTAACTTTTATTTCTTATATAAATAAACGTTTTTACAAATTTAATATGAACATTTGATTGTAAATTATAATAATCAGTTTTTCAGTGCCATCTAGCTTTGGATATAGAACTAGAATATCAAAGCGTTCATCAATTTTTATTTTGCCTGTATTTTTCTTGTTTTGGATTTTTGTCACTAAAGGGCCAAACCCTGAGGGGTAAATAACATGACTTGTTAAAATGACTAAATGTTAAAAATATTGTAAAAACGAGTATTGTCTTAGAAAGAACATAGATAGCATTACAGATTATTCACTTATTTAGATTATTCAGTTATGAAATTTTTTGTTTAATATTTAGCCTTAGTTTTAATGTATGTCTTTGAAGTAGACAACTAGCAAACCTGGTGGCTGAGAGCTAAACTATTAATTTTTTATTAGTAAACATTTTAAAATTTTATCATGTTAATTAGATTTAAATATTACATTTAGGCTAATTTGAAAAAAAATAAATTTTTGATCATAAAAGGTGAACCCTCCTATTTTTAAACTAGGTGAAACATACTTTTCTGCTGCACTAAGACCGCCCACGGCTGTTTGTTTTTTAAGATTCTAAATCAAATTGTATTTTTAATATTTTCTTTAAATTTTTTTTAAACATAATAAATTACAGAAAAATAATAATAATTAATAAGATAAAATCTTTTTTATTTCTTTTTACATATATAGAATAGGTTATGATTAAGATGCAAAAAGCCGCGGACGGTTTAGATAAATAGCAGACAAATTATTTTACTAGGGGGGAAGTAATATTTTACAATGAAATTGGGGTGAGTATTCATCCTCTTATCCTTTTTCCTTATGAAAAATACGAAAAAACCCGCCTTTTTTTAATGATTTAAAATATTCCGAAAGGATTTAATTAAGTTTAGCTAAATAGTTAGTTCTTAGTAAGAAAGATACACAATACGCGTTTGTATGTCTGTCTATCAGCTACGTAAAAAGGTAAATACGATTTTACAGGCTGATATGTCAATATGTAACAGCTTAATACTTAAATTTGACTTGGTGTTTTTTTTGGATATAACATTCTCCATTATATTAAAATTGTAAAGATCTACCTTCCTGTATTGTTCGCCCCTTTGGTGTTAACACCCTTTGAACGCCGCTATTAACTTGCCACATTTTTAACTTTATTTTAAAAACAGAACTAGAAAAATTCAAGTGACCGTTTTGACATTTTGTTTGTTAATTTAGCGCTCTTTTTCAGGGTCAAAATATATAATAAACATTATATACTTATAAGGAAAGAACTTATAAATAGAGAATGAGAAAAAGAAAGAAAGTGTGAGAGAAAATTTTATATTACACATGTTATACTGTTATGAAGGATTATTTGATTTACAAGAAAGAAAAAGAACAATCAGTTATATTAAAAAAGTTTAACCAATTAAGAAAAAATAAAAGTGACTAACTTTGCTATAAAATAAAAGTAGTAATAAATACTTATTAGATGCATAGTTAAAAAAATAGATGATTTTAGCTGAAACATAATGTGTTGAGGTATATCTATCTCCAACTTTTGTAGGTTTATAAATAAAACATATTTTTTTCTATATAGTGTATCCCTCTATGATCTATATCCTTTTTCGTATATGGAATTGCGCTTGAATTTAAATTACCCATGATAATGTAATTCACATGAAAAAAATAAATTTTGTGTTTTGTTTTTTTTGCAAGGTTAAACAGGGATAACGGAAAGTAGTTCTGAAAAAAAAATAAGTGATGACACACAAAATTAACCTTTCGATAGATAATAAATAGTGCTCGAAACGTTTAGACACTTAACTTACTGAACCAACCAATCACTATGTAATAAAAGTCCCCTAAGTTGCTAAACCAATAAATAAAAAAACGTTATTATAAACTTTGGGGATTAGTGTGATAAACAGCCAAAATTTCCTTCGATCCCTGCGAAATTACAGTAATCTTTTTCTATTTCAGAAAGACATAAGTTTTCATGATTATTAATCTTATTATTTTTTGTAAATCATGAGTTGTACGTATTTGAATTGGTTGTCCTTGTTAATTAAAACCAAAATAATATATAGCAAGCTAGGATTTTAATAAAATTTGTAATAAAATAATTCACAGATAATATGAAATAGACTTTCATTTCTGATTAAACTATGAATATTTTAAAACTTTTCATATAATAACCTAAAACCTGTCTGCAGCATCAATATAAATATTTTCTTTTGAATGTTTAAATAACGTCTATGTGTGTAATATTTTTTGAGTAGATTCGTATAAGTCATGTGTTCTCTTAGAAACAGTTTAGAGATTACAATTAAAAACATTATCATTCCTAATCTTTATGTCTTTAAGATCTCACAAACAGTATGGCCACTTGGGTAATCATTAGGGAAAATTGTGGACCATGGAAAGAAAACCAAGTAGCGAGTTTCGTCGTATTTTCAAAGTAGCTTTTGATTGGTTATTTTAGGTTGGGTAAATAATTATGATTGCCCCACCGGGGCTAGAAAAAGAGAAAATATAATGTGAAAATACGAGAAAACCCGCTACTTCGTTTTCTTTCCATAATCCAAAATTTGTATTGTCTCCATTTGTATTTTAAGGTATTTATTTAGCAATAGCTGTCAGCCTCTGATATATTAATCATTTCACTTTATTTCTCTAAAAATAGAATTAAATCATGCAAAATAAAACCCAAGGATTTTCTCTCTAAATAATATCACATCTATTAGAAGTTGATTCATTGTAGTTATTTAATCAATTGAGAATTATGTCACATACACAATTCTATTCTATACAATACAAATTATAAAGTAGGGAATTTGAGTTGATAACGATGGGATAGAGTGATAAATATAATATTATTCTTTGTAAATTTACTAGCGGCTACGCATATTTATTTTTTAATAGTCTTTTTTTTAAGTCTGTGCGTTTTTTCCCCTATCTACCTATCCATTTGTTTTTTTAGCTCCTTTCTTTCAAACCCCCCCCCCCCCCCTCTTCGCCTCCTTTACGTCTAACTACTTTTTCACAATAGGGGTTAGCGGGGGAGGGGGGGGGGGGTAGAAGTATTATCCAAATTCCTACTATTCAAAAGAATTGTACAATTTAGCCTAAATTTCTATGTTATATAGTTATGATATTCTACGCTAGACGTCTCAAACGCATTTTAGTTAAACATGTGTTTTTTTAACAAAGAAATATAAAAAAGTGTTTTTGTTTTGTTCTCTTATTATATTACAATTTCTATGTAAAATTTTGTGTTTTTGGCTACTTTTTCTTGCAATTTATTTAAAACAGTTTCTCTATGTTTAAAAATATAAAATGTACGTACTTTTACTCAATCTTAAGCACGATCCTTTTGAATGTTTAAAAGGGAAGTGATGAATAGTTGAAATCTATCGACTTAATGGTAGAAGCTTGCAGACGATCATCAAAAATCATTTGTAAGTTATACAGCTCTGATCCCGATAACATTATAACCAATGTTTTTCTATGTTAGCTTCCACTGGAAGCGCTAATAATAATGAATAATATTATTGGACCAGTTCCTTAGGTCATTAAAACTGATATTAATTTTGGTATTTTATTTGATATTGGTGGAAAATTGTCTGTAATACGATGCTATACATAAGATTTCAGAATGGCTGAGAGCCAGTTATAAAATCGGTATTGAAGCCATATTAGAAAATAGTAGATCAACTACAGAACTATCAAATTAAACTCATCTCTCTATGATATACTGTGGTGGTGAATTTTTAATCAATTTATGTTAAGATGTCATAATCATTCATCATTGGTGTGCGTTTATTTCCACATATTATTACATAAACTTAATTCTGCTATATTAAAAAATAATCTCACTAACCACTAATCTTTATGGTTCTACTTTACAGTGAAACTCTATATAAGTCCTGGGATGGTTTTAGGCTATTTTTTTGAATGTCTGGGTATGGTTCAAGGATAATTTCTGCACTTCCATATCCCTTCGAATATGCTAGGGGCGCAGCCTATTTGATTTAAAAACATAATAACAAATCAGGGAGGGAGGGGACATGTGGCTATTTATTACTTACACTAGTCCCCAAAGTTTTATTATAACGCTTTCTTAATCTTTGGCATAACATTTTTTGGGAATTTTATTTTTGATAAGTTTATTTGGTTTAGTGTCCATATACGTTTTAACCACTAATTATAATCAACAGAAGTGATTATTTTGTGTATCATTATTGGGAATGTACATCAAGTTATCGGCCATAGTCTTATCTCTTTAGATTCTTCAGTTAGAATTTTTTTGAAACTTATGCGGAATTCAATGCACACCTTGTGTATACCCCCATATAAGATTAGCTTTATAGCTGTCGGATTCAATCAATAGCTTCAGTTTATTAGAATCAAAACTATCTGTTCCTTCAAGTCCATACGTCCGTCCATCCGTACGTCTCTTAAACTCTAAGCTACATGTATTGAGGATAAAATTCGGTTTTGATTACAACATTTAAAAAGAAAAGGTCAGAAAAATGGAAATCAAGAAAAAAATATTTTTCATTTTAAGAAAAACTTTTTCTAGTATGGCTTTAAAACCAGTTTTCAGCCACACTAAGAAATCATGCATATCATCGTATATCAGACAAATTTCCACGAATAATAAAATCAAATCATAAAATTAATAACAGTTTTGTTAGACCGTGCCTAAAACTGGTTTTAATCTAATATTTTTTTCTTAATTATATGCGTGGAAATCTGTCTATAATACGATGTGATAAATAACTATTCTGTGTATTTGAAAAAAAGCTCATATAAACAAGCCCAGACTTAAGCTGACATATTCTTTACAAAGAAAGGACTGTCCTTATTAGATTTATCTTTATTTTTGAGTTTTTACCTAGAAGTAAAATGTCAAAAGTAATCTTGCTTTCGTAGCTTTTCTATATCCTCTACTTTTATGTCGAATTTACTGATCTTTTATTCTAAAATTATTTTACTATGCTTCTTTTTACAGACAATTAATCTAGCAGAAAACTATTCGTACAGTCCGTTTAAATGCAGTAGAGATCTGTTATTCTATCAAGAAACACACACACATACACACACATACATACATACACAAACACACACACAAAAACACATACACACAAACATGTAAGGTTTGCCATGGAGGAAGGGGCCATTGGGCTGTTTATTACACTGATACCCAAAGTTTTACAATAACGTTTTCTAATTCGTTGACTTGGAGTTGTTTATTAAATTTTGATTAATTGGTCCATTAAGTTGAGTGTACAAACGTCTCAATCACAAATTGTAATTTTATGGATCATCAATTTATTGACTATTATCTTATCCCTTAAGATCCCTGAAGTTTTGCACAAAGCAGAAAAAAGAGAGGCTTAGAAAGAGAAAAGTACACGTTTACTGCATTTTATAATAAAGAGGCAGTTTTGGCCAGATTTGTAGGGACGCAATAGATAGATAGATACATGCAAGAAAGAAAGATTGTGATAGTTTTAGGAAAGTGAAAAATAATACCTAGAGTAAGAGATTAAAGATTGGGAAAAAGTAGATTGATATAACAAAATATATATAAAAAAGTAAAAGAAAGATAAAGGACAAGATAAAACAGAAAAGATAGATAAAAAGAGGAGTATTAGAATATTAAAATACCCAGGGGTATGGTGTCAGAACTAAATAAGCAAAATGTAAATGTATAAGAGTCGAAGCAAAATTGTAAGTAAATTTGTTAAAAAACTGCTGGATACAGGATAATTTTTATGGACAAACTTATATTTTTAGGACTTGATTATAGAGTTGCTTTGCTTATAATGTTATTATAGAAAAGATTCGCTATTAAAAGGTATGATGAAATAAAATAGATTAAGAAAAAGAGAGAAAGATAAATATACTTAATCATATACACTAAAAAGATGATCTGCATTTATTTTCATGCAGTAAATGTAAAAATAAATTAGTGAGTATATATTTTTTTATAGCGAAGTTTTTCTATAATTAGGGTCGGTCCGTCCGAACGTCGAATGGAGAGCTTTTTAAATTTATATAGGCATGTTAGAATTGTCCCATTGATTTCAAACTTTGCATGGTGATTCCTGTAGTAGTAAGGTACAATTTATAAACCATTGCAACTCTATACTTGTTACCAGAATGTCAGTACATCCATTTTAAACATGTTGCTTTTTAACTTTTTTAACAACAAACTCTTATGTGATATAGGTAATTATCCAAGTGATCTGATTTTTGAAATACTAATTCCTAGGGCAACCAAGTCCAATGTTATATGCTTTGCTAATATGGATGTTGTCATCCTCGTTCATGCATGATTCTTAGCTCCTACGCAAATATTACGTGTTTGCAGCATCTCAAAATCAAGGCTAGGCACCTACACATTCATTTGCAAAAAATAGGGATTCAAAGGGATAAGGCAATAACCGATAAAATGATATAATCTCCAGTAATGATAAACAAATTACCCATTTGAAAAATTACAATTAGTAGTTGCAACGTTTGGACACTCAACTAAATGAACCAATCAATCAAAATCAAGTAAAGTCTCCAAAGTTAATTAGCCAACAAATAAGAAAACTTTATTGGTAAATAGTATAATAAAACAGCCCAATGTCCCCTTTCTGCATTTATTTTTATAGTTATCAACGCATTTTATTATAGACAGCTTTCTGGGGATATTAAAATGAAAAATTATAACTAACTTGAAGGTATTAATATTATGATTTTATTTTAATATTCGTTGAAAATTGTCTGTTATACGGTTGCTATACATGATTTTTTCAGTATGGTTTAAAACAAGTTCTTATAAACACAGCTGCGGCTGCCGAGCCCTGCATAAAAATCTTCTTTTATTTCACAAAGTAGGGGCAGATGAGAATCAGGGTGTCGAAATCAACTTTAATTTTTAGGTGCGCGACACTCACACACATACACACTCACACACACACACACAATCACACAATTTTATAGGCACACTAACAAATTTACACACATACAGGCATTTTAGTTACAAGTTACGCCACTAACACACACACACGAACGAACACACACACACACACACAAACACTGGGTATAAAAGTTCTAAGCAGTGTGTTTATATCAGGTTGTAATAGTTATTTATAGCAACGTACTATAGAAAGATTTCCGCTTATATTAAATGAAAAAATTAGATATTAAAACCAGATTTTTGGGCCTAAAAACTGTTATTAATTTTTTCGAGTTTTTATTTTGTTATTCGTAGAAAATTGTCTGTAATACAATGCCTTACAAGATTTTTCAGTGTGGCTGAGAACCCGTTCTAATCCATGCTAGGAATACATCTTTTCTTAAGTTAATACATGTATTTTTGTCCGTCCATCTATATTCTAATCCATAAAGTCTCTTATTTTAAATGTTTAGAAATGTCATATTTGAAGATTTATTGACAAAAGTCAAATCAAACTCCATTTGGTCAAATAAAAAGTTTGTCTTCAAATTTTTAGTTGTTTTGTATATTCTCCGCTAAACTATCTGCCTCTCTCTAATACTCTCCTTCTCTCTCACTCTCTTCTCTCTCTCTTTCTTTCACTCTCTCACTATAGCCAGTTCTCTGTCTTACATCATACCGCGCAATCACTCCCCCCCCCCTCCATCACAATATATCTTAATATCTATCTATCTATTGACTGCCTAATACAGAAATCTAAAATCTTGAGCAGAGAGAGATAGAGAGAGCTTACAGCTTGTGAAAGAAAAGCAACTTGTTAGAATAGTTTAGTTACAAATAAAATAACACGCCACAGATGCAAGTTTTCATGACAAAAAAGTGATAAAAAGTAGTGTATATCATCAAAATGAAGAATGTTAAATGAATAGTGATTTTGTAAAATTGACTGAGGTGTTTTTGGTTGATAAATTATTTTAGATACTATGAGATAAGCGAAAGTGTTAATATTTTCATTGCAAATTTAAAGCTGCAAATGTTGCGAAAGCAAAAAGGCTGTTCAGACGTTTAATTTGCAAAATATTTCAGGGAGGGAGAGGACATTGGCTGTTTGTTACACTAGTCCCCAAAGTCTTATAATAACGTTTTCTTATTTATTGATTTTGGAAAAGTTCTGAGATTTTTTATAAATTTTGATTGGTTGGTTCATAAGTGTACATCAATTTATCGGCCATTGTCTGATCCCTTTAGATCCCTGACAATTTTTTTTTGAATGTTGGACTTTTTTGTAAATGTTTGTTTAAAATATTTATTAACCAAAAACACAAAATACAGGTTTCGAAAAATAGACTGTTGAAAGAAAAAATAGTGACCCCCTAAAAAACACTAAAAACATTTATTAAAATGAACGGTGATTCCCATAACGGACACGCTAACGGCGCAGCAAACGGCGATGCCAACGGTTTAGGTTTTCATTCAGGACAAATATCACTTGATTCTCAAAAAGAACGAATATGTGCTAAAGCTGTTAATGCCTATACAATACAATGACGTCATACTGTTATACCATTGGTTAGTTAAAATGTAAACTGCCTATCATTGGTATTTTGTATTGTATGACGTCATTTTCTACTGGCACTATAAGCTGCTTCAAAGCTGTGTTGTTTTCACCACTTAAAATACACAATATTGTAGAAAATGAACAAAACACTCAGAGTTTCAAAACTTAAACTAGAAAATTAACTGCTTTTAGGTAGCAGATGCCATTCACTTTTTAAAGAACTAGCGGCTAGACCGCACATGAAATTGAGGGGGGTTGATATCAAACCCCGTATTTTCTATTTTAGTTAAAATGGGAAGGAGTGTTTTTTTTTGCAGGGGAAATTTATCTTGGAAGGGTGGAGATACCCTCCCACAAAATAGTTATAAACCTTTCCTAAACCTATAAGAAACTTTACAGTAAAGAAGAACCTGAAAGGTTCAGCGGTTAGCGAAATCCTCAACTAATAAAATATCTGAATGAATAAAACTGTAGAATACACAAATGAAGTGAAGAAAGGAGGATATTATTCAGTCGGGGCAAATCCCCCTCCAGCTTGGAGCAATTGTAAGTATCTTATCATAAATCTATGATAAAAAGTAGCTTGATGTCTGTTCGTCCGTCCCCTAAGATCTTGTTTGCCACTGAACCGATTGGATTATACTCTTCCGGGAATATATCTACTGGTCCTGTGGTGGTTTTCAGCTATTTTCTTGGGGGTTGGGACACCTCCAATCCCACCATTATTTCATTTCTAATAGAGGGGCAAAGCCTCTAGAGGCTAGGGGCGAAGCCGTTAGTAATATCTGTATCTCTGTATAGTAATAGTTATTACGGTGTATAGTACTACATGGTGTTTTATATTCATTTTGTTAATACAGCACACTTACGGGTCCAGGTTTAATACAACCCCAGCGTATCAATTGATACTAAATGAAAAAATATTTTTTTACAGTGTACCTATTAAATATTTATAGTAATAAATTTTTCCATAAAATTATAATCATAATCATTTTGATGTGTACTGCCAATAATTATTTTTTGTTTAATATTTTTTTTTTGCATAATTTGATTTTATTGCCTAAAATAATTCCCATATGCAAAGCTCCATTAAAGCTAATGGGTTTTCATTGTCAAACATATCAAATTTTATAAACCTATTTGTCATTCAAGTCATATAAATAACAAGGATAACAACAGCAATAAAAGCGAAGGTCTACAAATCAAAGAGTCCAAGGGTGTGGGTAGAAGTTTGTTGGGGATGTACATCAATTCATCGGCCATTGTCTTATCTCTTTAGATCCCTGACATATATGTACACACAGACACTTTCCACTAAATAAATATTTACACCTTAGGATCAGGTTTTACAACAATATTACACTCTTAGATAGAGATGTACAGGGATAAGACAATCGCCGATAAATTGATGTACATCCCTAACGATGATAAACAAAAATATTCCTTTTGTAGATTAAATTTAGTGGTTGAAACGTTGGGACACTAAATTTAATGAACCCACCAATTAAAATTCGATGAAAGTCCTCAAAGTTGTTATGCCGATGAACAAGAAAACGTGAATTAAACATTGGGGACTAGTGTAATAAACATTAAACAGCCAATTGTATGATTGTCCCCCTCCTTCCTGCTTAATAACATTCCATTTTATTTAATTAAGAATTCTCAAAGTCATTCCAGTAAATAATAAGTAGCAAAGCAAAGCTTTTCTCTCCTATACCTTTTCTGTTTAAATATGGATGGAGGAGACATTGAACTTTAAAATATAGTTTTATTAAATCTTGATTAGGTAGTAAAAACTTTTTTACTGACAATTTTAACCTTCTTAAGGGGCTATTTTGATTATCGTTATTATATAAGCATTGATTTTATAAGTTAATAATTTGAATCAACGTATTTTGAATCATATTATTACTTGGATCTTACACAAGATTATGATATACTCTACTAATGAGAAATTTTTAGCTGGCTAAAAAACGGTTTCACCCCATCGAATCCCCTTTACTAAATCATCTACCCTCTTAATTGATGAACGAATTGACCAATAAATGATGTCCATGAAATATTTTTTTTATTAATTGACAACAAAAAATATTTTTAAAAACCTGAAGTTTAAAGTGTAAGAAAACAAGCAATAAGTCTTTTTTTGGGAAAATGTGAGTTGATTTTGCTTTCATTTTGACGGGAAAACGTCTATCACATGCATTTAAATAATGTCTAGATCATTATTTTAAATGTTTTCAAATTTAAATAAAAGTACGCTTGATATTTTATAAATATGACAGAATAGTTCTTTCTAAATTAAAACTTTTTTACACATGGTAGGTTAATCAGAAGATTAAAATTGCTTTTTGGGCGGTTTTCCTCAAAGTACCTAGTCGAGTACAGAACCCTTTCCCATAGCTTGAAATAAATTGAAAATAAAGACAGTGAGGGTATAGTTTTTGTTTTTTGTTTATTTATTTAGTTAGGTTATATTATATTGAGTACTAGGTACCCTGCTGGGGTTAGGAGATCGCGTGGGGTATTCAAAGGGAAAAATACTCCCACCCCCTTTACTTTATTATTTTTTTTTCAAAGTAAGGGGCTTAGCAATCGTCAAGAAATGTGAGGGAAAGCATCAAACATTCCTTTATTCCATAATTTCTAAAAAAATCTTACAATTTTCAGACATTGGACCCGAGCACAAGGCCCCACCCCCAGTGGCCACCCAGCTAGTTGTGCCCACTCAACTCAGTGATGGACCTGTGGATCTTACTTGCATACACTGCCAGCATCATGTTACTACCAGGTAGACACATTTTTTGGCGCGCTTCGCGCATTTGTCTCATTTAATCTTGTGAATCGTCTTGTAACTATTTTATAAAATTTTTGATGCTAAAAAAAACATCAATGGGTAGAAAGAAAATTGTTTAAAGTTTGGAGGAAAAAATGATTTACTTTGATGCTATATATGATAGACTCATGAAATTTATTGTAAAAGTTTCCACAGTTTTTTTTGTGCTTTGCTTATTGCTATTATTGGATATATTTAAATTTCATATCAAGTACATCTATCTTTTTAGCTATAAAAAGCATACATTTAAATAGTTTTTTGCAAAAATTTTAATGTAACTTAATTAATTGGCTAAATATGCCATGCTATGAGGAATGTAAATTTTGATATGTTACATTATATCAAAATATATTTATGTATGAATGGATGAATTATTACTTGGATGTTGCACTAGATTTTATGTTTATTTTTAATAAAGTGAAACTATCAAAGGGCTAAAATAACGATACTCCCAATCCACCCCCTTTACCCTATCCTCTCCCTGGATGAACGAACTGACAACAAATGAGTTCCATGTTAGCAACCTAAATATCCACGCACATTCAGAGATAAGACAGAGAGAGAGAGAGAGGGAACAATGGGCTGTTTAATACACTAGTCCCCAAAGTTTTACAATAACGTTTTCTTATTCGTTAGCTTAACAACATCGAGTACTTTTATTTTATTTTGATTGGTTGTTTTATTAAATTGCGCGTCCAAACATTTCAACCACTAATTGTAATCTACGGAAGGGGTAATTTTGTGTAGCATCATTATTCTTCATCAATCTACATCAATTTATCAGGCATTGTATTATCATTTTTTTCGCCTGCGTGATCGCTCTAACTTAACTCTACTTGTAATGAAATGTGTTGATTTGAATGCAAGATAAGGTAAATATTTGACACCAGGGAAGTATGGATATGCAAACTGCATAAAAAAAACATTTTTAAGGCTTTGCAATAACGTTATAAATTTGAGATTTTTTACATTAAACAAAAATTGATATAAGACTTTAGTCATACTGTTATTTCCATAAAAGTTATTAGTAGATAAGAGTTTCGAGTAGTAATGCCTGATAATCAGGAGTAATAAATATCAATCATGAACCATTAACAATGTTTGACAACAAAAATCTTTTAAATTCAACATAAAAGTCCACGAAATTCGTGATTCTTGCTAAAATAAAAAACTACGCAACATAAGATATGATAACACATTTGTCATTACTTTAGATTTCATAAATAAAATTTATTTAATTATTTATATATTATTATTATTTGTTGAAGGTATGCTATTTTTAATATTACTTTTAAAATTTAGTTTTATTTAAAAGATAACATAATGACATTAAAATAACGTTATGTTGATAATAAGTCAGCAACGACCACTTTTGTAAATCTATTCTAATCATCTTTAGGTCAACAAGAATTATCGAAAGCTTAGTTTGTAAAGGACGTACAGGCAAATGAACCTAATTATAGAAAAGCTTTTTGATTACAGACAATTTTATGATAGTCCAATAATAATACAGTTTTATTAAAGGTGTCATCAAACCTAAATCACATTAGGATAAATATAACTTGATAATACCAATTTTATTATGGATCTCCTTATTATAAGGGCGGTGTATTTGAAATTTTTGGACGTTCAACCCTACACAAACCCAGAGAGAGAGAGAGATGGGACAATTAATTTCACTAGTACCTAAAGTTTTATGATAACGTTTTCTTATTCGTTAGATTAGTAACCTTGAGGACTTCTGTTGAATTTTGATTGGTTGCTTCAATAAGTTGAGTGTTTAAACGTTTCAACCACTAATTTAAATCTACAGAAGGATAATTTTTGTGTATCATAATAAGAGATGTACATCAATAAATTGGTCATTATCTTATCCCTTTAGATCCTTGCAACAAATATCTTATTTATAAGGATTTGTTGTCCTTATGATAATAATATTATGGGAGGCAAATATTTCAATATTTGTTATTTCAAGCAATTTATAAGATTAAGGATTCATGATTATTTATGCAAGTGACGTCGCCATTACCTTCTTTTTCCCTAAAATAAAAGTAATCATTTTTGGGGGGAAGAACTAAAACGTAATCTTATTTACCTCGTAAAGGTTGAATTACCATTCCCTATAGTAGATGGAAACCCTCCAAGGGCCTATATGCGTAGCTTCTGTGTAAATAACAGCACCTAGAGACTCCAAAGGATAAGAGGGAAGGGGGGAAATAGCCTAAAACCACCCTATATAAAGCTGCCCTAAAAGTGACAACTTTATCAGTTAGGTATTTATCAAAACTTTAAGATTCAGACAAAAAAACTTACTACTTTATATAATGGAATAAAGAGAGCGCTATATAGCATTTTTTTCTTAGAATAAAAGTTCCTGTCCCCCAAATAAATGTTTAGAATACTTTGCCCTGAAAATTTACCGCCCTTACTACTAAGAAGCTTGTAAAAATGTTAGGCACGAATCTTATATGCCAAAGTGTTCCTGCAAACCGAATAACAGCCAATGCTATATCCTTGCAATAATAAAGTATCAGGATGTCTGTCTGTTTGTCTGTGTTTGTGTGTCTGTTTGAACCGAAGGATCTCACTTACCGCTGAACCGATATGGATGTCCCTTACAGGGTAGTTTCTCATAGGCCCTGAAATGGTTTAACTATGCTTGAGAGGGTACCACCACCCTCACAAGAGAAATCAAAAAATACAAAAAATATTCCCGCAGGTCGGTGCTAGCAAAGACACATAAATTGAAATTAAATATTAGAAATAAATAAAAAAAACACATTTTAATTGTCATTAGAGGCCTCTAGTCTATAGTATTTAATAAAATAGCAAAATAAACTTTAGATCCCTTTTTAAAGTTAAAACAAGGATGACCACATCCACTAGAAATTCTCATTTCCAAAATCAGGCCATAAGAATAATTTTCTGTTCTAAAAATTTGTTTACACTATAGCTTTAAAATAAATTTTCTAAAAGTTAAAAGATTGAATATTTGATGATGTGTTTAAAGAAGTCATATAACTAAAAGAATCTGCATAAAACTCTTTTTCTTTAGAATAGTTATTTATCTTATCGTATTATAGACAGCTTTCCGCGGATATTAAGATGAAAAGTTGTAAGATTAAAACCATTTTTGTCTGTAGCGAGGGATCTCTTTCTTTTCTTGTAGCCGCTAGTGTATGTATAAAGTAAAACTTTACTTTTAGAATAAAATATTGCTGCTAATTTTCCTTTAAAACAGTTGTATTTCTTAAACACTTTTTGCCTATAGTCTTAAAAATATTTTGTTCTTTTAAGTATATGGCCGCAAATAATTTGCATTTTATTTCAAATTTTTAATATTAGACCATACTATCATAAATTAACCATATTAAATTTATCATTTTGTTTTATTTTAAATTTGGCTAATAATGATGGAGGGAGGGGACATTGAGCTGTTTATTACAATAGTCTTCAAAATTTTATATTAACGTTTTCTTATTAGTTGTCTAAACAAGTATGTGGACTTTTGATTAGTTCATTAAGTCAACCACTAAATGTAATCTAGAGAAAGGGTATTTTTATGGGATGTACATCAATACATCGGCCATTGTCTTATCCCTTTAAATCTCTGGCTTATAAACCTAACAAATTAATACTGCTATTGCTATGATTCCTGCCTTTGATTACAGACAGATATGTTCTTGTTTAATTAAGAGAAGCAAAATTAAAGGAAGAAACTGGTTACATTGTCTTGTGTATTTTTTTTGCAGGGCTCAGCAGCCGCACAGCAGCCATTTGTAAGCCTAAGGGAAATCAACCTTTTACATCTTTAAAAATCAGTTTGAAGTTTAAATTATTAAGGTTTTAAGGTATAGTTGCTTTTTATGTGTGGCTGCCGAGCCCTGTTTTTTTGTAACAAATTTCCAACCGAGAATTTGAAATAAAATGTGCAGCGAGAGAAACATCTAAATTAAGACTTAGATTTTCTGCAGGGAGGAAAGGGACATTGAGCCGTTTATTACACTATTCACCATAGATTAATGATAACGTTGGCTTAACAACTTTGGGGACTTTAATCAATTTCGATTGGTTGATACATTAAGTTGAGTGTCCAATCGTTTTAACCAATAATTGTTATCTACAGATTGGATGATTTTGTGTATCATCATTGGGGCTGTACATCAATTTACTGGCCATCATTTCTTTAGATCCCTGAATTTTCTGACTTAAATTATATAATTTTCATGTCAAATATTTTGAGATTTTCATGTTTCTTGTCTTGCTACAAAACATAACTTTCAATGCTTGTTTTTAAAACCAACGCTTTTCTATAATTAAGGTCGACCCAACCGTCCGTATGTAACGGATAGATCTTATTTAGCTAAAAGCTACTTTTTGATTTTGAAAAATGATTTCTAGACAATAAAGAACAATGTTATAAGCAAAGTATTTAATCAAATACCAAAAATTTAATATGTCCTAGAAAAAGTATTTTGTATTTAACCAGTTTTATATGTAACAACTTCGCATACATTTTTGTTTAGACTTATACAATACTGGCTCTCTACAAACGTTAATGTTCTTTTGTACTACATTTTCATTGCTTCGCTTTTATGAATGTTGCCATTATTCAATAAAGTACGTTTTGTTATTTTTATGTATTTGCTTAGTTGTCTAAAATTTGTTTTGAAGCGAAGCTTCTCTAGTATTGATATGTCGTTTTTTGTTTGTAATCCAAAGAGCATGTATTAGGTTAGGTTTTGAAAATAGTATAAGGGACTAGAGGCTACGCCCCTAGAGGCCTTCTCCCACTTTCAATTGTAATTTTTTTGGTTGGGGCACTTTTAATCTAGGCGCTATTTCTCTTGGCAGGGTGTCGGTACCCTTCCTCAAAAAGTTATAAACCTTCCCAGGACCTATAAAAGCTATCCTGTATAGGAGAACCATATCTGTTTATTCAGTGGTTAGCGAGATCCTTCGGTACACACCTACAGACAGACAGACACAAAGACCTTTTAAATTTTTATGGGATAAAGCTACGAATCTTTTTTTTTCTTAAAAAGCTGTGCTAAGTTTATTGAAATCACTCTTGTTCATAAGTTGCGTAGTACATGAAAAAATGTCTAATTGTAATCTGATACAGAAAATGAAATTATCCTGACTTAAGTTATTAAGAGGTATTATATTACTGTTTGTAAGTAGATTAATGTATCTAATTAAGGGAAAGCAGAATATTTTTGCTGCTACGCCCACCTTCACAATTTCAGATTTTTAGTGTCCTTAAAAATTAACCAAAAAATACGCGTATTTAAAAAGATGTTTATTAAAAGATGTATTTAGTAAAAATGGATGTTGAATATACGTGGTTCCTAATACCCCTCTAATTTATTTGTCAGTTCGTTCTTACAGTAGAATTGGAGGGGATGGGGGACAATTTTTATTTTAGCCTGCTGCGTGTTTCACTATATTAGATCGCAAAAAAAGAACTATGAAATTTGTTTCTAAAAATACCAATAATGTTATAGCATAAAGGGCTTTTAATTAGGGCTTGGCAGATGAACCAAAACCATTTTTATGGATTTATTGTATTTTCAAAATTTTAAGTCTTATAGGTAATTTGTAATTTTTTTGGCTAAATTTTAAATTTTCAATTCTAAAGAAACGCCTACAATCCTAAATTAAGTTAGTATCTTTTATTCATCCAAACATCTGAATATTTTGTACTTTTAAAAATACATTCCCAGCATATTTTCACTGGATTTTTTAAACAAAATTTTATTAAATTGAAAGAAAAATTTAAGCCACAAAAACAATACTTTGGTTTCTATGATTTGCCAAGTTATAATTTTGTTTAGATGAAATTTTCTAGTATAAATTGGTTCTATGACAATTAGATTCAAACGAATATGGCAATGGGCGGTAAATAAACTCTCAAATTCTTTTTCTATGAAGTATGAATTTCATTTTGGATGATTTAAAGTATTAGAAAACTAATGGAACAGGAACCTAAAATAAGACAATAGTCGATAAATTGATGTATATTTCCAATGATGTTACACAAAATTGCACAATTAGTGGTTGGAACCTTTAAACACTCAACCACATGAACAAACCATAAAAAATTTAATAAAAGCCCCGAAGGTGCTTAAGCCAACAAATAAGTAATCGTTATTATAAAACTTTGGGATCTAGTTAGTTCATTGTCCCCCTCCTCCCTGCAAATGAACTTATGTGTCATTATTCTCTAAATATTTTCTGTATATTGTGCAGAACAAAACTTAGAGCAAAATAGTTGTTCTTGTTATGAAAATTAATGCACAATCTTAATATATCACCAGGGAGGTAGGAGACATAAGACTAGTCCCCAAAGTCTTATTTTAAAGTTGTCTTATTTGTTGGCTTAACAACCTTGGGGACTTTTATTGAATTTTGATTGGTTAATTAATTTAGTTGAGTGTCCAAACGTTTCAACCTTTAATTGTAAACTAAAGAAGGGGTAATTTGTTTATCATTATTGTGGATGTGCATAAATTTATCTGACAATGTCTTATCCCTTTATATCTCTGATATATTACTCATTCTAACAAGGACTTCTAATTAAGAAAGAGTTAATTACGTCATTATCATTTTTCTTTCAAATTAAGAAAAATAGGCGGGTAATTTTAAGATAAGCGATTATATAATTAATGTATGTATATACAGGAAATGCTTTCTTTTAGAATCGAATAATATATAAAATACATACATTTGAATTTAAGTATTTGTGTCTTAACTTTTAGAATTAAAATAAACATTTTAAGTAAAGGCTTGGCAACTGTAGCTGGAGTAACTCTAGTTTTTAAAAATAAGCTGCAGGCAGTCTGCATCTAAGCTACTCAATAAATTTGGAAAAAAAACTTTCAGTAAATTGTAAGCCAACCATGTTTAAAATGTATTGTTAATTATATGTTTCTTGATTAAAAATATCAATCACATAATTTCATGGTTGGATTTCTTATAAAGATAATCAGTAGTCAATCCAAAAAAAAACAAATTACTCTACTTTTAAACAGGGATCTAAAAGGATAAGACAATGGCCGATAACTTGACGTACTGTACATGCCCAATAAAAGTTCCCAAAGTTGTTCCCAAAGAGAACGTTATTATACAACTTTGGGGACTAGAGTAAAAACTTCCCATTGTCCCCTCTCTCTCTGACTTTTGAATTAAAAGATTATGTTAATTTACTAAGAATTTTTTAAAATTTAAATCGATTAAAATAGCAGTGATTTGTTCTAAAATATGCCAAAGAGTTGCTTTAAAAAATACAACTACATAAAATGCTTAAAATACAAAATTTTAGACACTTAACAACAAAATTTGATGGATCTATTGTTAAAAAATGGTGAAGGTATGTAGACGAATAAATTTCATATTTTCTTGTATAATTATACACAAAATTTAAGCATACATTTTTGGCGGTAGCCGACTAAAAGATTTTATGCATTAGAGCGTTAATTTTTTAATATTTATTGTTATGTTTGAAAAAAAAATTCAGATTTTTTAATATTCCTTAATTAACATTTTAAAATCTATAACTAGAAGGGTGATTTATTCATTGAAATAATTGCAACTTCAATGTATAACTTTGATTATTTCGACAAATATAAATAAGTCAAGAATTAAAGAATTGTGCCTCTATTCTTAAACCTGTATTATTTCGAGAATGAAATGTGTATTGTGTAGATTAAGAATGAAAGAATTGTCCCTCTATTCTAAAACCTTGTTGATGTTAACAATGGTAATTTTAATATATATATTAGGATTAAAAATTAAAGAAATGTGTCTCTATTTTAAAACCTGTATTATTTTGAGAATGGCATGTGTATTGTGTAAATTAAGAAGGAAATAATTATGCCTGTATTAATTTAAAACCTGTATTATTTTGGCAATGACACTTTAATTGTGTAGATTAAGAGTGAAAGAATGGTGCCTATATTTTAAAACCTGCATCATTTTGACAATGATACTCTTATTGTGTCCATTAAGAATGAAAGAATTGTGCCTCTATTCTAAAACCTGTATTATTTAGACAATGACACTCTTATTGTGTAAATAAAAAATTAAAGAATTGTGCTTCTATTCTTGAACCTGTAATATTTTGACAATGGCATGTGTAATGTGTAAATTAAAAATGAATGATTTAAAACCTGTATTATTTAGACAATGTCACTCTTAATGGGTAGATTAAGAATGAAAGAATTGTACCTCTATTTCAAAACATGTACTACTTTAACAATAGCATCTCTATTGTATAGATTAAGAATGAAATAATTGTGCCTCTATTTGAAAACCTGTATTATTTTGACAATGGCATGTGTATTGTGTAAATAAAGAATGAAATAATTGTGCCTCTATTTTAAAACCTCTATAATTTTGAGAATGACACTCTTATTGTGTAAATTAGAAATGAAAGAATTTTGCCTCTATTCTAAAACCTGTATTTTTTTTACAATGGTATGTCTATTGTGTGAATTAAAAAATAAATAATTGTATCTCTATTTTAAAACCTTGTTGATGTTAACAATGTTAATTTTGATATATATTTATAGATTAAAAATTAAAGAAATATGCCTCTATTCTAAAACTTGTATAAATTTGATAATGGCATGTGTATTTTGTAAATTAAGAATTAAAAAGGCGTGGACACAAACCTTATCAGGAAGTAAAACATGAAGTATCCAAAAAAAAAATCCACAAAAACTTGGAAACGGGATGATGTCAATTGCATTGATTAATTACGACTGTAATTAAAAGGGATTATTGTTTATTCTTTGAAGAATATATTTTTTTAAAATTTTGATTCTAAATCCATTAATTTTGTGATGAAACCCAACCCACGGTTTTACACTTGACTAACAAATATATCAACTGATATCTTCATAATTTATGACTTTATAGAAGACTTTTTTAATTAAAGAAAAATTGGAAAATTAATTGTTATGAATATTCTCTATGAGTTAGGTGTCAGAAACGCGTTAAGATAAGATGGACGTCTGAATTCTTTATAACTAATTAAGATTTAATTAGCATCATATTTTCTTTGTCAGCCCGTCTGTCTAAAACGCTATGAAGCAGATCTAACTGCTAAATAGTTGCAGGCTTAGATGTATTATATAATAATTAGCATCTGTTTTTCATGTGTAGTTTTCCGTGATTAGAAATGTATAACCTAGACAGCTACCTGGCTCAAGTGGTGGGGACCTTTTTAGTTTGCTAGCTAATTGCTTTCTGTAGTTTTGTAGCGTCGTCTTGGCTGTGTTTATATTTCCGACGCTATTGGCTGATATCCAAGACCCAATTGAAAGTAGGAACATGGTCCCCACCCCGTTGGTATAGTTACATATAGCCTGCCCCATCTATTCTTTATATTCAGTCTGGCTTTACATGCATGGTATCATTCTAGTTTTCAATCTTTTATATTATAATTAAAGAAAGTCTAAAAAGTTATTTATTGAATATGTTTTTGAATCATAAATTATGCCTTTTTATGTAGTGATACTAGTTTTATTTAGAAGGGCCCTCCCTAAATATAAAACCAAAACTTTTAAAGCTTATTGCCTTAACAGTTTTATATTAGTTGGTCTAATTTTGAATTGAATTTAATATTGTGAAAAGCGAAGCTATAACTAGAATTGGTCCGTCCGTAATTCCACAACGGTTAGGTTTTGTTAGTTAATCTATTTTTATTTAAGTATAAGTAAATAGGTTAAACTATAAATTATATTCATAATAATCTTGGATATTAGCGCAAATACTCTCTAATAAGTACGTCAATGTCTTAAAGTGAATTAGGCAATTTGTAGAAAATAAAATACCCGCGGATATATTTTCTACTTAAAAAGTTACAATTTTACTTTTGTTTATTTCTCTTATTTAACAAGGATGACAACATCCACAAAAACGAAGCACTGAAACGGTAGGACAAACGGACATTAACACTTGTATAGTGTCTGAACTGAATAGTCAGAATATAAAAGTATAAGAATCAAAGCAAAATTGTAAGTAAGTTTGTTGAAAAACTGCTTGATACAGGATAATGTTTAAGGACATACTTACATTTTAGGACTTGATTATACAGTTGCTTCGCTTATAATATTGTTCTTTGTTGTCCCAGGAATCAATATAAAAAAATCAGATTAAACGAATAATTAGAACACATAAAAATTTGTTGTTAAAAAAGTAAAAAATCAACATGTTTAAAATGGATGTACGGACATTCTGGTAATGATTATAGAGTTGCTACGCTTTCTAAATCGTACCTAAATACTACAGGAATCATCATGCAAAGTTTGAAATCGATAGGACAATTCTAACATGCCTAAATTAACGAATAAAAGCTATCTATCTCGGACGGACGTACGGACGGTCGACCCTAATTATAGAAAAGCTTCGCTTTTAAAAAAATAGTTTTATTTCTGCGCTATAATTTTAGATAAAATTGACTACAAAGTTTAGAACCTATTCTGAGTAACACGTGCGCCACTTTTGATGCATTTTTTTTTTCATTCATACATGCACACATTTTGAATGTTCCTACATTTAACTCAAAATATCTGAACAAAAAATGGCAACAAATTCTATTTCATTTTTTAGTACCTCATCAACTGTATGATAAAATAGGTAAATAAGATTAAAAAATAACTTAATTTCAATTAATTAACCAGCTACTGTGGCGTAACCGCTCAAATAGGTTCGAATCTCAGCCCGACACCATGTCATAACTTAAGACGTTAAAAAGGTTTCTACTTCTGCCCTGTCCCGTGTGCGATATAAGAAGTTAGAGTAGGGGGAATGCCTTGGCACAAAACAGGCGCAACTAACAGTTAGGACTTCTAGTCAAAGGTTGTGCAATTAAAGAGTTGGTTGTCTGACAGACGTTTGACCATATAAACAAGCAAATTATTAATAAATGTTTGTTTCAAGGATACCGTGTTGTATAATAATAAGAAATAATAATGGCTGTTTAATTTTGACTACATTTCAAGAACAACCTTTTTCCCTTGAATTTTTATTCTCAACCCATAATCATTTAGAATGAAACATTAAACTCAAGATTTTAGGCTTTTAAACCTTTTATATGTGATATTAAGAGAAAAGTGTGCATATATTTTAATGCACATTTTTAAAAACCGTAGCTTCATGTAAATTTGAATTGATTGTTAGTCATTTATTAGGATTCTTTTGACTGCTTTTAGGAATAAATGTCTAAATATATTGGAAAGAATCCTAATACTATTATTCTTTCACTCGTTTGGACCTTATGTTCATTAGGCAGATGGAACATTTTTGGGAGAAACGTGATTTTCTTGCTTTTTATTAAAGCACCGTATTGTCATTGTAGTAGGAAAAAATGGTAATTTTATGGAGATGATATGATATTTTTGCCTTCTATTAAAGAAAAAGTATAAGCTAGCGTATACATAGCATAATATCCCTTTAGAAAGTTTGCGTAAATTAGAGATAATTAATTATAGAGTAGCTTAATTTACACCGACTATAAAATTCAAACTAAATGCTGCATTAAATTTTGTAAAAAAAAACAATGTATAAAACAAGGACAATAAAGTCCCAAAGAGAGAAAGCTGTTTATTACACTATACTCCAAAGTCTTATAATAATGTTTACTTAATGGCTTAAAACCTTGGAGACTTTAAAGAATTGGTTTATTCATTAATTTAAGTATCCAAACCACTAATTGTAATCTACAGATGGGATAATTTGGTGTTTTATCATTGGACGGACAGATGTTAGCTATAGAGTAGCTGGACTACTAACAATGTATAAAATTACAGTATGATGCATCAGAATGCATTTAAAAGGGCGGAATAATAGTGAGATAAAAAGATTTTGGTGTTTATAAAAAAAAATATTTTTTTGTGTATTATGTTTCTCTATGTAAGGGATATACATTTATGGAGCGAATTATGTGACGTCATAAAAATGAGGGAGATGAGAGGAGAAGTGGGAAAGAAAACCTCTAAGAAAAGAGATGGATAACCCCTCATTTTTATGACGTCATGTTGCTAATTTTTGAGACATTTTGTAAAGTTACCTGTATGTCCCCATCCCTTGGACCCTGTGCCGAATTTCAATTAGGCCTTTGAATATCAGCCAATAGCGTCGGAAATGCTAACAACTCCAATTCCCTACAAAACAACAGAAAGCTAGCAGACGAATAGGGTCCCCAACACTGGATCCAGGTGATTGTCTAGATTATTAATCTATACTTATACATTTATAATGCGGTTACATTTTACTTTCGAATTTTTTCTAAAAAATGCAAAACTGTTCTTGCTGTATTATTAAAGCACTGTATAATGCTGTAACGCTGATATGCAATAAGTATGACTATGTATATTGTATAAAATGCCTTTGTAATATAGGCCTATTTCTGATGTAACAATATATATATGTATATAAATGATCTCATATTTTATATGTAGATTACATATTAAAACATATTATTCATTTACAAACAGCTTTCATTTAATACTTATAAATGCGGAAACTTTTATTTAATGAAATCTTCCAAGTTTTGACATTTACAAAACAGCCTGCTTTATTGCATCAAGATCTATGACAGTTTTCAAGTTTTCCAAGCAACAAATGTTTAAAACTCATAGTGCTCCAATAATCCGTTATAAACTCTCATTGACCAGAACAATAATACCCATTATTTTACTGTATGAAGAATAAATAATTTTTTTTTTATTCTATGTTGCTATTTGAATTATATTGAAGTATTAAATTTCTATCCATAAAACAGAAAATTTAAATTTATAATATAGTAAATAAAAGAAAACTTAGTTTTAAAATAATTTGATACTAGCGATATGTGCGTGATGTGGTAAGATATTAAACTAAAATTTAACAGTTAACTAAACATTTTAACCCTTTCAGGACGATTATTTGAAATAATAAATATAAAGATCCTAAAATAATTTAAAGAAAGAAATCGTCAGGGAGAAGATAATGTAAGAATAGGGTTAATATTCAGAATTCAGATAACCAAAAGAAAGTAAATAAAACATTGAATAAACCTAGCCTATAGCGAGATAATTATATCTAGCCCAACTCTAGTTATACATATTTGGCAGAATTTAAGAGTTTAATCCAATTGTTTAAAAGGTATTTAAGATTTAAAAACTAAAACTCATGCATACCGTATAAGACTTTAATGCTTAATTCTATTTAATCACTGAATTAAATAGTTAAGATTTTAGCAGGGCTCGGCAGCCGAGACTAAGCTTCATACTGAAAACTTTTTGATGCTTTTGATATTTTTGCTTATAGGGATTGTCATATTTGAATTTTGTATAGATTTTCAGCTATTTTTCTTAAATTGTAAAAGGTTGATTTCTACGAGGCGGCTTACGCGCGGCTGTCGGGCCCTGGATTTTTGGCAATATAGAAAAACAAGGATTGTAATAACCATATATTATTACCTGAATCCTATACCAGAAGTTCATACACTTTAATAAAGGGAAACTTACAGAGGGCTAAAATAACGATTCCTCCCCTTCCACCACTTTACTCCATCTCCTATCATGGATGAATGAACTGAACAATAAACAAGTCCTGATAACAAGCTAAATTTACGACCATTTTTCCCTGTCATAATATCCACGTCTATTCTACATTCATTGCCTATAAACGAATATTAGGTTACTCTATAACCCAATTAATGAAACAAATTTGAATAACATAGGCTAGATAAAAGATTATTTTTCAAAGTCTTTGTGTTATTTTTACAAAGTTGTTTAAAGGGGAGAAAGGTTACGTAAAAGCATTTAAAAGATTCGCTTAAACAGATAAGCATCTCAATAGAATTATACATTTAGAGTATTAGCTCTTGCAAAAGTCTGTAACTTTGACATTATCTTAAAAAAATACTCTAGGAAAAGTTATAGTTTTATTATTTTCTTCCTTTTAATTTTATTTTTTTCTTCCTATATTAATAAAAAAGTATTTTTAAATAAAAAAAACACCAAAATGTGTTTTAAGAGTCTAAAATATATCTAATGGAATCTTTGACTTTTGTTAGTCTGCTGCTAAAATATCACTCACAAAGACATTAGAGTTTATAAAGATATTTTCACCTAAAAATATGTCTTTAATGATAATAATAATGTTTATTTGGTGCTGCTAGGTACCCCCTAGCTTAGGAGATAGCACATACAATACTCTAAATTGCTGCTATCTATCGACAATTTAGAGTTTACATTATGATGTTTAGTCTCATACAAAAATAGAATAATATATACTAAGAGTTTAATTATTAACTAAATATAAATTGGTGGAATAAAAGGAAAATTTTCAGGATATGCACCAGGAGCTACAGAAGTACTATCTTGACCAAAATGGGGATAGTGTATTTGATTCCTGAAGCCCCTTTTTAAGGAAAACAAAAAGAAAAAAAGAACATAAAAAATTAAATGTTAAAGGGAAAATCGAAACTTTAATTTAGTTAAATTGAGTTGTGAGGATGGAAAAAAAAGAAAAAACACAAATAAACATTTATATTATGTTAGAGAAATCAGTAAATAATAAGAAGGATGAAAAAAATAGATTAAGGATTTTAGAGAAAAATAAAACAAAATGAATCAATTATGAAAGCAAAGAGAGTATAAAAGGAAAAAATTATAAGATAGATCATAATTTTAATACCATATTTTAAGTTTTAAAATTTCATTGAAGATTAATAAGTATAGTTTTTATTTAAAAAGAAAGGAGAAAGAAAAAAACACATAAAAAGGAAAAAAAAAGCAATACTTCAAGACTTTGTCATTCTATTATTTTATTATTTTTCAAAAACAGAAATTTCTCAATTCAAAATAATATCTTTTTAAAGAATGCCACTTTGATCTTTGCCCTGTATTCAACCCTCCCCTCCCCGCCAAAAAAACAAACAAACAACAACACTCCCCTCCCCGACAAAAAGACAACTCCCCCCCCCCCCCCAATGATACCATAATTAAAGTTAATTTTAAATTTAAAGTTTGGAATGTGGTTAATTATATAGCTTTTATCCTAATAAAAGGCATTGTCCTATGTAAATGTTTTCTTTTCCTGTAAAATCTCACAAACTGCCCATTCATTATTAAGGAAGCTTTATATTGTTTTTGAGTATAAAATAAAAAGTCAAGAAAGCAGCTACTCAGAACTTTTTAAAAGCGAAGCTTTTCTATAATTAGGGTCGGTCCGTACGTCCGTCCGTCCGTCCGAGATAGATAGCTTTTATTCGTTAATTTAGGCATGTTAGAATTGTCCTATCGATTTCAAATTTTGCATGATGATTCCTGTAGTAGTTAGGTACGATTTAAAAACCGAGCAACTCTATAATCATTACCAGAATGTCCGTACGTCCATTTTAAACATGTTGATTTTTCTACTTTTTTAACAACAAATTTTTATGTGATCTAATTATCTGTTTGATCTGATTTTTGGTATATTGATTCCTGGGACAACAAAGAACAAAAGTATAAGCGAATCAACTCTATAATAAAGTCCTTAAAATGTAAGTATGTCCATAAACATTATCCTATATCAAGCAGTTTTCCAAGAAATTTACTTAAATTTTGCTTCGACTCTATAGATACTTTTATATTCTAATTATTCAGTTCAGACACTATACAAGTGTTAATGTCCGTTTGTCCTACCGTTTCAGTGCTTCGCTTTTATGGATGTTTTCATCCTTGTTTGTTCTACAAATAATTCATTTAAAAGGTAATAGACGAAAAAATAATAATAAAATTTGCCTCATTTCACGCAAAAGATACAATATTGAAAATACGATCATGATGCATCTAGAAAAACAAATACATAGTCTAATGGGCACATGCTTGAAAGTTCTGTGCATGAATCCTTAGGGATCTAAAGGGATAAGACAATGTTTGATAAATTAATGTACATCCCCAATTTTACTAACAAAATTACCCTTTCTGTAGATTATAATTAGTGGTTGAATTTTTGTAAATTTAATTTAATAACGCTACCAATCAAAATTTGTTAAAAGTCGCCAGAGTTGTTAAGGCAACGTATAATAAAATGTTATAATAATACTTTAAGGACTATAGTATTATGAACAACCCATTGTCCCCTTCCTCTCTGATAAATCCTATACATGTACATATGCTCAGATGAACTGAAATTTAATTGCCGAATGTGTACGCAGTTTCCGCGGTGTTTCCGCATCCTATCTCAATATTTACTACTAGCTAAAAAACTTCAAACTTCCAAAAACGATTTATACATAATACATTCAAAATTAAAATTTTTCAAATTTAGATTTTTTTTGGAAGTTTGAAGCTTTTTTTAGCTAGTAGTAAATATTTAGAAAGGTTGGGGAAACACCCAGGAAATTGTGAACACATTCGGCAATTAAATTTCAGTTCATCTATGCTCACCTTTTAAATCAAGAATGAGGGAATAAGGAATAGTTATTTCTCGCATCGTATTATAAACGGCTTTCCGCGGATATAGAATGTACAATTATGAGATTAAAACTAGTTTTTTTAGCCCCGAGGTGACGAAGTCACCGGCTAAAAAAACTAGTTTTAATCTTATGATTGTACATTTCTATATTCGTAGAAAGCTGGATATAATACGATGCTAGACATAGTTTTTTCGTATGGATGAGAACCGGTTCCTATCCACCGGATTCGAATGAATACGAGAAAATGTTTTAAAAATCTAAATTAGGATAATTTTATTCTAAGCTCCTTTCAGCTCCTTTTTTATATTTAAACCTTGTGGCAACCCTTTGAAGAAAGTCAGTACGTTCAAATTATTTCCTATTATTTATATTACACATATATACAATTTCCTTTTATTTTTTAATTAATTTTTTTTCTGTTTCCTTTATGCCTGCATAAATGCAATGCCAAAGCTTGCTCTGTTTATTTCTGTTTAGTCGGTCTCTTTAACCTGAAATAAAGTTTAACTCAGTGTTTTCAAATATTCGAGTAACACTGTTAAAAATATTTAGGTACTTTTAACTTTGAATCAAATGTTTTTCTTACCTCGATAAAACAGATAGATTTGTAAATCATAATATTTTCATATATCAAATTAAAATAGACTGCAGAAATTTCTCGATTTATATTTGTTAGCTATGTTTAATGCTATATTGTTTCATATTATTGGCAAATTCATCTTAAATCTTGGGGACAATGCCTCAATTAGAAAAAAAAATCATAATGGCCTTTATAACATAGAGAATTCGTTTTAAATTTCGAGAACTATCTTTTACAGTGTACCTTCCAAACAATTGCTTTCAATAGATTATTTAGATTTTAAAACACGATTTTTCATTCTTAATCTTAAGCAAAAATATATTATATCTGTCCATGGCCAATAAGAAGGTTTCCTAAACATTTTTGCACTTTATGTTCAGTTATTTTTAAAAACAGTAAACATCAATGGAGTTATTATTACTTGGATCTTATCAGATAAAAGTAAAACTTGTAGCTGGATAGCATAACGATACTCCCATCTATCCTCTTTAATCCATCCTCTTCCATCCTAAAGGATGAAAGAACTGACCAGAAAATGATTTCCATTTTAGCAACCTTAATTGACAACAACTTTTAGCATGTATAATATTCACGTTATTCCATATCCATTTAAACATCACAAACATGCAACTACTTTACATCTACAATTTCATTTAATATTCAAGATTTTCCCCCCTATATCATCCCCTTCTTGCTTTCATGTTTGTTTTGAAATGAAACTGTGAACGTTTATTTAATAATTTTTATCTGTTTATATTAAACAATTATCTATCTATCAAAATTTTATTTATAGTCAGATTTTTAGATATATTTAGATTTTAAATAAATAAAAAATCTTAAATTAAACATTCTATTTATCTTTAGAATTAATGTAATAATTTTATACTAAAGTAATAAGTTGTTTGTCTGTTGTGGGTTACCAACCATTAAAATATTTCAATGGCCATTTAAGGCATAATGTCGTTTTAAAAAAAGCCTGCATATTGTCCTTATAGAGAAAATAGCTTAAAACCATCACATGACCAGAAGGTATATTTCATGAAAAGTAGAGCCCAATCGGTTGAGCAGTTAACGAGATCTCAAGCTCCAGACGGTTCTTCTTTGTATTATAGATAATACATACATGACGTCATGGTACCATATTGGACGTTAAATAATGGAAAATCTTTGCTTATAAAATGTCTGAAATAACTGCATTTAAAGCTATAATTTAAATCCTCTTTAGCTGTATATACGGTACAATATAAACATTTCTGCATATCATATTTATATTAAAATTATATGCAGATTTATAAATCACGATTTTGAAAAAAAATATCATGAATATAGGGATAGTACAATAGGACGATAATTATTACATATCCCCCCCTCCCTGTTATAATACACAATATAATATAGCAAGAGAGGTTAGGAGAATGTTATTTTAATGATTTTGTTACATTAACCATTCCCTTTAACAATTTTAGCTATAACAGGCAGAAACTAGTAATTTATTTATGGGAATAAATATTCAGTTATCATCCACTGTCTGTGTCTAGTCTCTTCTGAAATAGAATCTCATTGTGTTCAAACCTCAATAATGAAAGAACAGATAGACAAGCGCAAGAAAGCCATCTGTAATAACACTTGAAAAAAAGATAATGCTGTTTGTATTGTTGACAAGTACAATGGATATAAAATATGTGGATATAATAATGGAGGAAAGTTAGGTTGCTAATATGGACCTCATTTATTGGTCAGTTCGTTTATCCAGTATAATAGAGGGAGAAAGGGTAGAAGGGTGGATAGGGGTATCATTATTGTAACCAGCTGCGAGTATCACTTAATTAAAGTACATGAAAATCTGGTGAAACATCCAAGTAATAATATATCGATTACAAATACATGTTGACGTTGTATAGAGAAAGGCTCCTTTTAAGTTTAATTCATTTTTTCTTTTTCAGGATTAAAACCGGACCATCAGTGTTGACCTGGGCGCTCTGTACCTGTCTTTGTCTTATTGGAGTGTAAGTACACCCTTTTTTTCAGGGATCTAAAGGGATAAGACAATGGCTGATAAATTGATGTACATTCCCAATGTACAAAAATATCCCTTCTGTAAATAGCAAATAGTGGTTCAAATGTTTGATCACTCAACTTAATGAATTATTAAATCAAAATTCCATAAATTTTGTACTTTTTGGAAGCTCTGAAGTATTCTTTTTGGTACTTTTTCTATCTTGAAGTCGATCCTTTTATTATAGTGGAGTAACCGCTAGTTTCTAATAAATTCATAAAAACTTTGACTTTGTGTATATGTTTTAGTAGCCAAATATCTATTATGAAAGGTTAAAGGGGTTACATCAGTAATAAAGGGACAGTCATAGAATAGATAAATAAGTCTCAATCTGCATTATTTTAGGGATATAGTTTGTTTATTTGCAAACTAAAGATCTTAGGAGATAAGACAGTGGACGATAATTTGGTATACATCCCCAATGATGAGAAACAAAATCAAGTATTTATTATATTATGAATATTGGATGAAAAGTTTGTACACATTCGATTTAATTTTTTAAATTTTTGAAGATTGATAAATCTTTAGTAGACCTAACCCTGTGTGACTTTTGGATTTAATGAATATTAACTAGACAAAAAAATCTCTGGGAATATTTATACAGCCTTCTAATTTCTCAATCTTTCTTTGAAGGTGCAACAAATTAATTGTTTTGTCAAAATTCACAGGGATCTAAAGGGATAAGTTAATAGCCTATAAATTGATGTACATTCCCAATGTAAATGCACACTCTTCTGAGCTGTGGATTACAATTAGTCGTTAAAACTCAACTCAATAAACCAAAAATCTAAATCTTTTAAAAATACCCGAAGTTGTTAAGCCAACGAATAAGCCTTTAAGGACTTGTGAAATTAACAGCCCATTGTCTCCTCTCTCTCTCTCTCTCTCTCTCTCTCTCTCTCTCTCTCTCTCTCTCTCTCTCTCTCTCTCTCTCTCTCTCTCTCTCTCTCTCTCTCTCTCTCTCTCTCTCTCTCTCTCTCTCTCTCTCTCTCTCTCTCTCTCTCTCTCTCTCTCTCTCTCTCTCTCTCTCTCTCTCTCTCTCTCTCTCTCTCTCTCTCTCTCTCTCTCTCTCTCTCTCTCTCTCTCTCTCTCTCTCTCTCTCTCTCTCTAATTAAAAATGGTTAAACTGTAGGAGTAATTATAAATCTTAGGGCAATAACAGTTGATTACATAATTGTTAAATTAAGCTTTTTAATGATGTTGTAAAGTTTGTTCTGTTAATAAGTAAAGCAATATGATATTTGTAATGTAGCTTTAAGTTTGTAATATCTGATGTTTAAATGTTTAAAATAAAAAAAAAGTTTTTTCTTGCTTCTTTGAAGCACCCCTATTATTAGATAGGGGTCAGACTATCATAGGTTTCGATTACCCTTTGGCTATTATCAATATACTTTACATTTTTCCCCAGTTTTCCTGCTACCATAAAGTGTAATCGAAATTGTATTGTATCTTTCAGAGGTTTGAGTAACAGAACCTAATCGGTTGTGATTTTCGTGCTTTTCTTTTGAACGCTATTTTGAAAGTGTTTGCCAATCACTTTAAAAAAATTCTCTCCACAAAAATTTGTTTTTCAAAGAAAAAAAAAATGTTCCGCTTAACCTCTTTTGGCGTAACCACTTGAGGCTAAAGGCAAAGCTGCTTTAACTTCCAAATAAATTAAAGTTTATAAAAATGTAAATGTAATAAAGACATAAAAAAGAACACAAACAAATCATTTTAAGATTTTTTCATATTTTAGGTGTCTTCCCTGTGCCTGTATCCCATTCTGTATGGACAGGTAAACAATAGTTTTTCGTCGCATCGTATTATAAACAGCTTTCCACGGATATTGAAAAGATTGAAGCCAGTTTTGTTAGACCAGAAGGTCCCTGGCTATTTATTTTAATATTCGTGGAAAATTGTCTGTAACAAGATTCTATACATGATTTTTTAGTATGGCTAAGACCCGGTTCTAATCCAGCGGATATTTATCGGTTCTGAAGCCATAATGAAAAATATTCCTATTGCGATACCAATTCTTGTACTGATCACTGCAAATTAATAAAAAAAACTGCACCTTCTTTATCATTAAATTTATTTTGTCCCAATTTCTATATAAAGATAACAGTTTTAGTCCATTATGTTTTTAAGAGTGAAAGAATCGCATAAAAGTAGGAAAACTGTTAAGGCCTAAAAAGTCAGATTTTCTTGAGTTGTAAAAAGATTTATGGTTGTATTGCAACCAATAACGTGCGCAGGGGTTTTAAACCTTGGTGGGATGAAAAAAAGAGCAAGAGGTAAATAGACATCCCCCTATCGACAACATAACATTTTGAGCACAGCTAATCTACAACCTTTCTTTTTCTCTAGGTTCAAGGTGACAGAACACTACTGCTCTAACTGTGATACCCTGCTGGGTAAATACAAGGGGTGGAAGGGAAGAGCAGATCCTTAAACACACCTAAACTTAACCTAACCTAACATTGTGGATGAAATTTGACTTTAAGGAAAATATATTTTGCTTTTAGTTAATAACATTATTAAACAAGGACAATTATGTTAATAAGTATCGCAACATTAACAATATAACATCATTTTTGATATTTTAAAAACATTAATAAAGTTGAAAAAGAATAAATTGAATTTTTTGCATGCATTTTTTCATTGTTAATTAATCACAGAATATGACTTGTATGTTAGATATCACAAAAGTATAGATAAAGTCAATATGATTTAGTATTTGGATGAAATATACTAAAGTTATAGATAAGCTGCAATACTAAAATAATGAATTTACCATCTTTTCTTAGAAAATTAGTTTACCTAATTTAAAGCAAAATATTTAAAAGATTATATTTTTGATAAAAAGAACATCGATCACTGTTTTATACATGTATATCAATGTGAAAAAATAAAGTGACAAGAAAAACATCCATCGAAAAAAACAGTGATAATACTTTTTAAATCTTCATTTCACTAAAAAACACTAAAATAACATGTTAAATTTAATTAAATCATCGATTAAAAGAGAGCTAAATTATTCTTATACCTATAGTAATTAAATGTATGTTTTTTTCATGCAAATAATATTTTGATTTCCAGTATGGCTTCGATACCGATTAATATACGCTGGATTAGATCTGGTTCTCAGCCATACTGAAAAACCATGTATATCATCGTATTACAGACAATTTTCTATGGATAGTAAAATATAAATCATAATATTAATATCAGTTTTGTTAGCCCGGACCTTCGGCCTCTATTGGCTAACAAAACTGGTTAATATCCGCGGAAAGCTGTCTTTAACATGATGCGATAAAGAACTATAATATGAATCAGCCCTTGTTGCAGCTATATTTTTGACTAGTGTCTTACAATTTTGTAAACACACTTTATTTAACAAGGATGATAACATCAAACAGTAGCGAAACTTTCAGAAAAAAAGATGACATTGGGCTGTTTATTACACCAGTCACCAAAATTATACAATAACGTTTTCTTATTGTTGTCTTTACAACTTTAGGGACTATTATTTAATTTTGATAGTTTGGTTCATAAAGTTAATTGTCCAAACGTTTCAACCACTATTTGTAATCTACAGAAGGGTTAATATTGTGTATAATCATAGAGGATTTACATCAATTTATCGGCTATTGTCCTAACCCTTTAGTTCACTGGTTGAAATTTGAAATACACACAGATTGAAAAACAGATAGACAAAAATGTATACAGATTGACTGACGGACCCACCGACCCACGAAGATTTATAGAGTAGCTACGCTACTAATATTGCAAATTAACATTTATTTAATTATAGAGAAAATATCATGTGTAAACTTAAAAAAGATCATATTCATTATATTATATTAACATTAATTGCAATAAATTTTTAACAGGATTATTAGGGACAGTACAATGGGAAATAAACTTATCTTTACATACCATTGTCTTATCCCTTCCTGAAATTTACCTATTCATGTAACATTAATGATATCTAAGAATTATTATTTTATGTTCATTAATTTTTGTATTCATTTCATTTTGATTGAATAAAATAGAAAATAATACCTTGGTTTTTGTTTTGTTTTTATGAAGAGATAATTTAATATTAAATGTTTATAACGAATTTTAATTTTTATTATGTAATTATTATTTTATTTTCTAGTGTCACCTGGAAACCTATTAATATCCACTGAATTAGAACCCCTTCTCATTCATACTGAAAAATCCTGTATAATATTAAAATAAATATCGTAATATTAAGTTTTGCCAGCCCGAGCCTTCGATCCCTCGAGGTTTAACAAACTGTTTTTTTTATTTCAATATCCGTGGAAAGCTGACTATAATACGCTGCGATAAATAACTATTCTTCATCTCGTTTCTACTTTTTTATTTTACGTCTTTCAAAGTGAAAGGTAGAATAATTATTTATTTCAAGGATATTAAAAAAATTGAAACGAGTTGTCTGTTAGCCCGAATGCATGGGCTTACAAAACTGGTATTATTTTCATTATTATTATTTTAATATTCGTTGAAAATTGTCTGTAATCCGATGTTATGCATGATTTTTCAGTTTTCCTGAGAACTGGCTCTAATCCAGCAGTTGTTAATCAGTTTTGAAACACTACTGGAATAGTTTTTCTTCTGGTGTAAAATCCCTCCCTCCTTTCAACTATTGAATGAACCATGTGTAATGTGTATGTATGACATTTGAAAGAATTCTATTCAAATACATATTTTCTTAAATTGTCTTCTTTGTTAACCAGTTAGATATGACAATCTTTCCAGGGATATAAAGGGATAAAACAATGACCTATAATTTGTTGTACATCCCCAATGATGAAACACAAAATTAGTGATTAAAACGTTTGGCACTCAACTAAATGAACCAACCAATCAAATTCATTAAAAGTCCCAAAGATTGTTCAACAAACGAATAAGAAAACGTTATTAAGACTTTGGGGAATAGAAATATAAACAGTCTCCTCCCTCCCTGCAATCTTTCACAATCTTGGTGCAACAAGGAATCAGGGACAATCAATGGCATGAAGATTAGTTTTTATCTTTGAGAGTCCCCTCCCTAAAGCCATAGAGCTACAAAACGAGGAAAATTTTGTCCGTTAAATGTACGTGCATGCAGTAGTAAGTTTTCCAGGGGGTTGAATTTTGGAGGATTTTTGCTACTCCCTACCCCCCTCCCCTTTATACACCACCCTCAAATAAGCTAATTATAGAGACTGTATTCTTACATCTATTAAAGTACCCGTCAGAATTGAAATATCATATCATTTAAATTACTTTTTCGCCAACCGCTGAACCTATGTTTTGAGAAGCTTCACATAGGTCCGTAGCTGGTTTATGTAATTTGATTAAATTCAATCCCAAGATTCTAGTTCCATGTACAGCTGTTGTGATACTTTAGTTAGAAGCGACCATGGAACCCACTTTCTATAAGTTGTTACATTGTAAAGTTCCAAGTACCTACACAATTGATAAAAATCAGGCAGGGTAATTCATTTGTCAAAACATTGAGAAATATGTACCTTATATTTCAAAATATTAGAATGACAAATTATTTTAGCATTTAATTTGTCTCATTACATTAAGAATATCGTTCTTATTAGATTGTCTTATACTTTTTATATAAAATGTCTCAACTTATTCTATATTATAAGCTGGTACAAAATTCTATTAGTTTCTAATAACTATGGTGCTTAATAGAGAGAAAGATCAGGGAGAAAGGTGACAATGGGCTGTTTATTGCAAAAGTCCCTAAAGTTTTATAAAACCTTTTCTTATTCGTTGGTTCAATAACTTTGGGGACCTTTATTGCATTGTGATTTGTAGATTTATTAAGTTGAGTGTTCAAACGTTTCAACAAATAATTGTAATCTATAGAAGGGGTGATTTTGTAAACATCATTGGGGATGTACATAAATTTTTCGGCCATTATCTTATCCCTTAAGATCCTGGAGAAAGATAGCTCTAGAGAGGGAGAGTTGATGTCACCAAATAAGTTCCATATATGGAAACCTATTACATCATATAAACATGCTTTATCTAACATCTACAATTCCATATACAATGTCACAAGAAAGGGGAAAAGAAAGTAAGACATTTGTGTTTACATATCTGATAAACAAGTTGGATAGAGTAGTTGGACGTGCATCTGTCGTTCTGTTCAGAATAAAGTACAGCTTACAAATGAAATATCATGTAAAAGGTCGTCTTCAACTCTAAATGGCGCAGCCACTCATAATTGAAATTACAATTTTAAAACTTTTGTTTGTTTTCTGTGGGAATTTTTAAAGTTTGTTGACTAACCTCTTAAAGCTATTTTTGTCATCTTTAGAAACTTTAATTATTTTATTTCTTGGAGTGCAGCTACTATTTAACTATTGAATTTTGTAATTAGCTCTTTATGAAGTTATTGACAAAAAAAACTACCGGAGAAAACATTATTTGTTTTAAAATATTGCATTTGCAAACTGCAAAAAGTTTATGGACATGTTTGGTCAGTAGTTGTTTGTATGGGTGAATTTCCCCGTAAAATAACATTGCATGCATATCAAGGGTGTGTAAAAATATATTAATATTAAAAATATTTTAAAAAGAAATGTTCTAAAATCAACTATTTCTTTATAACAGTTTTCAAATTTTTTCATAAGCGGGATGTTTTTAGTTGTTTTGATATATTAACAATTTTTCAGTAATGGTATTATTAATTTTAATTTGATAAAAAAAAGCTCTGCCTAATTTATGACTGTTATGTTTTAAAATTTTTGTAGAAATGTGATGAATAGTTGTTTTGTTCTTCACATATTTATGATTTATTATTTTGCATGACAGGTCAAGCTTCGCAGGTCAACTATATCAGGGATCTAAAAGGAAAAGACAATGGCTGATAAATTGATATAGAATATCTGTTCAAAAAAGATTGTTAACCTTGTTTTGTCTAAAATTTCTTGTAAACATGTGAGTGATGAATAGTTGTTTTGTTCTTCACTTTATTATGATTTATTATACTATAAAAATAATTTATAATTATCAAATAAAAATATCTTGATCTTGAATGTACTTTTATACAAAAACGCTTAGGATTTAGTAAGAAACCTGGTTAAGGTCTCTCCATGCCACATACAAAAATCGGGTCTATATAAAAAATTTTAAGTAATAAATAAATTGTAAATTGCGAAGAATTGTTTTTTTTCAAAACCTGTAAACTTCTGCTTGTTGAAGTTTGTTGTATAAAACAAAGCATTTTCTTACAACAATTTTTTATGTCATAGAAGTATCCTGTTAATCTAAGTTTTTAATATATGATTCCTTTTACAAAAAAATGTATTCATCCGCCAGTTAATAAATAATTTGTTAGGAGAGTTTAACTCTGAAAGATATGGTAAATTATACAGTAGCTCCGCTATTTAAAAAAAACGAATTACTTATATAAATATATTTCACATTTTTGATATCATAAAACTTCTAAACTATTTTCCACGTGTTGAAAAGAGTCCCAAGTTTTATTTTGATAATATTCTGTTACATTGGGAAATGGCAAGTAGTCATCTTCATTACCTAAATAGAATAAAAACAAGTAAGATTTTTGATTTTCAATTTTTTGAAAATGGGAGATAGTAATAGAAATATAATGTAGGAAAGCAGCTTTTTTGCCCCTAAGGTTTGTTTCTGAAATTACTTTTTTATCCTAATATCTAAAGTAATACTTTTTTTTGTCTGTAGCTAAAGATTTATATAACAACTGAACCTATTAAGTTCTCCTTTTTATGAAAGCTTCATATAGGTCCCTGGATGGTTTAAGACTATTTAATTTTTATATTTAATTTTTTTTTGCTTTTTTCCTACTTTCCTTACTCCTTTGAGTAAAGAGCTCCTATATACAGCCGCTAGTCATTTTAAAAGCCATTGATGTGATATCATAGTAATTGTGCATTACATTTATGTTACTTAATAGTTAATTTTGGGATGAAAAACAATAAGTAGAAATAAAACTAAACATTAAAAATGTGTAACAGGTTTCGTGATTTTTAATAAATTTGATTAAAGGTAGTCTTTTTAATGACAAGCCTTTTCTATAATAATGTTAGGTAAGGTTCATTACTATAAATAAATTTCATTTTTATTGTTCTTTTATCTAATAAAACAACATAAGTTAGTTTCTAATCAACAAGAAAAGGATAATCATGTATCTGTCAAATTTTTTTCCCGTATTGAATGAAAATTCATAATCCAGGTAAAAAATACTTACAAAGAGGAAAGCCTATTCTCCCCACCATGGCTGCTAGTTTCATCATTCTAAATAAATACAAAAAAAAGAATTAACTTCATAATATTTCAACAATGTATGTAGAATATACACAGTTCACTCGAAGCGACAGTAAGAGAAAAAAAATTTCCCAGACATAAGGCCAACTGTTTCTAAAATGTCCCAATGAACATATAAATTTAGTATAAAAGACTGAAAATCTTAAATTGAGGCCTTTTTGAGAAAATTAGATTTGAAAATTTCAAGTTCAATTTTCACCCCATAGGAGTTACTGTATAATCATGACAAGAAAAGCAAAGATTTATGAAGAACTTTATAAAAGTAAACTTATTTAAAATTTACAATAAATAATCTTTGCTTTTCTTGCCATGATTTGGCGGTAACTCCTAGGGGATAAAAATTGAACTTAAAATTTTCAAATCTAATTTTCTCAAAAAGGCCTCATTTTAAGATTTTCGTTTTTCCACTAAATTTATATGTTCATTGGGACATTTTAGAAACAGTTGGCCTTATGTCAGGGAAATTTTTTTTCTCTTACTGTCGCTTCGAGTGAACTGTGTATAGTAGATATTATGAAAGAGGAAAAATTGTCGTCAATTTAGGTTGCTTTCCCCTGTCATTTATTGGTCAATTCGTTAAACCAGATTGAGCGGATGGGATGGGGAAAAGGGGGTGGAAGTGGGTAATCGCTATTATACCACGTTGCGTGATTAACTTTATAAGGGGCGTCGTAGCTCAGTGGTAATGCACTGAGTTACGGTGATGAGAGTTAGAGTTCTAGTCCCCATGTGGAAACTCGAATTTCTCAGTTGAATACATTCACGCAACTTCCCCTGGTTGTGTAAGAAGGGGATTATTGAGTAAGTTTGGATACTTAATAGTCAAGTACATTGTATCAGTACTACCCTTATCCCAAGCTCCTCTGCGGAGAGCGTCATTCATTACGGTGACTTAATTTGGGACACCTGCCATACTCGGCGAGGGTGAGGTAATAATGAGTAGCTCTCATGAGATAGCGGGTCAAGTCATAATGTGCTTGAACGTGGAGCTTGATAGCCCTAGTGGCTATACAAAAGTGTCTCAGCCTACTCCATGACTACTTAGGTCCAAACCCTAAGAGACTATGGCTAATCAATCAATCAATCAATTAACTTTATAAGTGAAAATAAAAATTTGTATAAGACCCAAGTAATGATATAACACTATTTTTAAGATTTTTTATTTAAATCACGAAACCTATGTATGCATTTTCTTGTTTTTTTGTTCCAATGTAAATGGATGTAGAATATGCATGGGTATTATGACAGGATAAATTAAGTGTCGTCAATTTAGCTTGCTAGAATTAAACTCATTTATTGGTCATTGGTGAATATCGTTATTTTAGCCAGCCTAAAAGTACAATTTATTAAAAAGCATAATAATTGGGGGAAGGCCGCAAGATCCAAGTTTTTGTTTTAAAGCGAGAAATATCTGTAAGCATTTTCTTGATTTTAATGTCTCAATATAACAGCTGCAAATGGATGTAGACTATACGTGGATATCATCACAGGGGAAAACATTTTCGTCAATTTAGCTTGCTAGCATGGAACTCATTTATTGGTTAGTTCATTAAACCAGTAAGAGAGTAAAGGATGGGGAAAAGGGAGTGGAAGGGGGTAATCGTTAGTTTAGCCCGCTGCGTGTTTCCCTTCATTAGAGAATATGAAGAAAAAAAAATTTTCTTGTCCCAATATAACAGATGCAGGATGTTTAATTGTGTGTCTAATAAAATTTAAGTTTATGTTCTGTTTTTAAAGTCAAAGTTTCATATTTGTCCTCCCGGAGTGTTTATCAATTTTATAGCTTATTTCTTAAGACAAAGATTAATAAAATATGATTTCTAACTCAATGTCCGCTGTAAAAACAAATAATTAAAATACTAAAAATTAATAATTCATGGCTGAGTGCACCTGCCAAATAAAATGATAATGAGTAATAAATTGTAAAAAAACGAATATTCAAAACAAAGATGCATTTTAAAAATTTAGGGTCGGTCCATCCATAACATGCAGCGAATTCTTTAACAAAAAGGCACACATTAACAACCGTTACATCTCTATAATAAAGTATTAAAATGTGAGTGATTTTTTGAACTTTTAAAGCTCTGTATTTCGAACCTACGACCGTAGCTCGACTTCGGGAAGGTGACAAGAATCTCGGTCCGACACCGCCTCATAACTAAAGACTAGGGTTGGGCCGGATACTTTTTTGGCCGGATATCGGATACCGGATATCCGGGTGATTTCAAATGCCGGATATCCGGTAACCGGCCGGATATCCGGCGTTGGCCGGATATCCGGCAAATATCCGGTTATCCGTCCAAATTACCGGATATCCGGCCGGATAACCGGCCAAATTACCAGATATTAAAGTAGTAAAAAAAAATTTCTTCAGAAATCTTATATAAATTTACATAAAGTTAAACTTATTCAGAAAAAAATGTTCTTTTAGCTTCAATAATAGAAAATTATAGCCATTTAAGATTTTAAAAAGCAGAGATTTTTGGTGTAATGTATAAAAAATTATTGAGCCGGATATCCGGCCGGATAGTTTCAATATCCGGTATCCGGCCGGATATTGAAAATGGCCGGATATCCGGCCGGATATCCGGCCACACCGGATATCCGGCCCAACCCTACTAAAGACGTTAAATAGGGTTCCTACTGCTGCTATGTCAGGTGCGCGACATAAACAGTTAAAACATAAAAAGTTAATAGTTAGTTAACAGGCGCTTCTCACTACTATGCACAATTAGGGATTCTCAGACAAAGGTCGTGCAATCAAAGGGTTGGTTGTCTGATGGGCAAATGGACGCTTTACACCGTAATCATAGGGCTTAGGGCTGACAACCCTATCCCATATCCATAAAAAAAAAAACATTGTTACAGAAACACCGACTAGTTGGATTTCATAAGCTTCGCTTTTATGGAGGTCTTTATCCTTTTGGCTTTTAAAAATCTGCAACTTTTAGGCTGATTTTGGATTTATTTGTTGTTTGCTTGATTTTATGGCTTTTGCATTTTTACGTTTACAATTTATTTTTACAAAAAACAAGGGAATTATACAAACATTTCAAAAACAAGGATGACAACATCCATAAAAGCAAAGCTCGGAAACGGTAAGACAAACGAACATTAACACTTGTAGAGTGTGAAAACTGATTATTCAGTTTATAAGTGTATAAGTATAAACAAAATTGTAAGTAAATTTGTTGCAAAACTGATTAAATACAGGATAGTGTTTTTGGACATACTTACTATTTAGGACTTGATTATATAGGTGATTCGCTTGTAACATTGTACTTTGTTGTTCTAGGACTCAGTATTCCAAAAATTAGATCCATCGGATAATATTATCATATTAAATTTGTTGTTAAAAAGTTAAAAACCAACATGTATATTAAAGGACGTACGGACTTTCTGGTAACGATTATAGAGTTGCTGCGCTTTCTAAATCATACCTAACTTCAAAGGAATCACCATGCAAAGTTTGAAATCGATAGGACAATTCTAACATGCATAAATTATCGAAGAAAGCTATCTATTTCAAGCATTGATTAAGTATATATATACATGTTAGGATAGGTTAAAATTAATATGAATATAGAAATAAGCCCTCCGCAGGGTTTAGGCATTTAAATACCTATAAGATATTTTTAAATAGATTAGGTTCGGTTAAGTGTCCACTTCAACGTCTGTCACTACTGCGTTTGTCCTAGGACCGAAGAAGAAATATAAAACCATGAAATAATATAGAATAGAAATAAAAGAATGAAAAATAGACAATTGCTATTAAGTTGATGTACATCCCAATTGATGATTCACAAAATTATCTCTTCTTTAGATCACAATTAGTGGTGAAAATGTATGGACACTCAACTTAATATATTAACCATTTAGAATTCAATAAAAGTCCCCAAAGGCCAACGATTATGAAAACATTATTATAAAACTTTGGAGACTAGAGTAATCATCAGCTCATTGTCTCCTCCCTCCCTGAAATAAAAACAATCTAATAACTAACACAACCCCAAAACCAGAAGCCAAAAATAATAAAAAGTTTAACTTACCCCCAAAACCAGCAGCCAAAAATGATGTAGTAACAGCTACAGCAGGAGAAAAAATGCAGATAACAATTTCTGAAAAAAATCGTTTTCAACAATTTTAATTAACTTTGTTTTGGTTGTACTATTCTTTAATTTTTTTGAAAACGAATGCATATTTCGTAAGGCTCGGTAGTCATAGCCTCAATCAATCGTCTAATAAGCTCACTGTTGTCCGTTCAGTTTCTTTAGCCAACCGCGCAGCCCTGACCATAGCCAAAAAAAAATTCAGCCTTAATCACTATAAGTCTAACTAATCCCTAGCCAAAAGCAGCCTCAGCCAAAATATCCAAGTTTCCGCCCCCTTTCGAATGCGTCTGATATGTTAGCCGATTATGAAACCTTAAAGGCTTATAGTGTAATTAGAAGAATGGAATATTAATTAAATATCACTTCCTTATACACTATAATGAATAACAGCACCAAAAGTCACCCTGTAAAGACGATTTTTAGGAGCAAAGCTACTCAATAAGTATTTGTTTCTGTCTACCTTTTTATCAATGAGAGTAATAGAAAAGAGGGGTAAGATCTCTGTTCACAGGGCGAGGACCATATCCCAATTTAGTATTGGGTGTTTGAAATCAGCTATTAGCGTCGGAAATATAAGCAATTTTCTAGCAGACCAATGGGGTTTCCATTTCTTGGTCCAGGTAGTTATCTGGATTTTACATCTATACTTTTACATTTAATGTCTGTAATGTCACACCATTAAATGGTACAATTTGAATTAAATGCATCTTCCATATTTTATTTATAAAAACTTCCCATAATTAAACTATTTCACATAGCTCATAAATCATTTTCAATAGCAATGTTATTGTAAAAATCGACTTAAACCCTATAATTATCATTTCTGCACAATCATTTTATGCTTTTTAATTTCTGTTTTTAACCTAATCAATCTATTTTTGAGCGCTGTTACTCTATGACTTGGGTAATTTAAGGAACCTCAACCCTTAAAGATCGTAACTTTAGACCCTAAAGTGTACAGTGGCGGGGAAGCCCCCCTCTCTCTACTTTATAAACTTTTATTAAACCTCTGGGTCTTAAAATAAAATTGCTGTGGGGATTTCTGTCTTTTTTCCTCCCTGAGTATTTTGGACAGTTCATGAATAGTTTAAATAGACGTTTAGTTTACCAGCAACAAGAACCTATTTTTCAGGGATCTAAAGGGATAAGACAATGGCCGATAATGTAATGTACATACCAAATGATGATACCTAAAATTACCCCTTCTGTAGATTACAATTACTGGTTACTAAAATACTCAATAATGAAACAATAGAACAATCAAAATTCTACAAAAACCCCAAAGTTGTAAAGCCTACAAATATGAAAACGTTAGTATAGTGTAATAAACAGCTCATTGTCCCCTCTATCTGTTTTTTTCAGACAATCGTAAAATGCAACTACTTACCCTTTTTCCCAGGGGCGTCCAACCTTTTTTTTGGGGGGTGGGGAAATTTTCGACGGGGTGGGGGGGTAAAATGGCGCGCGGAGCGCGCCGCAAATTATTTTTTTTTTTGGGGTAAATACCCCATCCTAAATGGTTGGGGGTGCCTACGGCACCCCCAGGGTAGGGGTAAATTTTAAATGGGAGGGGTGAAATGAAAAAAATTTCATTTGGACGGGTAATTCCAACTTTACCCCCCTCCCTTGGACGTCTATGCTTTTTCCCAAATAAAATTTTTAAATTGAGCAATATAGAAATAACATAAAATGATGACATATTAGAAATGAAAATCCTAAAATCATGCGAAAGTGTAAAATATTTGGAAGAAAATTAAAGAAGGGTTCGATATACTTATTTATAGGTTTACATGCATTGATTTAAAAATATTTTTAATGTTTTTTTTTGTCAGTTGGTATAAAAGAAAGAAAGACAAGCAGATTTAATCATAGAGTAGCCTCTTTAATTACTAAGATAATCATACCTTGAAATAAGAAAGTAAACAATTGTATCTAAAATATGCAGTAACATCCTCCTAAACAATAAAAAAAAACATTTATTGTAGATTTAGGTTTCCAGTTGTAACCATAATGATAATGAAAATTAAGCTAATAAGGTAGAATGCCTGAAAATTCACAGATATGTCAATGGATGGATAATAAAATTTTCCCGATTATTATTATTACAAAATGACACTTATTTTCAAACTTCATGGCGATTCCTGTATTAATTAGATACAGTACAGAAAGCGGGACAACTCCATAATAATTCTTAGTGTTGATTAAAAAAATATGGGTTTGTGAGTGCTTTTAAAACAATATTTTTTTATATAATCATTATATTAAATTGATTATTTGACCATGTATTTCCTTGACCATTAGGTATCATTTTTAAGCAATACATCTCTATAATCATATCGTATAATGTAAGTATGTCAATATGAAGCATCCTATATTCAAATATTTTTGTTCAAGATATATACGAAGTTTTTGTACAAACTTCTAAATAATGTTAAATATAAAATGCGTTGTTACTCTATTTTATTAATGTTCGTTTGTCTGACTTTCTTATTTGTTAAGCTTCACTTTTATGGATGTTATCACTCTTGATTTTGTAATCACCTTTTTTCTCAGTATTTGGCACATAAAAAGCTATTTTAATGATTAAAAATCAGTCCATTTTTACTCTTTATATAATTACTACGCAGAAAGTTAAAGTTGTTATCATGGCACTATGTTTTTACCCTACTGAACTGACTTGATGACAGTTAAATATGATACATAAAAAATCTAAAGCAGAACAGGGATCTAAAGGGATAAGACATTGGACGATAAATTGATTTACATCCCCATTGATTATATTCGAAATTACCCCTTCTTTAGATTACAATTAGTGGTTGAAACGTTATGATTCTAAACTTAATTAACCAACTAATAAAAATACAAGAAAAGATCCTGAAGTATTGAGCCATCAAACAAGAAAATGTTGCTATAAAACTTTGGGGACTAAGAAATAACAGCCCAATGTCCCCTCCCTCCCTGAAAGAAGCAGCAATATGGTAGGTAGATATAAAATGTTGGTGCGAATATGAAACCGAAAAATAAACCCTTCTTCTTAAGCGTAATCAACCAATGTGCTTCAAGGCTCATTGGCTATAGAAATTTTGAAATTAGAGTCATTAGACAGCAAGCTTTAAAGATAAAAAAAACATTTTTAAACTAGAGGCAAACTTTCAAACTTAGAAGTTCAAGAACTGTGTTGTTATTATATCAAAATTATGTCATTACAATATTGTCAACTACTGTCTGCACCCCTAGCATTTTAAGGTTCTGAATTTGAAGGGGAAAGGCTGGTTCGAAAAATGAACTAATAATAAAATGAAACTTGTCTAAAATAGAGAAATCAATCGGTTCAGTATTCATGGTATTCATTCATGACAGTTTTTGTTTTTCGACGATAGTGTCAATGTCGATTATATGCAAAGGACGTTTAAGCCTTTTTTGATTGGGTTAAAATGAGTTGTTTAAAGGTTTAAGGAGGTAATTAATAATCAAATGTATTCTTAAAAATCTTAATAATCTCAAAATCTCATGTTCTTTGGGACCATAAGACATAAACCATTGAAATGTATATGGACTTTTCAAAAGGCAAGAAAAGTAAAAATTAGCTATCTTTATATTTTTGTTGGAACGTATTTTAACCGGTCACATCTCTTAACTGCTAGAAGTTGTAATTGTCCAACCATTACAAAGCAAAATTAAGAGTGTTGATACATTATGAAAAAGTAAAATACTTTCAGCGTTGCAACTGTACAGCTTAGCCGTAAAGAAATCTAACAGTTACTAAACAATGTTAAGATTCTATACTAATTTTTACTTATATCCAGAAAATTTGCCTAGAATTTAATACTTTAATATATTCCTTTCAATAATTTATTGACAATATCTGCCATTAATCTAATTAAGATTGTTTAAACATTAAAAGAAACTGAAACTTAAGAGAGTCTGAAAAACTTTGGTTTTATCAAACTTGCTATTCATCATTTAGTTGAGCCGTCATACAGTCTAAGGCTTAGAAAATGAATTGAAAATGGCCATAACTTTTAATTGGTGCGCTATTATGGATATAAATATACTCGTTTTAACACTGTTTCTTGCAAAACATATATACCCTATGATTTATATATCTTATTTTGTAAATTTTAGGTAATTTAAACTTTACTTAGATAAAATGAAAAATTTTCCATATTTTTAAGATTTTTCATAAATTGCTGGATAAATGATTATTATATTTGATATATAAAATAAGAATTTGAGAGTAAAGTAACATTAAAAATCCGCTGATTTACAAAAATCGTTACTTACTTGTAAGAACATACTAAAAGAGTACTTTTTAAAAGCGAAGCTTTTCTATAATTAGGGTCGGTCCGTCCGTCCTTACGTCCGTCCGTCCGTACGTCCGTCCGTCCGTCACGGATAGCTTTTTTCGTTAATTTAGACATGTTAGAATTGTCCTATCGATTTCAAATTTTGCATGGTGATTCCTTTAGTAGTTAGGTACGATTTAGAAAGCGTAGCAACTCTATAATCATTACCAAAATGTCCGTACGTCCATTTTAAACATGTTGATTTTTTTTACTTTTTTTAAATAGATTTTTTCGTTAATTTAGGCAAGTTAGAATTGTCCTATCGATTTCAAATTTTGCATGGTGATTCCTGTAATAGTTAGGTACGAGATAGAAAGCGTAGCAACTCTATAATCATTACCAAAATGTCCGTACGTCCATTTTAAACATGTTAATTTTTTTAACATTTTTAACAACAAATTTGTATGTGACCTAATTATCCGATTGGTCTGATTTTTGGTATACTGATTCCTGGGACAACAAAGTACAATATTATAAGCGAAGCAACTCTATAATCAAGTCCTAAAAATGTAAGTATGTCCATAATCATTATCCTGTATCAAGCAGTTTTTCAACAAGTTTACTTACAATTTTGCTTTGACTCTTATACATTCGCATTCTGATTATTCAGTTCTGACATTATACAAGTGTTAATGTCCGTTTGTCCTACCGTTTGAGAGCTTCGCTTTTATGGATGTTGTCATCCTTGTTTATTATTGATCCAATAAGATGAAGGGAAGTAAAAATAATATAACACAAAGAACACTTAGAAAAAATGTTGATTTATTTTTATATATATCTTTAAAATGTTGAGGTTCATCCTTATAATAAAGTAACAGGATCTTTGTCTGTGTCTGTCTGTCTGTCTGTGTGTTCCGAAAGATCTTGCTAACCGCTGAACCAATATGGTGTCCTTTATTGTGTAGCTTCTCATGGGTCGTGGGGAGGTTTTAACTATTTTGGGGAGGGTACCATCTACCGCATAAGATAAATCGCCCGTAGAAAAAATGACCCCGCCCTCCCCAAAAAAAAACATTTATATTTTTCATTTCTAGATTATGCATGCTAAATAAGTTTAGAAAGTTTTATAAGAGCCAATTTATCTTAACGCAATTAAAATAGTGAACTATTATTTCTATAGAGATTAGCAATCACTTCCGAAATATCATATTTTTTTATATTTTCAGAACCGCATATTTGTTAACAGCATACATTTGTTAATTTGCTTTCTTGTATTCATTCGAATCCGGTGGATAAGAACCGGTTTTAATCCATACGAAAAAACTATGTCTAGCATTGTATCATATCCAGCTTTCTTCAAATATAAAAATGTACAATCATAAGATTAAAACCAGTTTTTTTAGCCCCGAGGTGCCGAATTGTACATTCTATATCCGCGGAAAGCTATTTATAATACGATGCGAGAAATAACTGCATTATATCTATTAAAAATCTCCTTTCAATAATGGATGTAGGATAAACGTGGATATAATGACAGAATATAAGTTTGTCGTCAATTTAGCTTGCTAATATGGACTTCATTTATTGGTCAGCTTATTTGTCCAGTAGAATGGGTGTGATTGGGATAAGAAGGGGGTGGGGATTATCGTTGTTTTAGCCAGCTGCAAATATTACTTTATTATATTACATGAAAATCTTGTGCAACATCCAAGTAATAATATATTGGATTCTCAAATTTATGGTATTATTTATTTAGCAAAAATTAATACTATACAGTTGTGATACTGTGTGAAAGTGAAGTCACACCTTCTATGGGCCTAGACAGAATAAAGAATGGTTCAAGCAATGCAAAGAAAGAAGGAGACATGTACGTACATGTTTATAACACTAGTCCCCAAAGTTTTATAATACTGTTTTCTTATTCGTTGGCTTATCAACTTTAAAGACTTTTATCAAATTTTTATAGGTTGGTTTATTAGATCGAGTATTTAAAGTTTTAACCACTAATCGTAACCTACAAAAGTCGTAATTTTGTGTAACATCATTGGAGATGTACATCAATTTATCGGCCATTGTCTTCTCCCTTTAGATCCCTGGTAGAGAATGGTCCAAGCTATGCAAACTGCAAAAGTCTAACCAGCGTCTGTAGTTTTGAAAAAGATAATGGATTACATTTAGGCAAAACCTCATCAAAAATAGAATACTGCTATAAGTTTTAAAGTTCATTTTATGCACAACTCATTTGAAGGTTAATCCAAAGGATGTGCAATTAAAGGGTTTGTTTTCCCTGTAATGATCAAAAGTCATCGCCATTGAACCTATAAGTTTTTGATTAATTCATTGCTTTAATTATAAATATTAAAGACCTGTCATAGCCTAGCACAAGGTACCTTTTAATCGTCGAAAGTAAAAATTTTAATCAAAACATGGATGAAAAAGCTGAACTCTGAAATCAGAAGGAAGGACTAGCAAACAACTTGTAAAGTGTCAGAACTTAATAAGCGCAACATAAATTTGTAATTCTAAACAAAATTATAAATAAATTGATGAAATACAGAATACAGTAAAAGGACATACTACCATTTTTATGATTTGATTATATAGATGCCTTGATTATAATATTTTACCTTGTTTGTTCTAGGAATAATTATTACAAAAACCAGATGAATAGGATAATTATAGAGTTGCAAAGTTTCTAAAATCGTACACAAATGTTTTGGTTATCACCATGCAAAGTTTGAAAGCAATAGGACAATGCTAACATATCTAAATTAACATTACGGACGGACCTACCATAATTATAGAAAAGCTTCGTTAAAAAAATATTTTATTGTTTTGCATAATAATAATTTTAAAAACAAGGATGACAACATCCATAAAAGCGAAGCACTGAAACGGTAGAACGGACATTAACATTTAGTGTCAGAACTGAATAATCAGAATATAAATGTTTAAAGAGTAAATGATTATAGAGTTCCTTCGCTTATAACATTATACTTTGATTTCCCAGGAATCAACATACCAAAAATCAGATCAATCTGATAATTAGATTACATAAAAATTTGCTGTTAAAAAAGTAAAAAAATCAACATGTTTAAAATGGACGTACGGACATTCTTATACTGATTATAGAGTTGCTACGCTTTCTAAATCGTACCTAACTACCAAGGGAATCACCATGCAAAGTTTGAAATCAATAAGACTATTCTAACATGTCTGAATGAACGAAAATACTAACCATTACAGACGGACCTACTATAATTATAGAAAAGCTTCGCTTAAAAAAATATTTTATTGTTTTGCATAATAATAATTTTAAAAAAAGTCCGACAGTTTACACTTTTTAATTACGCAACCAGCCTTCAACAAATGTATTTTGAAATTAAATTCTTAGTTGCTAACATGTAAATAAATTGCAAATAGTCATATTAAAGGATAACATCTTATAAACAAAATGGAGAATAAAACAATTGGTTTAAAAGTTTGGACACTGCTTTGTTCTAACAATCAATCAAGATTTGACAAAAGTCCAAATGTTTTTTAAGCTTCATAGGATATGATACTATGTTTATGAAACTTTGAGTCCAAATTCTTAATGTATAATACTTTACTTTTCTTTTATCCCATCTAACTTTGAGATATTGGCTTCGATATCATTGCAAATAATGGACATTTCAAATTAAGATTAAAAATGCCATCAAATAATATTGCATATTTTACGCTTTAATTAAAAAAGATATTATTTATCAACAATATATGTATTTTCACTATTCAGTACATTTTAATCAAATATATGGTTTAGGTTTCAATGTATAAAAAAGACTGGCTTCTTTCACAGGCAGCTGGTTCTTCATTCTTGTCTGGTTGTCCGCGCGCTCAGTCGTGCATGGTTGTGGTTTATAATTTCAGTGGTGTTACAAAATTGTAACATAAGTTCCCCCCCCTCTTAATGAGGCCAATGAGGCAGGAACTTACAATGCATTCAGTAACATGGATTATCTTCTTTTTAGTAGAATTGGAAGTTATTGCAAATGTCGTCTTCATCATAGTAAGGTTTTTGTTTTTAGGTTTCGATGACAATATGATGGTTCAACCAGGAAGAAGCTTGCGGATCATATGAATAATATGAAGTAGAATGACAATGAACAAATTTGTGAAGAAGTGGAGTTGCTTTGTATCATTAATTAATTATGTTTAAAGTTCATGTTACATAGTACACAATATCATATATTACAAATTATTATATTTATAGATGGCTATAAAAAATTTTCCTTAAAAAATGTTAATCAATATTACTTTTTTAATCAAAGGGAAATATTTACTATTTGTATTTAATTTGTAATTGTCATGAAGCATAAAAAATATCAAAATTAAATCTCTTTTTAACTTTAGTTTTGTTGCAAAAAATTTGATTCAATTTTTTCATTTTAAGTTTTTCTTAAATTTCATTTATATTTAACATATATAAATATATAGTTCACATATTAATAAATGTTTAAAATTACATAAATTTTGTATCACAAATTGGCGAATTACATTAATTTTGTATCACAATTACTGGCGAAAATGTTTGAACGATGAAAAGAAAATTAATTAATTTTGCTGTACACATGTAACATAATTAAAAAATAAGAAATTAAAGAATAAAGATAAATAAATGTCGCCAAAATTATAGCATATACTAATTGTTGATTATAATTATAATAAGAATTGAATATCATAATTATTGTTTCTTTGTTTTGCTGTTTTTTATTTGTTTTATTATAACCAAATAAAGTATGACAACTTGGTTATTAGATTGATTCGTACAAGTATTTAATTATAAATAATGGTTTATTTGTCGGTTTATAACAAATTTCCTCAATCGAATAAAGAATGGATTATTGATTGATTTACATTTCGATTATATTAGCCAATTAAAGAATGAATTAACGGCTGATATATTTTACATCAACTAGATAAAGTTTGAATTATCTTGTTGTGATTACGCAATTTTTATAAAAAGTAAATTACATTTCGATTCTATTAGCCAATTAAAGAATGAATTAACGGCAGATATACTTTACATAAACTAGATAAAGTTTGAATTATCTTGTTGTGATTACGCAATTTTTATAAAGAGTGAATTATAAAATGCTTAATTTAGGGACGCAGGTTTATAAAGAGTGAATTATAAAATGCTTAGTTTAGGGACATGTCAATAAATACCAGCTTTAATATTTTATTCCTGATTAGGATTGACTTAAGGAGATATAAACACTGGTTCTTGTGTATTAGCTGGTGTATACATTGCACTCCTTCTTGTATATCTTAGGGACATTAACCCTATAACTTTATAATTTGAGCAAACACATTTGTAAAAAATGTAATAATATGGCGCTGATAAATGTTTGAGTAGAATCACCCCCCAGAGTGAGATGGTTTAACAGAAACCAGGTAATGTCTAGGTAAAAACCTCGAGAAAGGGCAAGGTTTGTAGATATTAATCATGCAGGCTTTGTCTAAAATTTTCGTCATCAAAGGTTGTCTTGGATACCTTAATAGGAAACAAAAATAATCTAAAACTAGAAACTTGAAAAGCAAGATCTTATTATAAAATCTTATCTGGTATCTTTAAGCCATTTTTTTTAAAAAGAAAATCAAGACCATTAAAGAAGATAGGAACAGGGAAACTTAACTCCACTACTCATTTGATCTTTGAAATGAATTTAAAAATTACGTTTACTTTTATGTAATTGAAATGAAATATGTCTAATATTTATATACATGTGTATATTATGTGTATATACATGTATATATAATACATGTGTATATTATATATATGTATGTATATATGTATGTATATTTTGCGTCTCGAAAAGGGGTTGTTGTATCTCATAATGTACCTTGATATTTGGCGCTCCAATAAACGTAGTGCGCACTCGAAAAACCGGTAATTTTATACCTAAAAGTTTGGAATTTTTTGGGGTTTTTATTTCAAAAATATTATTTATGTACATTAATGTGCAATTTCTATTACTTTTTCGCAATTTTTTGGGATGTTTTTAAGTATAAAAACGCTATTTACTTGAAAAATCAGGAAGATAGTATTTTATGAGCGCACACTTTATTGTTTGTGTGAGTATCGTAAAAACATTGACCACTTTTGAGATTTGAATTTTCGATATTCACGAAACCCAACTAAAAACCGTTACAAATTGTTTACAAATATAAGACCATATCGATCGTTATGGTAATGTGTAGACAAATACTTTCTGAAATATTTATTCCATATCTGCGTATTGTGCAGACATAAAAAAATAAAATAATATATCTCAATGCAGATTGGTTATGTAATATATATATTTACATCTGTCTTTATATAGATATATTTTTTAGATACATATTATAAATTTACGTATTTTTTAAGGGAAAAAGAAACCGGTGATGAGATCAAGTACAACAAGATGAATCTGACCTCGGATACTAGACAAGCGGTCTTCAATGCTTTATTGGGATTCAAAGTGAGTTTTACCTTATATAATTCTTCAATATTAGGTATAATCTGCGATGTTTTATTGAGGATGGTCGATCCTGAAAAATAAGAATTTTTTTAGGGATTTTTATATCCAATATATAACTTGTTATGAAAAAGTTTTTAATAGTTAATTTTTTAGGAAACTTATGGACTCGATGGACGTCAGACTTGCAAGGGATTTTTATATCCAATATACAACTTGTTATGAAAAAGTTTTTAATAGTTAATTTTTTAGGAAACCTATTGACTCGATGGACGTCAGACTTGCAAGAATGAAGTTAACGGATGGCTACTTCTGATTGTTTTTGTACTTTCATGTTTCTTGGTAAGATAATTTACAGAACACTTTTACTGGCTTCAAAAGCAAATACTTATAATTATTATTTTACTTCATAATAAATAATTAATAAGCATTTCGTTGTGTAAATATAAAAGATGCGGTATAAGCAAATAAAAACGTTTATTTATGTATCATAAAGAATAGAAATTCGATTTAGTTTAATTGCGTAGATAAGAATCAATTCCGCAAGCAAAAAAAGAACCTTGTGAACGAAAGGGGAGAAAAATTTTTCATTCAACGGCTAGGCAAAACTGTAAGACTCAATTATCTTGCCGCAATCGCGGACGTGATTAGTTACCCTTTTTTTTATAATGTTGGTAACGTAATTTCCTAACTAAGTTTTATATATTATTTATGGTACATAACAAAGAATAATTTTCAAGCCTTTATTTTCTTACACACACAAAGAAGTTTGGGAACTAGTTGTTTAACAACAAAAGATAATATACTAACAAGTTAGAAAAATAGGGTCTAAATAATTCTATTTTTATTTTAATTTTATTTAGGTTTCGGCGGTTGTTTTAGCAGCTGTAGGTTTCAGCCTGAAGAGATGTAAGGAGTACTATCAAGGACGGGCTAACGAGAGGCGCAAGAAGAAAATCGAACATATGGAGCAGGGGAAAACTTTGTTTTTAACTTGCGGAAATTGTAAAACGTTAGTAGGGCTTAGCCTAACCCGGATGCCAAGCCTAGTAAAGCTAGTTTTTATGTTGCTTTGTCATGCTAAATCGTGCTAGGTAGAATATCTTGTTTTGCACAAGAAGGTGTTCTTACTTTTTCCGCAAATTGTTTAATTTACAATATAAAGGATGGAATTATGTGTAAAATAATTGGTAAAAGAATTTGCATTGGCTTTAGAACAAATATACTTGTATAACGATTTAAAATACAAAAACACTAGTATAATGACGTGATACTAATATTTGGTATATAAGCCTTTTTAGCCAGTTTTGCAAAACATTTATTTTTAAATAATATACGGCGGGCCCGCATAGCTTGCCCTGGCACAGAAACGCCTTTTTAGAAAGTGCGTACCGTACCGGATAGGTTTACCACTAAACCATTAGGCTAGCTATGGATGTACTACAAATTTTTACACATTATGTTTGATAAATATCGTTTTAGCGTATTTTAATAATTACCTTTTTATGTTTTTAGAGTAATTTGCCTTTATAAAGATAGGTAGGACACAGGGGGACACAGGGTTCCTATAATATTAAAAGATTAACATTAAAGATATAATTTTTTTAAAAGGCATATTTATGTGGAGGGACAATTTTTGTACAAACATAAAGTCACAATATTAATTGGGGAAATGGTTTAATAGATAATTCAAATTACATGCCATAATAGTCACAATTATAATCAGGGAAATGGTTTAATGAGTATGATGTATAACTGTCTATCTATATATTTATAACTTAGGATGAAAAGTTATAAGAAATAGAGACAGACATTAAATTATTATACAAAAGATAGAGTGAAGGGGAAAATAGGTAAGGCTATATTATAGCCATATTTTAGGGGACAATTTATTAAAAAGGATTTAAATTTACATTTTAAACTTTTATAACGTCTACCTATTTTTAATTTTCTGTACTTGTTTGGTATACCAAATTTAATGTTATTAAAGGGAAATAAACTAGTTACATTAAAGCTTAACACAAATAGATATAACGCAAAATTAACGTCAATTAAACTAAAGTATGTTAGCAATATGAGAAAGAATGTTGTATTAAAAATGAATTTAGTAAAACTATGTAAAGACTGATAGTTATTACTGCTATTAATTTGTTGTGTATTATTTGCAAAATTAGTATTCAAATCATTTTTTTCAAAAAGATGATGTCGATAAATTTTCTTTTCAAGATTGATTACATTAACCTTATTTGATAAAGATATATCAACAGAAAGATTTAAAAAAGGGACTGACTTACTGAACTTACTATCTGTAATGTTGATAGGGTTCTCCAAAGATACATCAACAGAATGATTTAAAACAGGGACTGACTTACTGAACTTACTATCTGTAATGTTGATAGGGTTCTCCAAAGATACATCAACAGAATGATTTAAAACAGGGACTGACTTACTGAACTTACTATCTGTAATGTTTATAGGGTTCTCCAAAGATACATCAACGGAATGATTTAAAAAAGGGACTGACTTACTGAACTTACTATCTGTAATGTTGATAGGGTTCTCCAAAGATATATCAACAGAATGATTTAAAACAGGGACTGACTTACTGAACTTACTATCTGTAATGTTGATAGGGTTCTCCAAAGATACATCAACAGAATGATTTAAAACAGGGACTGACTTACTGAACTTACTATCTGTAATGTTGATAGGGTTTTCCAACATAGTATCATTATTTACAACAGGGACTGTGTAGTATGGCACACTATTTGTACAATTAAAAGAGTTATTTTGTGCATTTTTAGGACGACGCTTTCTTACGTGTCTTTTTCTGACCTTTTTAACTTTTCTAAAAAATTGTTCTTTAGACATGCATCTACAGGGTGATCATATAAGTCTTCAGCATAAATGTCAAATTGCTCCCAGTCAACATCTACCCTTTTTATCATGTTTTTCTGTATTCTAGATTCTTTGGATATAAAACTGTCAATGGAAGCTTCGTGGGTACGCAAAAAATTTTCAAACCCGAAAAGCGTAAGCTGGCCATTTTGCATGGCAGCGGTCGAATTAAGCAGGTGCCGAAGGTCATAGGGAATATATTTATATACCGCACTAATAATTTTTCTCTGCTTTTCCCGCTCAGAAATAATAGTGTCAGATATATTTTCAAGGTATTTTTTGTATTCCCACAAAATGGACATAACGGATTTAGAGGAAGGTTTAAATTTATAAAATTTTTCCTCTACTTCAAACATGTTTGTAATTGACCCATTAAGGACACGATTTACTTTATTTAAATATTCGCTAGTAGGGAGATCTAACGGGTTACCCCCAGCCATTTCCAATTTTTCTTTGATTTCCTTAGATATGGACATGTGAATTAACATATTATATTCACATGGGCTAAAGTCCGAAAGATCAAAACTATCCAACTGATTTAAAAAAGCTTTTAGCCCTACTGTTTCTATGGACATCAATTGACGATGGATAACTCTTTGTTTTTGGAAAAGTTTATCTGCATTGTACGTGTTTTTTCTATTTGCTAAGAAAGGAGGCTCAAGGTTGTTAAAGGTGTTACACTTTAAATGAGGGGCGTTGTAAGTATTCTCTGAGTTTTGTGCTTTAAAGATTTGTTTTATTTGTTGGCTAGTTTGATCTAATAGCAATTCTTTGTTTATTCTATCCAACCCTTTAGCCTTATTTATATGGTCCTCTATTGAAGACAGAAGTTCCCTAGCATGAATTGTGGATAATCCCGTAGGAGATAAATCTCGCTGGTTTGACCTGTAGACGGGAATATCAGTTGTAGCGTAGCGATAATTCTGAGGGCCAAAACTAAGTATAGGGTTTAGGCTAGGAGGGGGTTGGCTGAAATCATTCCTTATTGCATTATTAGAATTAACCTGTAGGTTGGATATGTCAATTGCCATTTTATTAAGACTGTTTACAATATCTCCCATATTATTTTTTAAAGCATTAATTTGATCTTCATTATTAGAAGTAGAGTTATGGGAATTAACCGGAGGATTAACCTGAGGAGCAGGTGCAGAAGGGGCTAGTAAAGGGGCTCTAGGTGCATTTTTTATGAATTTCCGTCCAAACGTTCTCCATCTACCCCTCATACCTATAGACGCCTCGTCATCACTGACGTCATAATCCCTATATCTGTCCATTTTGGTATAATTTTTGTTAAAAGCAGAATGAAGCTTTGGAAATTATTATGAACAGAGAGTTGAATTTACTATGAATATATTTGTATAACGATAGCAAGATAGCAAAAATTTTTATTCAATAGGGAGCTTGTGATAATATTAGAAGATATATTGTTTAATAATAGTGGAACGATTTCAACAAAAGCAGTATGAAGCTATGTATAATATGTAAATGTATAAAATAATGTTAAGTTAACTCTAAGGTTAATATAAGGGACGAAATTGTGATTTTGGATAATAAATATTTCAACAAGATTTTACATATAATTATAGCTGTATGAAGCTATGTATAATATGTAAATGTATAAAATAATGTTAAGTTAACTCTAAGGTTAATATAAGGGACGAAATTGTGATTTTGGATAATAAATATTTCAACAAGATTTTACATATAATTATAGCTGTATGAAGCTATGTATAATATGTAAATGTATAAAATAATGTTAAGTTAACTCTAAGGGTAATATAAGGTAAATTAAAGGGACAAATTGTGACTATAGATAATATATTGAGTCTTTTATATGTGGAGGAACTGAGAAGGGACAGCACCCCCGCGGAAAAAAAGATACTAAAATTGTAATGAAGAAAAAAAATCAAAAATGAAATCTTACCGGTTCAAAAAGATTCGGTGGCTTTGCCTCCATATTGCATATTTTACGCTTTAATTAAAAAAGATATTATTTATCAACAATATATGTATTTTCACTATTCAGTACATTTTAATCAAATATATGGTTTAGGTTTCAATGTATAAAAAAGACTGGCTTCTTTCACAGGCAGCTGGTTCTTCATTCTTGTCTGGTTGTCCGCGCGCTCAGTCGTGCATGGTTGTGGTTTATAATTTCAGTGGTGTTACAAAATTGTAACAATAACCATAAATTTTAAGCATTTTGTTTTAAAAGTTTACACCATTACTTTAAAAAGCTTCGCTTTTAAAACTATCTTGTTAAAATTAAACAAATTTACTTACACGGTGATTTGATTCTTGATTTTACAAGGTTCAAATCGTCATAATTCATATATTTAATAGCTTAGCAAAATACATAAACAAATTAGGAATTTTAAATGCGCAAATTTTTTGTTTCACAAGTGCGCGCTAGATCCTTACTGGCAGTCTTCTGAGGCTTCATGCACATAGTTTATGCGCTTTTTGTTTATAGACTCAGGGATAGGATAATGGATGATAATTTTAACTTCCAATAATCAGGGATTTACATTTGATAAATATTTAGGGGAAGAACGTATGAAACTTTGGGGACTTTTGTGAATTTTGATGGGTTGTATATTTAAATTGATTGTTCATACGGTTCAACCACTAAATGTAATCTATAGATGGGGTAATTTTGTGTATAATGATTGGGGATGTACATCATTTTATCGCCAATTGTCTTATCCCTTTAGATTGCTGTACACTATTCTTTCCTTCCATGGCTTTTGAAATACCAAATATCAAAGGGTATAATTGCAAAGTAGTAAAATTCTAATATGGGATTTTAAAGTTATGCTTTTTAGAGATGTTTATATTCTGTCATACATCAACCATTCAATGACTGTAAAAAACAGTCTCTATAAACCTTATATCTACGCAGTTTCTTAGGTTGTGGAGTACAATGTTACATTTATTATCATTTAAGCATTGTATTTGATAAATTAGACATTCGAAATAGATATTTTATCCCGAAGAAGGACAGAGGAACACATATAGACAATAAAGCTAATCACAAACGGTTTATTAGGGACCCCTTAAAAATAAGGGTATCTTTAGCCTTACTTTAGTTTAGGGGAGATAGTCTACCCTTAAATTTAGTAATGTCAAGCTTAGGTAAAGATTTTGATAGGAATACTTTAGCCTTACATAAACCTATCATATCAATATAAGGTACTCTAAGTTGTCTTCCTTTGCCAGCCCCTCCTCCACATCTACCCTTTTCAAACGATTCCCCCCCAATGAATAGCCGCCATAACACTCAACATTCCCCTCCCCCCCCCCGTCCCTTAGTGTTCTTTCAATTGGGGTTATATAAGAAAAGTTTCATTAGACTTAGAGGCGTTAAAAATTATCATGAGGCTGTATATTCTATTTTAAGTTTTCTACATTTTTTCCCTTAATCTTAATCTTGTTTTTACTAATTAAGAGATTTTTTAGCTGATTAATAAAAACTCTTCCTATCTTTTAAGTAAAAGAATTAGGAATCCCTATCATAAACCCCTCTCCCTTTATGATGCCCCAGCCTTATAAATCCTCCCTTTTCATATAATTCTCCACCTAGGTTTACCTAAGGGTGTCGTTAATTTATTAAAAAAAAATAATGAATAAAATTGTTTCTTAGCTTAACAATTTGATATATTTTTTTAACAAAAAAATTTGTGGATTAAATTAAACTTTAATACAATAGAAACAAATCTTATAGATTCATATAGAGCTAAAAGCATACTCTTTGTAATAAGTTTTAAATATAACTCTTTGTAGAATTTAATTTTCACGTCGCCATAGTTGTTCATTCAATTTAACAAAAAAGGATCAAAGATTCAGCACTTTTTCCATTTCAAATATTTGATTATGAGTCATGTGATTTATCTATATTTCATGTAGTGCCTGTATACCAAGCAAAGAAATCACTCTGTACAAAAAAAATTTAAAATCTTTCTTTATAAATCTTACATCTTTAAAGTTTAGAAAAGTAGCCGCAATTATGTATAACTGCAAATATAGGATGTATATTTGTGTGTGCATGGGAATTAAATAGAAACTTTGAAGCTATTTAAGGCCATAATATTTTTTTTATTTCAAGCTAAAAGAACGATTTGCTGTTTTTAAAAATAACCAAAAAAATAATAAGGAAGTACAACAGTACTACAGTATAATTAACCAATAGATATAATAGAACTAGATGGTCAATCGGGATCCATAATTTGTGAGACTTAACCCTTAACAGTTGGGCCCCTTGCCGCACCTTTATCAGTAGTTCAATGCCCCCCCCCCCCCATTATCTCAGCTCATATTAAAGCTAGAGGGCTAAAAAAAATTGTGCATGTCCCCTATTTGATAATGAATTTTCGCTCCCTCCACACTTTTATTCAACAACCTTTGTTTTTACATCCTTTTTTACTTAGGGGGGAGGGGGATCACCAAAAAAAACATAAAAAAAAAACTTTGGACAAAATACAGCTTTTTGGGAGATATATTTTTCATCCCCTCCATTTTATTTTATTTGGGGGAGGGTTTCCTGAACCCCATAAAACATCCCCCCAAACCTGTAGTAGTACATCCTCATCCTTATACTAAAGTAACAGGAAGTTTGTGTGTCTGTCTGTGTATCTGTACCAAAGGATCTCGCTAACTGCTGAACCGATTGGGTTCTCCTTAACAAGGTAGCTTCTCATAAGTCCCGGGAAGGTTTATAACTATTTTCTTGGGGGGTGGGATAACCCCAACGCCCCCAAAAATGAAAAATACCCCCCCCCACAATTTTTTTTTTAAATTTTTTAACTAAAATTAAAAATGATGATGGGGGGGCACCCCTAGATATACCACACTTTTCTGGGATCTTGCTGTGTCAAGTATCAACTGTTGGGAATATCAAAGGATAACTTCATGCAAAATTTGAGCCGGATCCGGCCAAAACCGGCCGTGAATTTTATGAAAAACCGGTTTTTTCCCGGTTTTTAGTGGGTATCTGTAAATCGATTCAGCTGGAGCAAAACCGGTTGGAGGTACAAAAAATTTTACATCACACGAAATTTAGCCAATGCAATTGCCTACAAAAATGTACTTCATCATCAACTTGATTGGACAACTCTTTCTCCTCCTAAATGTCCATTAAAACCTCGGAAACGGCAAAAATCGCCAAAAATCACGCCTTTGGCGGCAAATAACGGCTATACGGTCAGCCGGAGGCGAATGAAACATAAATAAAGAAATGTCCGCCTCAAAAAGTTGTTCAACATCAAAAAGATGCTTGAAGTCTCTAAAACGACTCCTTCCCCTCCTTTAAGGAAAAACTGAAAAAACGTGATTTTCAAAAGTATGCCCACTTCGGGGGTGTGGGGGGCACTGAACCCGTCACCCCAGGGTCACCAAATATAAAGTCTAGGCGACCCCCAATGCTGAATTTTCACCAAGTGAAAGTCTTGTGTCATTATCTCTTATGAGAAAAAAGTTATTAATTAATTAAAATTTCAAATTGTGATTTTTTGATGGATTTCTTTGATGAAATGACAGGCCGGTCAATTTTTAGGCCATTTTTTGCGGTTTTTGGGCCGTCACGCCCAAACGGTTTGAGATAATCTTACGGGACCTTTTGCCCAACCTAAGTCTGGTTATTTGTGAGGTCTAGGGAAAAAAATCAGACTTACGCAAAAGATTATAATTATAATCTTTACACAGAAAAATGGCACGAGGTGAGGGTTTGAGGGGCCAAAATGAGCCAACCAGCGATTTTAGACGGTGCGCAGCGACGTCGTGCTTCATCCAATCCGGGATTTTTTTTTCTTAGACCTCACAAATAACCAGGCTTAGGTCGGGCAAAAGGTCCCGTGAGATTATCTCAAACCGTTTGGGCGTGGCGGGCCGAAAACAGCAAAAAATGGCCTAAAAATTGACCAGCCTGTCATTTCATCAAAGAAATCCATCAAAAAATCACAATTTAAAATTTTAATTAATTAATAACTTTTTTCTCATAAGAGATAATGACACAAGACTTTCACTTGGTGAAAATTCAGCATTGTGGGCCGTTTTCACGTTTTTTCAGTTTTTCCCCTTAAAGGAGGGGAAGGAGTCGTTTTAGAGACTTCAAGCATCTTTTTGATGTTGAACAACTTTTTGAGGCGGACATTTCTTTATTTATGTTTCATTCGCCTCCGGCTGACTGTTTAGCCGGTATTTGCCGCCGAAGGCGTGATTTTTGGCGATTTTTGCCGTTTCTGAGGTTTTAATGGACATTTGGGAGGAGAAAGAGTTGTCCAATCAAGTTGATGATGAATTACATTTTTGTAGGCAATTGCATTGGCTAAATTTCACGTGAAGTAAAATTTTTTGTACCTCCAACCGGTTTTGCTCCAGCTGAATCGGATTTTGCATGGAGTCATCCTTTGATATTCCCAACAGTTGATACTTGACACAGCAAGATCCCAGAAAAGTGTGGTATATCTAGGCAAACCCCCCCAAAAATAAATTTTTCTACCCAACAAAATTTTGTTTTACTTTTTCTTATAAAATCTAAAATAAGATATTGGGTAACAAATTTGACTCCCCCTCCTCAAGTGCCCCTAGAGGTCTCTAGGGGCATAGCCGCTAGTAAGAAATATAGGTATACAAGTCAATTTCAGGTTCCATGTATAATTCTGAAGGTCCTGATCCTCCAGGCATAGATGTCCAAAGAGGGGGTGAAGTGGGGATTAACCCCCTCAAACAATTTGAGGAGGGATAAATACCCCCCCCCCCAAAATAAAAATCTCTAACAAAAAAATTTTTGGCGCGCTTCCAGTGCATTTTTAGTACTAAATATTTAATCTCAAAAAACGCGCGGCTAGAGCTAACTACACATGGAAGAACACACTTCTTTGTAGAAAATATATTTCGCTTTATTCAAGCCTTCTCAATTCTATAAAATAATAACCATATTTGCAAAAATTCTTAAGAAAACAACAAGCTTCATACTAGTTAAAATTAATATAAGTTTAACAAAAAACAAGTTAAAAATATTAAGAACTTTGAAAAAAGGAATTTTTAAAAATAAAATAAAATCCGAATCTTTTTACTTTGAAATATGGTGTACCTAATTGTTTGAGAGTTTATGTACAACTGGATAAATATTTAATAAAATTTAAATTACCCCCCAAAAAATTTTACCCCAGGAGTAAATTTGGGGGGGGGGTAAACAAAATTTACCCCTGCAAACAGATTTCAGTTGGGGTAATTACCCCCCCAAGCAAATTTTACCCCCAGGGTAAAAATTTTAAGGAGGTTAAAAAAAATTTGCGGCACGCTTCGCACGCCATTTTTTCCCCCTTTGACAAGAAAAATCTTTTTAGTGAGTGTGGAAGGTCACCCCTTTTCCAAAAAAAAAAAATTAATTTGAAATTGAAGACAAAACATTTTTTAAGAGGGTCACCCCATCCCCAGAAAAATTAAAAGTGGAAGAAAAAAATATTTGTACCGGGGGTGTGGGAAGTCACCCCATTTCATGTAAGAAAAATTTTAAAATGGAAGATAAAAAAATTTTAGATAAAATTTTTTTACGGGGGTGTGAGAGGTCACCTCACCCCCAAAAAAATTCAAAAAAAAAGAAAAAAATTAAAAAATTGAAAATGGGAACCCAGTATTAGTGTCGGACTGATTATGACGTAACAAAAAAAATTAGCCAATGAGAGGCCACTATGAATTTTACCATTGGTCAATAATGTCCTCTCATTGGCTAATTTTTTTGTTACTTGGTTTGGGAGGGTACTCAACCCCCAAAAAATATAAAATAAAAGAAAAGTATTTTTAAAAAAATTTAAGGTGGTGTTGGAGATCACCCACCCATGAAATAAAAAAGTTAAAAATTAACAAAGGGGTTTGTCTTATAGGAACAGCTTTATATGTATAACAGAATTTGATGCCAGATAGACCATCTAGATCTTAAATATCTATTCATTGGTTGTCAAAGGTGTTTTAAAACAAGTTAGAGAAGAAAGAAAAATTACCTGCTTTCTCATACCTTTAAGAATACCTTAATTTATTTAGGTGTCCCTAACTTTTAATGTAAGCCTACCTTAAAGTTTTACTAAAAACCTTACATAAGTTTCCTAAGTAACCTTTATCAACCCCCCCCCCCCCTTCCCCTCTCTTCTCTCCTCTACCTGCTTTCTTTCCAATTAAGTACCCTTTAGCTATACCTAACTCTTTATGTAAAGCTAGTCTAATCCCCTCCCCCTTTTCAATGCCCCTAACTCATATATCAACCCTTTTGATCCACTTCTCCAAGCCTTACTTATAAAAAATAAAGGTTACCTTAATTAATTTTAAAATAATAAGAATTAAAATTCTTTCATATGCAGACAATTTGATGTCAACTTTGTGTGGATTATTTTTAATTTTACTACAATAGAAAAAAATTATAAGGCAAGATCTTATAGAAATAAAAGCTACTCTTTGTAACAAACATATCAAATTTGATAATATGTGACTCTTTGTAGATTTTAATTTTAACATCTATATAGATGTTCATTCATTTTAACAAAAAAGTACATAGATTCAACACTTGCTTATTTCTAATATTCGATTATGTGTCATGTGCTTTACCTATATTTCACATGGTGCCTATACCAAGGTAAGAAATCACTATATAACAAGGATGACAACATCCATAAAAGCGAAGCTCTGAAATGGAAGGACAAACAAACTTTAACACTTGTAGATTGTCAGAACTTAATTAGCAGAATATTAATGCATCAGTACAAAGAATATTGTAAGTAAATTTGTTGCAAACTGCCTAAATGGATGATACTGTTTAAGGACATACTAACATTTTTGGGACTTGTTTATAGAGATGCTTTACTTATAACATTTTACCTTGTTGCATAAGAAATCAGTTTTCAAAAAAATCTGAAGAATCGGATAATTTTAATATACAAAAATTTGTTGTCAAAAAAGTTAAAAATCGACATGTTTCAAATGGACGTACGGACATTCTGGTATTGATTATAGAGTTTCTAAATTGTACCTAACTACTACAGGAATCATCATGCAAAGTTTGGAATCGATAGGACAATTCTAACCTGTTTAAACTAACGAAAAGAGCTAACTCTCTGTGACGAACGTACGGATGGACCGACCCTAATTATAGAAAAGCTTCGATTTTAAAAAACGTTTTTTAACCTAACTTAAAAATCTAACATCTTTAAATATTAGAGGGGTTGTAGCTATCATGTATAACAAAAACAGGATGTGTGTCTGTGTGTGTGGGACTTCTTAAAAACTAATGAAGGCTATAATACTTTTTTTTAATTTTTAAGCTAAAAGAACAATTAGCTGTTTTAGATAATAACCTTTAAAAAAATATTCTACAGAGAAAGTACAAAAGTATAGTATAATGAACCAATAGATATAGTAGATCTAGATGGTAAATCGGGCCCAACTTAATAAGGAATTTCCAAAGAGTTATCTTTATCCCAAAAAAAGTTAACTATTTAAAGATGATTTCTTATATATGTTATGTTGTATGCTTTACATCATGTGAGGGAAGAAATTTTTTAACCATATGATTAACCTAAGCAAAGGCTTATCCTAAGAAAGACTATTTATAGCTGATTCATTTTGCGAATGATATGAAAGGATAATTGCTCTTTCTAACCAAATTCTGTTTACTTTCTAACCAATATATGGCAGATTGATCCTCCCCTGTATTCCTATTGGCTGAATTTGGGAGTATGTATCTATATTATACCTTTTAATAATTCTTACTTGATAATTTCTTTATTGGTGTTCCTTTATTTCTTCAAAACTTGAATGACAGCTTTAAATGACTTATTTTTGATTAAAGTATTTTTTGGCAATGCTTCGCCTATCTATTATTAAGTGTTGATTCAGGGAAAAGAACACTGAAAACTTTTTTTACTATGCTAAGAAAATTGCTAATAAAACATCACATGTTTTATTTTAATAGAGAAAGAGGGGACAATGGGCTATTTATTACTAGCTTATACCAATAACGAAATTAATTTTTTTTAAATCACAAACATGGTTTTCAGCTTTATTACATTTGTCCCCAACATTTCAAAATAACAATTTCTTATTTGTTGGAATAACAACATTTTGAAAATTTGATTGGTTGTTTCATTAAGTTGAGTGTTCAAACGTTTCAACACTCAATTTTAATTTACAGTAGGTGTATTTTTGTGTATCATCATTGGGGCTGTACATTAGTCTACTGGCTTTTGTCTTATCGCTGCTAACTTTATACCTGAGCTTGATCTTTAAATCATTTCAATGGTGCACGGGGTGGTTTAGCGCACCATTGAAATGATTTAAAGATCCAGCTCTGATTTATTTCATTTGTCCCCAACATTTTAAAATAATGTTTTCTTATTCGTTGGCTTAATAACTTTTGGGACTAGTAAAATTTGATTGGTTGTTTCATTAAGTTGATTGTTAAAACGTTTCAACCATAAATTTTAATTTACAGTAGGGGTATTTTTGTGTATCATCATTGGGGTTGCACATCAATTTATTGGCTTTTGTCTTATCCCTTTGGATGCCTGTTTTTTTAACCTTTCTTTGTGAATCTAATAACTTTTAAGTTTGAGGGGTAGCTGCTATTTTAAATAACAAAAATAGGATGTTTGTCTGTGAGCTGGGACGTCCAAATGGGGGGGAGGGGATGTAAACCCCCCCTCCCCACCTTCCCCCCAATAAATTTAGGTGTTTTTAAATATGGCTACGGCATATAACTAGGAGTTGAAAAAAACCTTTTGAACTCTACTCTAAGGTCTTTTGAAAAGATTTTTTAATTCCGACCATAAACAAAAAAGTTAGCATTTTGGGAGTTTGTGACCCACCTCCCATTTTCTGTGGGGGGGGGGGGGGTGGAAAATATTCCTCCCAAAAAGTTGTATTTTGTCCTAAAATTAAAAAAAAAAAAATTTTTAAGCTAAAAGAACAATTAATTTGCTGTTTTTAAAAATAACCAATTAAATTCTATTTGTTTGGCTTTAAGATTGCTTTTTTTTATGTAAAGTTGTACTTGTCATGAAAACCGTACATTAATTTGTAAGTACTTCTTGTCAACCCCCCTTCCCCTCTCCTAACATTTCTTCTTTTTGAATTTTTACCTGCTTTCTCTCCATTTAAGAACACTTTAAGTATACCTATTTCTTTATGTAAGCCTTCCTTAAAGTTATACTTACATTAATTTCTAAGTAACCCTTGTCTACCCCCCTTCCTTTCTTTATTGTCTACCTGCTTTCTCTCCAATTAAGAACCCTTTTAGTATACCCTATCTTTTTATGTAAGCCTCTCCTAGCGTTTCTTCATTTTGAATTTTTTTGGTTAAATAATGAAGTTAATTTAGAAAGTTTATGCTGAAGTTTTTTATGCATGGAAACTTTAGGCAGCTTTGAGAACCTGTTTTCCTTGAATTTTTGAAATTTTGAAAATTGTGTATTGCAGTTAAGAAATTTTGTTTTGGCTTATTTATAAAAACGTTTCCTAGTTTTATATGTATGGCTAAGCTTAACTAAAGTGTATGTAGCCTTTCTCAATGTAAAATTTAGGTAAGCCTTATAAAGTAAATTAAAATTAAAATAAAAATCATAAAATTAATGTTTTATGGACCAAAGATTTTTCAAGTTTACTAAAGTAAAAAAAAAATGATTTAAGAAAGATCATGAATTAATAGTATTATACTCATTGTAATAAGTTTTTTTTATATGTCTCTTTGTAAAATTTAATCTTAATAATCTTTTTTGTTGTTTATACATTTTAACCAAAAAGGTTTTTTAAATGTTTAGCATCTGCCCATTTGATTATAATTCATGATTCGGACCATGCTAAGCAAATTGTGAATAAAAAAAATTATCCTTTACAAAATATTTTGAAGCAATTCTTATAAATCTACTATCTTTAGAGGGGTTTATGTATCTTTAGAGCCGAAAGATAGAATGTATGTCTGTGTGTGTCTGGACTAAGAACTGCGCATGAAAACAGTTTGTTTTATTTTAAAAAGTTTTTTTAAAGCAAGAATAACAGTTTCCTTTTTTTACAAATATAACAAATATAAGAAGCTTCCATGAAAAGAAACCGATTTATTCCAGAAGCTAGCGAGATATTTTAGACACCCTTTATTATATCTCTTTTTAATGGCCCTTGAATTTTTTACACTTTACTTTATTTTTAAATTTTGGCGTATATTAAGGAACATCTATGAACATATCTTTCATTTGTAAGTAGAGGAAATCAGGGATCTAAAGGGATAAGACAATAGTAGATAGATTGATATTCCGTCCAAATTGAATTTGGGGATGCCTAGGCAAAATTTTTGCATTTTAATTTTTACACCCCTCCCCCCCCCCCCCAACATAAAAAAGCTTGGACGTCATTGTCCTGTACAATTAGTTATTGAAACGGTTGGATATTAAGATTAATAAACATACCACTTAAAATTTTGAAAAAAGTCCCAACAGTTATTAAGCTATTGAATAAGAAAACATTATAATAAAACTTTGGGGACTAATGTAATATTTTAGAAAGCCCAATGACCCCTCCCTTCCTGGATTGAATGAGAATGTGTACTTGCTTTCTACCTGACTTAACTAGATAAGATACCTTTTATATTTTAAGTATACCTAAGTAATTTTATGTAACCCTAATTAAATAATTAAGAAATAAAATTTAAAAAAATATGAAAGACAAGTCTTAATTAGAGCAAAGTTTTTTTTGTCTACATAAATAGAAAAAAAGAAATATTATAGATAACTAAAAGTGTACTCATTGTAATAAATTTTGAATTATGCCTCTTTAAATGTAGAATGAAATGATCACATATATTTTGTTGTTCATTCGTTTTAACAAAAAAAATAATTTGCAAATGTTTAGGACACCTGCCCATTTCCAATATTTGAATATGATTTGTGTTTTTTATATATATTGGGGGAGGTTAATTTACCATATTTTCTATTAAAAAATCACCCTATAAAAATATTTTTAAGTAACCATTCTTTATAATTAGAAAAATCAAAAATATCTTTAAAGAGGCCTTAGATGGTTACTTGCTATTATTTATAACACAGATAGGATGTATGTGGCGGAATTTACAAAGAACCGTGCTCAAAAACTTTAAAAAGATAGGAATATTTTTCCAAAATTTTAGTTAGAAAAACAATTGGCTGTTTTAAGACATAACCCAAAAGGTACTCGTATATCATCAAACCTGCTTTTTCTTGACATAGCTTAATGTAACTAAGAACAAAATAGGAACCCCTAGTAAACTTTATAAGGTACCTTAAACCTTTCCTAAGTCTTACTTGACATTACTACATTTAGGAATACTTAACAATAACTAAGAAACTCCAAAGGTATACTTAACTAAAAGCTTACATAAGCCTGACATAAGAAAATACCATTAGGGACACTTATCTTCGTTTGTGATTCTCACTAATAGTTATAGAGTAATATTGCTAATAGAATTCATATTCTATACATCTGATTAAATTCAACATTCATTTTGATTTTTTCTGCTAGTTTAGCTACACTACATATTTATAAAAATACTTCTAGGTTTTTAACTACTTTGAATATGTACTTTTGTAGTTAAATATAAGACTGTCTATACAATATACGTGGATATTTTGACAGGGAAAACTTAGGTTGCTAACATTGAACTCATTTGGTCAGTTCGTTTATCCACTAGGAGAGGAGGTTGGATAAGGCGTATCTTTACTTTAGCCCGCCGCGAGTTACACTTTATTAGAAACCATATAAGTCTGGTGTAACATCTAAGTAATAATATATCCAATACCAAAAGACTGACCATTTTGCAACACATTCAATTTTGCACACCAAACATTCAATGTTTAAAATTTATACAGTCTATCTCTTTCAGTATGCTTAGATTTTTTTCATCAACAAGGGTAGTAACATCCATGAAAGCTAAGCTCTAAAATCAGATGGAAGGACATCAACACTTGTAGAGTGTCAGAACTTAATAAGCAGAACATTGATTTGTCAGTCTTAAAATTGTGCGTAAATTTGTTGCAAAATTGCTTACATGATACTGTAAATTAACATATTTTTAGGTTTAATAGTTATAGGAATCATCATGCAAAGTTTAAAATCGTTATGACAATTCTAACATGTCTATATGAAAGAAAAGCTTTGCTTTTAAATATCTTCTTTTTGGTTTTAAATGTAATCTATGAAAGTCTACCCAAAAGATTGATATTGCGTTGCTTTGATTGTGACCTTTTTCATATTACACAACACTAGCCTTTGGCTAGAAAGCAGATTAAACCGCCTCACAAGTTTGTTTTTAAAAGCGAACCTTTTATATAATTAGAGTGATCATATCTATAATAGATAGCTCTTATCGTTAAATTATTCTTTCGAATTCCTCTTTCGATTTCAAACTTTGCCTAAAAATATTAATTTGAGCAATTTGGCAACAAATTTATAAACGAGAGAGGGGTATGTTTCGGATAAAATCCGTAAAGGTTATGTGTTATAAGTTAAAAACAGTAGTTAAAAACGATAAAAATTTATGTTAACTTTTTTTTTAAAATTTGTCTATAGTTCTTTTCACAATACACATATTTAGTGATTATTATCGTCCTACTACTATTTTTAAGCCTTAAAACACACACCTTTACGGATTATACCAGAAACCTACCCCTCTCTTTATTTTAATAGACCGCTTATTAAGTTCTAACACTCCACAAGTGTTAATGTTCGTTTGTCCTACCGGATTATTTTAGAGCCGCACTTTTATGAGTAATATCATTCTTGTTTTTATTTAAATATAAGTATAAAATATAATTATACATCTGTAGTTTGTAATTGTGATGCTTGTCTTTTCAAATTCAATAAAAATCTCCAAAAACGTCAAGCCAAGAAAACGTCATTAAAAAATTTTGGGGACTTGTCTAATAAACTGCCCAGTGTCCCTCCCTCCCTGCCCTGCTATACAATAGTTACTAGACACAAGTGGGCCTATTTGTGTTGCTATGAAAGCAGGATGGTAAATTACAAATATGCAAACCAAAAAAGGTATTTTTACCGTCTACCATATCTTCCCCCAAAAGTCATAATGCGAAATGCTTTATACTAACCAATGGAAAAAACATAAAAATTTTGATCATTGAAATAATTAAACAAGGATGACAACATCCATAATTAGCGAAGCTAAAAAATTATGGATGGACATTCAGAAAAATGAAATATAGAGCAATGTCATAAGAATTAACATAGAAATATATCACAAAACCTTTTAATTTTATATCATGAAAATCTAGTAATCGATCTAGCACCCAACCCAATAAGCAAATCTTTCTTTAAAAGAAGCAAAGAAAATCAAAACATACGTATATTAGATAGACGAACATTTCTAATCATAGAGTAACTTCGTTACAAAAAAAATGGTGGAATGAAAGTTACAAAAAGTTTTCAAAACTGATACCTTTTGACAATAGTAAAAAAATTAACAAAATTATTATGCAAAAGTGATGTTTTGCCATGTTATACATACGTATCAGCAAATTGAACTTTTAAACCTATTTTAAGTTACTGTTGCAACCTACAACTGATTTATTTAACATGAATGATAACAACCAAAAAAGCAAAACTCAACAAATTAGGTCAATGATCATTATCAAAATTATAGAGTAGATATACTATAAATTATTTCAAAGAAAAGGAGAGGGACCTAAGGGCTCGACTGGTGTTTTAAGGTGATTTAAGGTGATGCGCAAAATTTTGATTGTATTATAAAATTTGGCAATGATTTTTTTTAATAATTGGATCTTACAGTAGATTTGTAATTGTAAGTTCTCTAATAATGTTCTTGTAGCGGGTTAAACTAACAATATCCCGAATCCCCCCTGTACCCATCCCCTTCCCTTCTACTGGATGAACGAATTGACCAATAAATGATAGGGGAAATAACAAGCTAAATTGACTACACTTTTTCCGCTTTTATAATTTCCACGTAGATTCTACATCCATTAATGTAGCTATTTTAGTTTGTATGTCGTCTTCAATATTTGAGAAATAATTAAAGATTTTATATTGTAGTGACAAAATAAATGTTGACGCACTAAAAATTCCAAATGTTAGTCTGTCTGTAGTCAGTTTGTCCATACATACAGAGAAATACTTGATTTCTTATTGTCCGTATTCTTAATCATGATTTTTTGTGCTTCGCTACTTATGGATATTGTCATCCTTGTTTCTTTGCTTTTTACCTCTAAATAAATATTAAGGTATTCAAAAAAGAAATGGATCAAAAAAATTATTGGTATGTTAATAAAAAAAAATTTCAAATAATTATATTTTCGTCTTTTGATGATTTATAACATTGTTTGTTTTTTTCTTTAAAATTATGTTTAATTGAATATCTATAATACAAAGTAGATTGAAGTCTGTCCGTCTGTCTGTTCGTCCGTCTGACAGTAAAATAAGAAGATATACGGGACATATTAGCATAGAGGTAGCGGACATTGGGCTGAAAATTACACTAGTTTCCAAAGATTTATAATAACGTTTTCTTATGCGTTGGCTTATCAACTTTTAGGCATTTTGTTTTGAATTTTGATCGATTGTTTCATTAAGTTGAGAAACGAAACGTTTCAACCACTAATTGTAATCTACTGAAGGGGCAAATTGTGTATCATCATTGGGGATGTAAAATTATATCCCTTTAGATCCTTGATATTATAGTCTCTAACTCTATATGTTAAATTTGCATTCGATAGCTGGCAAATACAAGGAATAGAAGATAAATTTTTCTATCATTGACTTATGCCTCATTCCTAATAACAAGTGTTAATAGAATTTTCGGCTTTATTGAACATGCCAACCTATAACAATGTCTTAAGAAATCTTTAGAAAACACAAGTGGAAATAATAAGGATACAGAGATAGGTAAATTGAAATTAATCTAATAATTTCAAAATTGCTAATTATATATCCAGAATGATGTGCAAATCTTGGGTTTATTGTCATAGGAAAACAAAATTTTGACAATATACATTTCCATTAATCCGTAGAAAAAAATTCCTAATTGCAATTTGTGTTCTATAAACCGAATCACTGGAGCGCTTCCTTAAGGCCTCTGGAAGCACTTGAGGTCGGGCAGGGGGGAATTTTAGAAGTATTTTTCATGAAGCGAATATCTTGGGAAAAAAGTTATGTACTTTCCAATAAACCAAAGGGAGCTACATTGTAAAGAAGAACGATATCGGTCCAGCAGTTACCGAGATCTTTCGGTACAGGCAGGAACAACCAGAGTCACCCTATTACTTTTATATGGAACATGAAATATATATATAAAAATAATGATTTTTCTTTTTTTTTATATTTTCATTTAGCTTCAACTTTGCGTATTACTAGAGATGCAAAATTTTTGCAACAATTTCTAAAGAAGTAAAAGGTGAAACTAATAAAAGAAAATTGACAACTAGTATTGCGTCTTAAGCAAACAAACATTTTATTAAGTCGTAAAAGATTCTATTTGTAAAAATAATTATTATATTAATATTAAATTAATTATCAATTCTAGATTCTGGTTAGTTTTAGGATCTAAATCAACATAAATTGCATTTTAGGATTTGTTTTTAAAATGAAAATACATTGAGTATAATGTCATTTTTTATCTTTATAATTTATAAATACATTTTTTTAAAAGTTAGACAAATTAGAAATATCAACGTATGACATGGTTCAGATAGGAAAAAGTAATTTATTACCCTATGCTTTAACCCTGCATGTCCCAACCTTGCGGGGTCTATACCTGCGGTGATATAACTCTGCAGGACCCGTAAACCAAAATAACTTAACCTTTTCTAATGTAATAAAAAACACGAAAAATCCACCCTCCACTTTTCTTCAAAAATAAGTGGGATAAATTAAAGTTCCTCACCAGGGTACTTTGTGTTTATTGTTTTTTTGTCTGTTGGGTTAATATTTCGATAACTACTAAAACGAATAAGTTCTTGATTTTAGGGAAGCTCCACATAAGATTTGAGTTGATTTCAGGTTATATTTTCTTAATTATTTTATTCTTATACGCAATTTTCTTGTCCATACCTTCCTCTTCAATAACGTAGCCCCTAGATGCAAGCGGCGCTGCCTGTAGTATTAAATAATGCATAATCATATTAAATTACAGAATGGGGTTTTCCTGTCCAGTTTTTTGTTTAGGAATGAATATTTCTTACCCGAGGGAATAAATGATCGACCGATAGGTCATCATTTATTCACGAGGGTAAGAAATATTCATTCCTAAACAAAAAACTGGACAGGAATATCATTCTCATTTAAACAAAAACTCATTTTTATGCTAGTAAAATGTGGTTTAATTTTAGTTTTTAGATTTCATTTATTTCCCTGGTATAATTTTTAGATTTCATTTATTTCCCTGGTATAATTTTTCTTTCTTTTAGTAATTAATAAAAATTCTAAAATCTTCCAAAAAAAATTTAAAATCTTCTAAAATCATACCAGGGATATAAATGAGATACCAGGGAAATAAATGAATATTTACATCCACTATTTAAGGGGTTGTTTATATGGGAATGCCATTTTAAGCACCTCCTTGTTTTCTTCATTGGTTTTAAAAGGTTTTATTCTATTTGACATTAGTAAAATGTTTAATTGTAAAGATCAAGTACTAACATTTGAAATTATATAGAACTAACAGAAATTATATAGAAGTAAAATATTTCACACTAATTGCTTTGGTAAGCACTAATACCCCTCCTCCCCCCCCCCTCGGGTTTGCTTCATTTCCTTCTCATTTTTTTCTCGAAATATGAGGGGGGGAGGGAGGGTGCTTGACCATCCCTTTTCTGCACTGTCTAAAAAATCAGCCTTGTGACGTGATAAAAATGAGGGATTATCTTCTCATTCTTTTCTTTCTTACTTCTCCTCTCATCCCCCAGGTTCTACGAAATACCAGAAAAAAAACTCGTTTTACCAGAAAAGTGGTAAAGCTGGTCAACCTGGTATAATATACCAGTTTCGTGGTAAATTTTACCAGCAAAAATTTTAGCCAAAAAATTAGTCAAATTTTACCATTTTTTTTGTAAAATTTGACGAAACAAAAAAACCCGTTTTTTGTGTTTTAAATAAAAAACAGCTCTTCATAATCAGTTGTAGTACTTTAAAATAATGACTTTTATACAATGAAGCCTAAATTTAAATTTTTTTTTTTTTTTTCAATTTTACCACTTTTGGAAGTTTTACCAAAAATGTGGTCAATTTTACAACTCTATTTTTCAGGTTAAGTCCGAATTTTCGGACTTTGCCAAAAAAAACACAATTTGGTCAATTTTTACCAAAAAGTTGGTAAAATTTGACAAGGTATTTTTTTAGGCTAAGTCCAAATTTTTGGACTTTGCCAAAAAAAAAAACTTGGTAAAATTTGACCAACTTTTTGGTAAAAATTGACAAGGTAAATTTTTAGGCTAAGTCCAAATTTTTGGACTTTGCCAAAAAAAAAAACTTGGTAAAATTTGACCAACTTTTTGGTAAAAATTGACAAGGTAAATTTTTAGGCTAAGTCCAAATTTTTGGACTTTGCCAAAAAAAAAAACTTGGTAAAATTTGACCAACTTTTTGGTAAAAATTGACAAGGTAAATTTTTAGGCTAAGTCCAAATTTTTGGACTTTGCCAAAAAAAAAAACTTGGTAAAATTTGACCAACTTTTTGGTAAAAATTGACAAGGTAAATTTTTAGGCTAAGTCCAGATTTTTGGACTCTGCCAAAAAAAAAAACTTGGTAAAATTTGACCAACTTTTTGGTAAAAATTGACAAGGTAAATTTTTTGGCTAAGTCCAGATTTTTCCAAACAAACATCCTTCTACTTAATGATAAACATCGCAAATAAAATATAATGAGGAAATATTCAGACCTAATACTTTCCAAACAAAGCATCCTTTTACTCAGCACTATTTGCTTTCGTTATATGGAATATGAAATTAATAAAATATGATGATAATGATTTTATTTAGAATTTATTTCATATTATAACATAACAGGTCATATAGATATTATCCAGGTCAATACTGAAACTACAAAAGATTGGCATCCAAGATAACAACAGTCTACTACTGATGCCTAAATGTCGATTGATAACAGTGCCACCTGGAGAGGTAAATTGTAATGCTGCTTTTATGGAGATTAATGTACTGAAGAACAATCAGGCAAGTCTCCTACCTGGAGGTACTCTGACTATTTGGCTGGAAGTTATAAAACCTGGACCTGAAAGTGCAGTATCCTGTCTCTCTGGTGACCTGGAGAATTGTTTTGAGGATCCAGAGTTTACTGATTGTTTGATAGAAACTAGTACCTCCAAATTAAAAGTGCACAAGTTTATACTTGCCTCAAGATCTCCAGTATTTAAGGTAGGTTTTTCCATTCTTACTTGTTAATTAAATTCTTGTCAATATTTTTAGGTAAATTTTTAGGCTAAGTCCAGATTTTTCCAAACAAACATCCTTCTACTTAATGATAAAAATCGCAAATAAAATATAATGATGATAATGATTTTATTTAGAATTTATTTCATATTATAACATAACAGGTCATATAGATATTATCCAGGTCAATACTGAAACTACAAAACTTACTAGTATCGTTTCTGTAAATAACATTTTTTAGAATTTTAGCTTGTGGAATGTTTGGAGCTCTCGAGTAGAACTTAATTAATAAACACCGATTGGGCGGATTGTAATCAATACGCTTTATATGTTAAAGTTAATATTTTTTAGAATTTTAGCTGTGGAATGTTAGGTGTCAACATTGTCGTCATAATAAACACTGATTGTAATCAATACGCTTTATTTAAGTTAATTTTAACTGACTAACAGAATATTCTCTGTTCAACATTGATCGTCATAATAAAACTTATTAGTATCGTTCTGTAAATTATTTGTTAATTTTAACTGACTAACATATTTTAACATATTTTCTCGGTTCAACATTGTCGTTATAATAAATAATGAAATTTTTTGTATAATCTGTGACTGTTACATGTTGAGATGGAACTCTCGTTGTTCTCCATGGAACTGCAAAGCTCCACGTACTTCAAAACTGGTTCAACTCCAAAATCCTGAAAAAGAATATTCATTTTTAAATTAAGCAATTAAAGGATTAACAAATCAAAAAGGCCTTACAAAAAGGAAAGTTAACGGTTTTGGGAAAATTTCATGGAGAAAGTAGATACAGCTTGTGTATGTGCCTGCTTATTAGAGAAAGTTTAATTCAGTTATCAATACATAACCAGACTGAGAGAAACTAAGAATGTCTTATAACGGGAATTTGGAGTTATGGTATGAATTAAATAGTCGTATGTTAGTACTAAGAGAGAGTCTAGAGATTAGAGCCAGAACTGACAATGTCGAGATCCAGAGGGAGGTTTGTAAGAGGTTATATCAACATGGATGGATTACTACACATCTTAATCGCTGCCGTCCTTCCCCTCTGCTGCCCGCCGCTGCCCAGGCTGCCGAACTGGCAGCTGTTCTTCACGAAGTAAACATGCACGAGGATGAATGTAATGCTGTTTAGATTTTAATAATATCCTGAATGTACTGTTTCAATAATATAAAGTAGTAAAATCTAATTTTAAATAGCTACCTATCTAGTACATTATTTTTATGTATTAACTTTTGTCTAACCAGTTTAATATCTATCTAATAAATTTAATAATAGCTTAATTGTTAATATAATTTAGTATACAGTTTCATAAAGGTAGTTCGATGTGTGTCTGTGTATATTAACTTCATATTTGTTATGCTTGTATACATGGAAACTACCTTTTGGGGCCGAGGTGTTGCCGTAGTTGCGTGTAGGATTATTCCAACTATCTTTTATTACAAATAATTAAACACTTACTTTTAACGGATGAATTTCTGATGGCAACAGCTTCATGTTGGTGCTTAAGAAATGTTCCACGGTCGAATTGCGGTCAGCTTATAATCAGAGAATACACCCAGCTGTGTGCGAAGCTAAACCTGAAAAAGAATATTAATTGAAATATAATTTATATATATTTTTAATATTATTTTACATAAAACACATCTTATAATATCTTTCTATTAAGGGTATAAAACTTCGTTACGCTTAAAACAATCATAAACCTTAAAGGGCGAATATAGGTTGGATATAATATGAGCTTATTTCAAAGGTGCTATTATATAAATTATAATAAATAATTTAAAGATAATGACATATCTAATTGTATTAGTCTGTTTACAGCTTATAAAACCTGTCTAACTCAAGATAATATTATGTAATTAGTGTGGTTCCCTAAGAACTCAAACACTCTACCGGTATCACACAAGGCTTCGTAGCAAGGTTGAATTAAAAAGGTTTCGTTAAAGGATAGTCTTAATAACATGGCCTAAAATATCCATGTTCTTATTAAAATTATTTTAACACTTACTTCTATGTAAACCATTCACTAATTGCAGCGCCCATATATTTTCTCACGAATCTGATTCCTGGTTAAGTCTGAAAAACAATATTAATTGAAATATAATTTGTTAATATTTCTATTATTATTTATATATATTAATAGTAGAATACTTTAAATATTAAGAATAGGATAAAAAGTCGTTCTTATATCATATATCAAAAAGGTTTAAAAAATTATAAAACAAACAGTTTATCGAAGTAGCTTAAAACCATGCGTAAGGTCCTAAATTATATTGATTTTTTTATTACATTATTTAAAACTTACTACTAAGTGAGCCCTTCTTTAATTGCAGCGCCCAAATAGTTATTTCTGATGAATCAGTGTTGCTGAACCTGAAAAACAATATTCAATTTAAATATAATTTATTAATATTTCTTACATTCATATATATTAAACCCGGATTATTTAATATTAAGAATAGGATAAAAAGTGTTTCTTAGATCAAATCAAAAAGGTTTAAAAAAGGCTTAAAACAATTATCCTATTATATATATTAATATTGTTCTCTTTTACAACGAAGCTTTTTATTTATTTTAATCTATAGCTGAAACTCAAATTAAAAATAGGATGAGGCCTCGACTTTTCTCTTCCTACTTTAAGTGCCCCTAGAGGCTTCTAAGGGGCATAGCCGCTAGTAAAACTTAAACCGTTAATCGAAGGCAGCCTAAAACCGTACGCTCAAGGTCCTATATTATTAATGTTTTTATATTAAAATTATTTAAACACTTACTTTTACGCAAACCACTCTTTGATTGCAGGGTCCATATACTAACAGCCAAGACTGAAGGTGGACACGTACTTTTTTAAACATCTGACTATCATCTCTTTGATTGCAGGGTCCATATATCAACACTAACAGCCAAGACTGGTAGACAAGTACTTTTTTAAACTTCTGAATATATAGCTCTCTAGGAGTTCTTAACTGACATTCATATAAATCTTGTGACATGGACCATCTCCTGTCAATCATACTTGGATATAACACGTATTTTCTCTAAGAGACTTGAACTATAACACTCATTGTTTACAATAGTTTTCAATCGGTATAGCGGCATTCATGCACATGCTCTGTACAGGTATACAACTTTATATTGAAAAATATTTCTTTTATATCCATTGCAATATATTTTTTTATATTTTATCGATGATATTTCATTTAAGTCATTGCCAAAAATATATTACATTCACATTAAAAAAAATTTACATTTATTTAACTTTCGTAACCCTGTTTTCAGATGATAAAATCAACGTGCTGGACAAAGTTGCCAAACTTTAAAAAACACCTTATGTATATAATATCATTTTAATATTTTACCGGTTAATTAATTAAAACTGCATAACTTATATAATTCATGAAATGTTATTATTCGTTGCAATTTTACGATTAAAAATATAACTGTCTTGCAAAGTGTTTTGCCACCTATTCAATCTGTATGTTGGCAACCGTAACTTTCCATCGGCGCAATAATTCAACTGGACTATATGACTACGGTGCATTTTTGTATTTTAGTAATCATTTTTAGTGAAATTACAGTGAATTAAGACGTTAATATGTATCATTCTGTTTTATAATTCAAATTTTATCATTAATTATTGAAAATTCTTTCTAAAATATTCTTCGTATTCGTTTTTTCTCCCATTTTTGGGACTCTTTTTAGCTTACGTAATATACAGGACTTTTTTAAATGTAAAATTAATAAATATATGTCTTGCACCGTAGTATAAACGGATTGTCGCAAATATAGGAGTACAATTATAAGAATGAAACTACTTTTTTGGCCCAGAGGTGCCGGAGGCACTGGCTAAAAATAACTGTTTTTAATCTTATGCTTTTAGATTTTTATATTCGTAGAAAACCATGCATATAATACGATATGCTAGTTACCTAGTTTTTTGGCGTATGAATGAGAACACCTGTTCCTATCCACCGGATTCGAATGAATACGAGCTATTTTTATTTTGTAATTTTTTATTTCTTAAATATTCTACCTTTTCAGATAGTTCTGAATAACAGGCTATTCAAGTTAATCACCTGGGTACGCGTACATCATAATAACAGGTATGGGTGTATATTAGCTGTATAAGATTTATTTTTTTTCTCCTGCTACAAAATTTGTTCTAAATAAATAGGGGGGGGGGGGGGGAAGTTTTGACACATTTGCGTAAACAGGGAGTATAGGCTTTATCTTTGGACTGAGAGTATAGGTTATTAGGGATAAAATCATTCTTATATGATGAATTTTCCCAAGTTTTAATATTTTTTGGATAGGCCTCCAGGTTCCGGAGCTCCAGGCCTTCTCCCCCCCCCCCCTTGTTTAAGGACAAATAAAATACCGGAAAGTTAAAAAACATTAATCACACCCCTCCCAAAAATAAACAAGACAAACAAAATAATCATTCCTCAAATTAGGATGGATCCATACCAATACCACGAGCTGCATGACAGATGGGACGCCCTCATGGTTAGGATGTTGAGACTCTTCTCCAAGCTAAATATTCGAGTTCAAGAAGAATCATGTGGCATTGATGACGCTGTTGAAATAGTAAAACTCTTATACCATCACGGTTGGGTAGAGACACACTTAAAGAAGATTGAACCTATGCCCGAGAATCTCTACGAGAACGAGAGACCCCGCCTGGATGATACCGAGAGACGTGTCATTGACCATGAAGCCGACTGTGCACCTTTCCTCACCAACGTCAGCCCTTTTTTCTAAATAAAACCCAGAGTAACAAGGTAAAAACTACGAAATTATTGCAGGGGTGTATATTCTGCTCCGGGGGGGGGGGGGAGGGGAGGGGGAAAAAAGAAATAAGTGGATCAATGATGGAAGTTGCTTCAAATCACATGCTCTTGTTCATGGCTAGTTGTCTTTTGTAGCAGGGGAAAAAATTGTTTTTAACCAAAAAATGTTTCAGAATTCTTTGAGTTTCTTCATTAAAAAACGCTTTAGTTTTCTCATTTTTAATTCAATGTTCTTTCCTTTCAGGGAAGAGAAAGGAGAAGCTAGGAGAAGCCGAGCTCGCCGCCGGCGATTTCATCCAGCCTCCGGATATCCATGCTGAAAGCGAATTTTAATTGTAATTTGTGGCGTTATCCTCTTAGAAAATTTTGTTTGTATTATTTAACTCCCCATCCCCCCCCCCCCCCCCAAACTAAATTGCTGGGTTAGGTTAGGCTAGGTTAAGTTATACGGCTAGGTAGAGGCCAGGGGCCGTTTTTCTAGGGGGGGGGGGTATTTCCTAAGAGGATAACATCAATTTGTTCTTTCAGAACATTTACGTTAACCTCTCTTTGATTGCAGCGCCCATATATTTTATAATTAAGTACCCATGGTGACAGTGATCGAGCCCCACTGGTCGTGCAGATATATAATTTCCTGCATATAAACATTAATAAACATTATTTACCCCTAAAGCCGACGATTACGTATGCACGTGTACAGTTTTTTAAGCTTCTGGCTATAGCTCTCTAGGAGATCTTAATTGATATGTTTTATTTTTTGTTTTTGTTTTTTGATATTTTTGTTATGTTGTTTTTTATTATTTATTATTATTTATTTTATAGCAAATTAACAAATTTTCTGGGTTCAACATTGTTGTTATAATAAAACTCCATGCAACTGCAGAATTCTGCAAAAGTCACGACCAGTGGGGCTCGATTATATATGCGTTCGTCGGCTTTTCAGGGAAGGCAGGAAATTTATATAGGTATTATCCAGGTCAGGACTGGAACAAACAAAATTTTATGTATATATTGTATATAGTTATTTTTTTCAAAGTAAAAAAATGTCAGACCAACGCTGGATGACGTATGTATAATTGGATCACAATTTTGATAGGTAAGTTTAATTAATTTTATAGACAATCAAAGAATAAATAAGGGTATTTTCTTGTTTGTAACTCTAACTCTTTATTTTGTGAGTTCCTTTGACATTTAATTTTGGTTTCAAAAAGTGTCACTCCCCCCCCCCCCTTTTTTACTTTCTCCTTCTTTCGTTATATGTAAACAAGTAATAACCTTATTATTATAACCAGGGGTGTATATTCTGCACAAGATTTATTTTTTTTCCCCTGCTACAAATTTTTTTATTTTTTTTCCCCCCTAGATTTTTCTGAAAAAGTAGGGGGGGAAATAGAAAAATATTTAAAGAACTCTATACTTCATTTATTTTATCCCTCCTACCACACATTTCTTTAGTTTTTTTTCACCAAGGAGGGGGGGGGGGGGAAATGGAAAAAATGTTTTCAGTTTTCTTAATTTTTACATTTTTTTTTCCTCCAACCACTTATTTTTTATTTCCACCCCCCCCCCCCCTGAGCAGGGGATCCCATGCAGAATATACATCCCTGATTATAACATATACTTCTTATTTCAGGAGTTACCTATACACCCCTGTTAGACGTTATTGCAATGGGAGACAATTTGATTGGTACACTCTCTAAAGCTCTACTGAAGCGTATAAGAAGTGGAGATAAGACGAAAAATGTACAGGTGACTTTTTACAACTAATTATTTCTACATATTTAAGATGAGACCTTACTTTTCATTACTGTACTTAAAGTATAATCTATGCTCGACTTTAATTTCTATTTTTCACTTGCAGTCAGCGCACTATAAACATGCTTGCTCTTACACCAGTATAGTCATATGTACTGTAATCAATTGACACGTGTAGCTTGCCCAAATAACGATCCATAACAACTCCCCTATATTATTTTAAATAAGTAATTCACTAATTATGTAATCTTTTTCCAGTTGCAGCATAAACTGAGGTCCATAAGAAAACTCTTCTGTAATGCAACGAGAAACAGAAAATGGCGCAAGAAACCTCCACAAAGTGAAGACAGTCAGCCATTACTAGAAGAAGAACAGCAGGAGGATTTGATGGATGTGGAATATGAGAACGAAACTGCATCGTCAAAAGGTAACCTACAATATCTGTAATATAAAGTAGAACGATGTCGGTCTGTCTGTTTGTTGTTTGTTTGTCCAAATTCCCACAAACATTGTCTCCCAATTTTTGTTTTTTATTTTCCTTTCAATCTAAATTTCAAACAATTGGTTTGATCAAACGTTAGTTAAGTTTGTCTCAAGATATCCTTGTTCCAGGGGTGTATATTCTACATGGGATCCCTTAACCTAACCCACCTTCACCCACTCTCTACATTTATCTACTTTTTCTGGAATTTTTAATTTTTTAACTTTCTAATTTGACTAGTTTTTCTTTACGGCATTATCCTTATACTAAAGTAACAGGATGTCTGTGTGTCTGTTCAAAAGGATCTTGCTAACCGCTGAACCGATTGGGTTCTCCTTTACAGGGTACCTTCACATAGGTTCCGGGAAGGTTTATAACTATAAAACACCATGTTTAACATCGTATTTTTTTAGGTAAAGTTTGTACAGGCTGCAATACCAACTTCACAAAGGAAACCGAAAGTATATGTTATCAATGCTACGCAAACCAAGTTTTGGAGCGATTAAATAACAATCCTGAAGAAACAAACTACATTAATATTGTTGTAGACAATATTAACAACAATAATACCAACGATAATAATGATGCAGACAATGACAGCATTCAAGATGCCGAGGACTGGGAACACGTCGAATTGTTTGATATACCTGAAGATGATTTTGACCCAGATGATGACGATGACCCTGATGACGAACCTGATGGCGAACCTGATGGCGATCATGACGGGGATCCCTTCAAACATCTTACAGAACTTGAGAAAGAAATTGTTAATGATTTCAGAAGCGTTTGTGTTCTAGACAACCCCATCTCTCACAACAAAGTTAGAATCATCCTGGCAATTCTGAAACGCTCGTGTATTTTCAAATTTCCGTCATATAATACATTATTCAAACCCAAATACAAAGTTGAAATCAAAGAAAACAAATATAATCCTACAAATGCTCCTGGTTCACTGATTGAGTGCAGGTATGTTTATATACGATTTAGAAAGCGTAGCATTTCTATAATCATTACCAGAATTTCCGTACGTCCATTTTAAACATGTCGATTTTTCTCCTTTTTTAACAACAAACTTTCAAGTGTTCTAATTATCAGTTTGATCATTCTTTGGTATATTGCTTCCTGCGACAACTTGAGAACAATATTATAAGCTATTATTAGTTAAAAATATATTTCTTTTTCCAGATTCCCTACCTATGAGATCCTCCAAGACGCCATCACAGACTTTAAACGGTTGAATGGACAACAGGCCGTTGATGATCATATAACTTTTGACATCTCGGGCGACGGAGTGAAAGCAGCTCAGGGATCTCATATCTCCTATTATACTGTCTGGATTAGGTAAGTAATTAATATATTGTGGATTTGAAAGGGTTGGGTTGGGATAAAGTTCTTTTCATATACAGCATGACCCTCGAAAAAATATTTTTTAGGATTGGCACCCTATATTTCAAAGGATATCAAAATATTTGTTTTACATCAATTGACAGCCCAGATTTTTAAAGCAAAAGTTTAGGAAACCATTCAATAAAGAAATAAGAAAGAAAACTAAGTTTACAATTGATACTTTTTTCTATTGCATACATATATAAAAATCTGTCTTACTGTATACCAGGACTTAATTAATACCATAAGTAAACCTAGTTTTTACCACTTTTACGGTAAAATTTTACCAGCCTTTACGTTTTATAAATCAGTAACTACAATTTTAAGTCTAAGGTATTAAATGCTATTATTATTAATTCTTCTTTATTATTTCAGGTTATTCTTCAACAAGGATTTCAGTGTTATATTGCCAGTCAGCATATTTGAGAAGACGAGGAGGCGTCCCTACAGTTACAACTTTCTGGATAATGTTACCCGATTCATCAACAAACTAATTCAAGAAGGATTACCTGGACATACCTTTCAATGTAGAACCATCATCCACGATGCCGTTGCGAGAGCCGATGTATTCGGCATTCTTGGCCATGGATCAAAAAATGGATGCCCACACTGTGACCTTCCAGGGATGGCTTTTTCACAGACTTATCTCCGTCAAAAGAACTTGGTATTGTTCGAATCAATGAATGTATTTTACCCCAGTGACAGTCAAAATATGGGTACGCCGAGGTCTGACGAGAAATTCCGCAAGTTAGAGGAAAATAATCAGAACATGAAAACCAGTTTTTCTGAGCTTGACCCGAGCTTGGATTTAATACAAGATACCCCCAGTGATCCGATGCACGCGTTGCACCTGGGCTATGTAAAGAAAGTGATGACGTACCTGAAGAAAGGACGTAATAGTTATCCAGAATTGGAAGAAGAAGACTTAGTTCAAATGGAGAGAATTACAGGGATGTACTGCATTTGACTAAAGAAATGACGCGTAAAATAGGTGTTTTCTTCGCGCATTTCTCGGCACTGCGATAAAATTCTGCATTTTTAGATTTATGTCTATTACACATTATTTGTACGCCTTGTTATGCCGCTTAAAAGAGTGTTAGTTTGAAAAGTTTAAAGAACTTAAATTTTGAAAATTTTCTCCTTATCACCCATATTTTACCATGAACTGCAGTAACTCCAATTATAGATGAAATCAACGATCAATTGAAGCTTGTTGGCGATTTTGATCGCGTTCCCCGTACGTCCATCATGCGCCTGACAGAGAAGAAGCTAGCCCTCAATTTGAAAAGTTCTGAATTCAAAGTACTGGGCTTTTACCATATGATATTTTATGCAGAGGTAGGTTTTTACCATATTATAATCTTTTTAGAATTTAAAGCTTATTTCAGTTTCATTATATTGTATAGCAATAACATTCTTTTTAAATTTGCGCACGTGTGCTATATTATATATATATTTCTATTGAGGAGGGTGGACTTCCAATAAGTATATAGGGCGAAGCCCCTAGAGGCTAGGGGCGAAAGAGCTAGTTTTCCCTTAAATTATTACAATGTTTTTTTTTCCAGTTGGCAAATCTTAAAGATGAACAACGTCTGATATGCAAGTTTTTATTCCACATATTGCGCTGTCTCGAAGAGCATATAACAACTGAACGTGTGGCTGAGCTCAAGACCATGATAATGGTCCTGAACTCAAAATTGGCGGAGATGTACGGCGAATCGTGCTTGAGTTACAATACTCACATGCTTTACCATATGCCGGAACATGTCCGCCGATTTGGACCATCCATGGCGTTCAGTTGTTATGCTTTCGAAAGTGCCAATCATGTGATTGCAACTTACATCCGAGGATATAATTTTGGCCTTAAAGAGGTTTCAAACAGGTAATACTATTTTTTTTTAGTTGAGTTCCTTTGACTTTTAGTTTTGGTTTCAAGAAGTGTCACTTCTCCCCCCCCCCCCACTCTTTACAAATTTTAATGTAATTTTTAAAAATGTAACATAACTTTCTTTCCGTGTATTGCTGATCAAACACTTAAGCTATAACGATTTCACCAGCAACATACCTTTCCGTTTAACAGCCATTAATGACATAAATGACATATTTAGATTGTTGATATTTCACACAGTGAAACCGTACATAAATGAAAAGCTGGCTGTCAGGGGAAAAAGGAATGCCAACAAACGAAAGTTCGAAAGAAATCAATTCTATACAGACTGCCAAGACCTCTACTTTGTCCCAGACTGCCGTCGTGATAAAACAGTATGGTTGGTCCACAAAGTGAGGACATTTTTTCCGGCATACACCTTTCCTGAAGATTCCAGAAGAATAGGTAGGGGTGTATATTTTGCACATGATTAATTGTTGTATAGAAATATTTCATGAACTATACATTTCATCTAATTCCTTTTTAACCTACCACAATTTATTTGTAATTCTCTTATCATGCCAGGAGGAGAGTGTGGTAAAGGGGGGAGGGGGGGTCTAGGAAATATGAATTAAGTTTTATGGTTTTAAACACTGAAAATATACACCCCTGGTATTAGGAGTAGGCAAGACTGACGATCCCGAAGACTATAGCCATCCTCCAACACAACTAGCCTCCAACCTACTGAAGTACAGAGTAGCACATATCTCCGTACACCTGTTGCATCAAGATGTCTCCATCGTAATTCCTATCGGAATTTAATTTTGTACATTGAAAGCAGAGAAAGGGGGGGGGGGGAAATGACACTTTTTGAAACCAAAACTAAAAGTTCCATATTGTACCCTTATAAAACAACTGCCATGCAAAATGACAGATCTGTAACTGTTTCTTTAGTTCAGTTCCTTTGACTTTTAGTTTTGGTTTCAAAAAGTGTCACTTCCCCCCCCCCCCCCCTTTTGTTATAATATGTATGTAAAATGTTGTAAAATTCAACTGAAGGCCCTTCCCTCTTTATTTGGAATTTATGTGAAATGTACTTTAAAATATTTTTTTCATTAAAATTATTTTTTATAGCTAATTTTAAAAAAGGCATTTCAACTAAATTTAGCAAAACCCTACCTTTTTGGCCATCGATGGGTATGAAGTTAAAGTGTTATAAGTCTAGTCTGTAATTTGAAAGAGTACATGTTTGCAATTTAATTTAATTTTACATAAAATTTTAATTTCTGTCTACACATTTCAGATTTAAAACTATGCAAATTGCCCATGCCAACGACCTGGATCCAACAGCGTAATTTCGACTGGCAATTGATCAAGCTAGATCCCAAAATGACGAGGACTGGAAAGAGTGCTAGTTCTGTAAAGGTAAAAATTATATTTAAGGCCTAATTTACTATTGTACAAATTGCTGCTACCCTTCGCTCAAAAAACTTATAAATTCGCATGTTACCGGATCGAAAGGAAAACCTTATCGGTTCATGCTTAACAGACCACAAAAGATTATTGACCAAGTATAATTATTTATTAATTTTCCACAGTGTGTTTAACATTTGATATTAGTAATTAAAATTCTAGGGGCGTAGCCACTGCTATCTAATATCTTTTTATGCATTGTAAATACAACAATTATTTCTTGTTTTAGAACAACAAGCCTACTGGAGGTGGCAAACCTAATGGTGCCAGAGGTGGAAGTGCCAAAGCTCCAAGTGCCAAAACTGGAAGCAACAAATCTACTGGAGGTGGCAAAGGTACAACAGCAAAGGTAGGGTTTTAAGTTTTATTGTTATCGGTTTTTGGTTTGTTGGTGTTTTGTTGTTAAACTAAACTTACTAACATGATGTCTGTTTGTGGGTTTGTACCAACAAATCTCGTTAACCGTTGAACAAATTGGGTCCCTCTAACCATATAACTTAACCTAGCCTAACCTAACACAGTCATTTTGTCGGGAGAGGGGGGGGGGGGAGGGTAAAGTTTTAAAAAATAGAAGAAAAAAATTAGGATAATGCCGGTGTTGTTTAAAACTATAATCCTCGGTAAGTAATGCTTTACAATAATTATCTATATTATTTTTAGAACACAACTAGAACCACAACATCTCCAATGAGGCCAATAAATATTACCCCACCTCCATCTCCACGGGCACGGCACCACTCCGCGAGTCAACGGACCGCGAGAGTTGTAGTTCCTCCTGCAACATCATCACGATCCCAGTCCCAGTCATCACGACCCCAGGGATCATCTGGCCCTTCTGGTGAGATGGAAGAAAGCGAGGTATTATTTTTATTTCATTTTGTCATCCAGAGGATACAAATTACAATTATTTAGGATATATATCGACTTAGCCTGGAAAAAATAACTTGTAAGATTTGACTAAATTTTTGGTAAACATTGACCAATAAAAATTTACCTTGTAAATTTTTACAAACAAGTTGGTCAAATTTTACCAAGTTGATTTTTTGGTCAAAGTCCAAAAATCTGGACTTAGCCTAAAAATTTACCTTGTCAATTTTTACCAAAAAGTTGGTCAAATTTTACCAAGTTTTTTTGTTTGTCAAAGTCCAAAAATGATGGAAGATGCTTAGGATCACTTGCTCTTGTTTGTGGATAGTCTTCTTTTCTACCACGTAGTTTTTAAAATACCAAGACTTGAAAATATGTGGTTTAATATGTTTCATTTTAAGGATTTGTTCACCGGGGCCGTTATGAACCAAATTCAGAACCAATTTCAGCAGCTACGTACTTTCTTGACCTCACAAATGAAAAATCAACTAGAGCCCATTAATGCGTCCATCAGAAACTTGGTAAACAAAACGTCCACAAACCATGAGTTAGTGAAGAATGAAATCAAAGACCTGCAAGACAGTGTATCAAGAGATATGGCTGAAAATACTAAAACCCTGAAAACAGAAATGAAGAAAACCGGCCAAATTGTGGAAACCTTGGTGACTGATCTAAGAAGACTGACCAATGTGGATGAGCTTGATGAGGAGGAGGCGAATAAAGGGCCTAGTGAGAATCAGGATGTTGTCGTGGACCAGATTTTCTCACCAGATTTTTACAGAGAAAGAATAAAGAACCATGACCCCTTGGAAAAAGATGGTTATATGAGAAGAGAAGAAATTATCTTTTTCATCCAAAATTTCGAAGACTCACGGAAAGTGGATATAGGCTGGCAAACCTTACTGAAAGTATGCCGAGACATCATAACCTTCACGTATGTCGTGTTCGAGCAGTTCACCTTTGACGCCCGCATCACAGCTGCCTTTTGGACTGCTCCGGAAGTTATTGATGACGAAACTGGTAAGTAAATATTATTTTGTAAATTTGACATGATGAGAAAACGTTTAAAACAGGGAGAAGGGAGGTGGGGGCAAGGGAAATAAACCGAATAAAAGGGGCATTCCTATTCTTGCTAGCAGGTGACCATGTACAATAATCTTTTTATATATATATTTTATTTGTGAAAATAAATCTTGTGCAGAATATACACCCCTGGTACAATAATAAACATGTACCTATGCAGAGTTAATTGAAAATTTCATTATTATTTCAGTGGAACGTTTCTTGGATCATTGTAAGTTAGTGCTTAACGAGACGTACCTACATGAAGCTATCCCACCAAATTTGTGGAGAACAGGAACCTATGTGTCTTCAAGCGACCTTTTTCTAGTGAGGAACCACATACAAGCTTGTAGGTAATTCAATTATTTATCGCATCTATTCCGCGTCTATTAAATGTGAAAGTGGTAGTTTTACAAAATGCATTTCAATGTTCTTTAGTTAAAAAAGTAGTTTCACGAAATGTTAACTGCATATTGTATTCTTGTTAAATTGTTAAACTACATTTCTATGGCATATGTTTCAAAGAATTTCAATTTTGTACCATGTATTTTTTTATGTGGCAAGACTTTTAGTTCATCTTTTCTTGATATATGTTATATGTTATATATTGAGACTGTTTTGATATAAACCCTTTTTTTATCTAGGTTCTTGCGCAATTTCGAACACACTTTTAAAGAGGACGCGACTGGTTTTTGTGAAAATAAGAAGAGGGCCGAAGATTATATGCTTGCTAATGAGGATCCTGTCTGCTGGAGGCTATTTCGAGGGCTGGTAACGCGAAAACAAGAACGCGCATTGTCAACCCCAAACTACACGTATGAACAGGTTTTTGAAATCAAGCCAAGGAAGGAGACAAGCAATAAGAAAGGCAAGAAAGACAAGAAAGACAAGAAAGACAAGAAGGAAAAGGCACAGAAACGATCAGCCTTACAGATGTGTGAATTTTATCTGGCCCCTGCAGAGATACAAAGAATTAAGCGGCGTATTAAACCGAAGACAATCACAACTTCAACACCAGGTGTTACAGCCGAAGACAAGAAATTTTACCACATGTTAGGTGCCCACTCAATGGGTTGCTTACCCCACGAAGTTCAAGGAAAGAACCCGATTTACTTGAGAATAAACAATGACAGGTCGAGAAATTCATTTCAGATCAAAAATTATGCAGACATGGCAAAGAACCCCAAGCAATTTTTCAAGACAGTCCATAGTAATAAGAAGGTTATACAAAGAGCTGTAATGTATTATTCGTACGCCACAACCAATTTGAAACCAGAAATGAGTGAAGAACAGACAAAGATTCACAATGCCAGTGAGAAAGCAACTAGAATTTCAAGAAATAGAAAGATGAATGCTGCTGATGAATCCACTGCTGATGATTGCACTGCTGATGATTCCACTGCTGATGATTCCACTGCTGATGATTCCACTGCTGATGTATCCACTGATGGTGAAGACAATGCTGTTGAAGACAATGAAGCTGAAGGCAATGCTGTTGAAGAAAATGGTATGGAAAACATTGCTGATGAAGAAAGCAACAATGGTGAGGAGCTTGTAATTGATGACGGAGGCGACGACGTTGAAATGAATTCAAATGATGATCAGATTGGGAATGACTTACGCATACCACCCGCGGAGAATCCAGCAGTAACTCCAGAACCAGTAAAGCACCCAGTAAAGCCACGTAGGTTATATGAAGATCCAATTGTCAACAGCCAGTCCAATAATAAACCCAAAGTAAATGTATTTAAAAACATCACAAGCTCCAAAAGGAAGAAGCATGGAAAGGGCTCGAAAAAGTCGAAGAAGATAATTATTTCTGAAACAGACGATGAGGGCCAAAATGTGGGAAATCTTGATGATACAGTCCCAATGCAAGATGATGAACAACCACCAAACTTTCCACCACTGCAAAGACAGAAAGAATTTTATGGACGAAATAATTCAATCACAGGTACATATTTGTTGAACATTAATTATTATTTATAAGTTTTATCTTTCCTCGTATTGTGTATATACTGCACAAGATTTTTTTTCCTCTGCTACTAATTTTTTTTAAATTTTTCTTCCCCCCCCCCCCCTAGTTTTTTTTCACCAAGTAGGGGGAAAATTGAAAAATATTTAAAGAACTCTATGATTTATTTATTCTATCCCTCCTACAACACATTTCCTTTTAAAATTTTTTTTTCAACCAAGTAGGGGGGGTGGGGGGGTGGAAAAAATGTTTTCAGTACTTGCTTTTTGTTTGGAAACGTATAAAATTAATGTATAAATTAATTATTTACAGGCAACAGTAACGAGAGACAGGTGACTGGAAAGGCAACAAGTGTCGTGGAGGAAAGCAGCTGTGATGAGAATGATGAGGATGCCGAAGGTATTGTTATTTATAGTTTGAAAAACGTAGGAACTGTATCACCTAAATTTAAGTTTATTAATATTTTAGTTGAGAAGTAGTCTTAGATAAAAACCCTGTGGATTAATTTTGTTTTAAGGGAAACTTCGTACAGGCCCTGACAGGGTTTTAGGCTAAAATTTGTATGGGCGCAGCCGCTATCTATAATACTAAGTAGCTTAATGTCTGTCCGGCCGTCAGAAGCTTAAGATCTCAGTAACCACTGAATCGATCGAGGTTACGGTAAAATTTTACCACCTTTTAAATCGTATAGGCTGGTAAAATTTTACCATAAAAGTGGTAAAAACTAGGTTTTTTATGGTATTAATTGTATCCTGGAGATCGGATTCTACTCTTCTGTGTATTGGTCCTGCGGTGATTTTAAGCTATTTCCTTGGAGGGGGGGGGGGGGGGGGGGGGTTGGGTAACATTTATACTATTTGAAATAATGACTATAATAATTATTTAGATGATGTGGCGATCATTCCAAAGAACCGGGAGCGAAGGCAAACCGCATTGGAAGCCGAAGCAAAAACCAAGAAAAGTTTACAGCTGGACAATGAACCATCATTCGAGGTGGATAACGAAGATGACGGAAACCAGAGTGACGAAATTGTGGAGGTTGAGGACAATGAGGGCAAGAATGACGGCAATGCAAGTAAGGAAATTCGGATACATCCATGTGGAATAATATTACCCAAACTTGCCATTATAATTCACAACCACACGGGTCATTATGAGGTTGTTGCAGTAGGCTCAAATGTTTCTATATACAACCAAATGGAAATTTTAGAACTCATCAACATTGACGGTAAGTTACAGGTCTTAATGTAATAAATGGGGGGGGGGGGTGGGCGAAAGTGACACTTTTTTGGGGCTTTTATTGGCGGTTCTCGGCGGTGGCGACGCCGTTTCTTCACAGTTCCATATTGTACCCCTATAAAGCAACTGCCAATGCAAAATTCCCCCTTTTATCTTTGATTGGCATATTAATATAGGGTAAAAAATATTGCTTGTTTTCATTTGAATCTGATTAATAGTAACTAATGTTCATATAGGTATGGAAATAATATTGAAGCTACAATTATGTACATTTGCTTTAACATTTTTTATTTCTTTGTAGGAGAAAAAGCAAAGTGGAAAAAAGATGGAGAAGAAGGTGAATTACTTTCTGACATCAAAGAAGAAGCACCAGAGAGTGATGATACAGATGAAGGTCATCAATCAGACCCAGACACTGGAACTGGCAGTAGTAGTAGTAGTGAAGAAGAAGAAGAAGAACGCAGGCCAAAAGCAAAAGTGGCCCAAAAGCCAAAGCCTACCAAAGAAGCTCCTAAACGTCCCAGAAAACAAACAACATTTCCATCAACGAATCAAATTGATGCGGTGTTGTACAGAAACCAGAGCAGAGCAAGCACGAGCAGAGCACAAATTAATTCAAGCCGGGAATATGCTGAAAGCGCAGGCACATCAAATCCTGATGAAGACGTAAACCCAGAACCAGGTTGTAGTTATAGTCAACTCAGTCCAGAGCAAGGTTGTAGTAATAGTCAACTCAGTGAGCAACCTAACCAAATTAAGCTGCAGCAAATGTTGAACAGAACAAATACACATTTGCCCGATTTCGGCCAGCGTGGTGAGGCTCGGACAAGAAGAGATGCCAACAAACGAGTAAAGGACAACATGAAGAAGCAAAGATTGTGGGAACAGGGACACAGGCCTGAAGATGATGAGTTAGAGAAGAAGAAAAGATCAAGCTCCAGACCACCACAGAGAGCAAGTTCTCAACAATGTTCTCAAAACATAAACAATTACGGTATCTTTGGCAGCTACATTACAGCTGATTCGGGAAAGGGGTGTATATTCTGCACAAGAAATATTGTTTGTCCACGGCTAAAAATTTTTAAAATTTACAAATGTTTTCAGTTTTCTTAATTATTACCTTTTTTTCTTACCTCCATCTATTTATATTTAATGAAATATAATATACATCCCTGAGCAGACTTGGAAAAAATATTATACATCCGATCCATGTAGAATATACATCCCTGGCAGAATGGAGACAAGTATTATCCGTCGGAACTTTCGTCTGAAAACGAAGAACAAGACGAAGAACAAGACGAAGAACAAGACGAAGAACAAGACGAAGAACAAGACGAAGACCTGATTATAGGTCGCAGTCAATCCCAATAATTCCAGGACTTTACGTATATATATATTTATATGTAATTTTTTTTGATTTCATAAGTTTCATCTTCAATTTTTTTTTATAATATCTAGAAAGGAGTCTTTTCCCAAAATGCATTTGAAGTTAATTTAGTGAACCGTATATTTGAACCTGTTTAAATGTGTTTAAACTCTATTTATATGGCATAAATTTGAAGAAAGTTAAATTTTCTACCACGTACTTTTACCATCTTAACAAAGAAAAATATGCAATTCACAAAATTAAGTTCAAATGCATTTTGTGAAACTACCCCTTTCCACCAATTAAGTTTAATGAGCTTAAAGTTAAGAGCTTAAACTGAAAATTTTTTGTTGTATAATCTGTCGCATTTTTTGTAATTCAGTATATAGCAGTTGTAGTTTACCCCCTAAACTAAGGAAAAAAAGTATTCAGAACTAGCTTTTGTTAATTTTATATATTTGTTTAATTTTGTATAAAAATATTATATATATGACAGTTATCGTAGGGAATGTTTTAATTAATACGGTGGTAGATTTCCATGGTAAAATGCGTAATGTTTATGTGCTGTAATTAAAAAAGAGAACGTTTCAAATTTGTATAAACTTTTTGTAAATGTTAAATTTGTCTATATACTTGTTTACAATATAAGATATACCAATATGTGATCTTGCTGGCCACCCTATTATATTAAAATTCCCTACGTCAGTTTTTTGGACATTTATTAATGAAAATTTAATACCAGTGATAATTTGTTTCTTTTCAAATTTAATATAGAATGTCCGACATGACAGCCACAGCAGCAGCCGACTTAGAGAGAGACGAACAGCACGAAGAACAGAAGCCGGAAACCACAAGTGGGTGAGTAATATTTTAATATGTATAAAACGAAGTAGAATGATGTCTGTCTGTCTGTCTGTCCGTCCGTCCGTCCCTAGCTATATTTTGGTAACCATTCATCGAATCGGATTCGACAATCCATCACAACATAATTACATAAATACATATTACATATTTTTTGGTAATTACTTCTTTGGGCAAAGGTCCGATTACCTGGGATATATAATATATATTTATATATTTCAGTGATAGCGAAAAACAGAAGAACGAAATGAGTGTGTCTGAGCCTGAGCTGCCTGCTAAGCTGGATGACCTGCCTGATACCCCTCCTAAATCGTCTGATACAGAAGATTTGAACCTAACTTTGGATTGCACTACGTAAGTTTATTTATTTTTGTTACCATTCTATTTCTGTTCGGAAGGTGGTAGTAGCCGGATTGAAAAGAGTAGGATAAACATTATTGTTATGGCGAATAATTATAGTTTCATTCAGGGGTGTACATTACGCACAAGATTTATTTTGTTCCCGTGGTACAAAATTTTGTATTTTTTTCCCACCTATTTTTATCTCACCAAGTAGGGACGGAAATGGAGAAATATTGAAAGAACTAAAATTTTTGGTCCTACCACACATATTTTAGTTATTTTCCCCCCACCACCTGAACAGGGGATCCCATATAGGATATACACCCCTGATATTTCAAATTAGCAGCTACGCTAAACCCTCTAATATGAAGTATATCTCTTAAAGTTTCTTTTGCCACTCCCTTCCCTTGCCGGTACCTATGAGAAGAACCCGATCTGTTCAGTGGTTATCGAGATCCTTCGGTACATAAACACGGACATCCTGTTACTTTAGTATTATTTTTTTTTATTTTTCAGGGACGACGATGGATGGGAGACAATGCAGAAAATAAAACAAGACCTTAGGGCAGCAAAGCAAAAAATTGCTTCTTTGGAAGAGGAGATCGCTTGTTTGGAAACACAAACAAAGTAAGAAATTTTTTTCACTTCTTTTTTTGGTATTTAATCCGGGCGACTGTGTTGTAAATGATTTTTCGGTACAGACAAATTCACCTTTATATATTACAAAACTAGCAAGTATGCCTCTAGGGGTAAGGTGGGAGGGGTAAATGTGGACCAAAAAAAAAGTTTACTATTTAATTATAATATGATTGCTTAATTCAGGGAGCAATCCAAGAGATGTCCGGCGGCACAAAAGGATGACCAGAAGGTCGGACAAGCCTCTGTTATGGAAGGAGAAGCAAAGTAAGATATCCTATTATATAAAGTAGTAAGCGTTTTTTGTTTGTCCCGAAGGATAACCGCTAAACCGATATTGTACTCCTTTAAAGTGAAGCTTCTTATAGGTCCTGGAAAGGTTTTAAACTATTTTTGTGCAGGGTGTCTTCACCCCCTTCCCCAAAAAATATTTTTACTCTTCTGAAACTGAAATTGAAAATGGGAAGATGTTGATTTTTCCCCTTCCAACCTTAAGTGCCCCTAGAGGTTTCTAGGGGCGTAGCCACTAGTTTCTTTTAATAATCTTTTTTCATACTTTATCCGGGCGACTGTGTTGTAAATGATTTTTCGGTACAGACAAATTCACCTTTATATATTACAAAACTATAGCAAGTATGCCTCTAGGGGTAAGGTGGGAGTGGTAAATGTGGACCATAAAAAGTTTACTATTTAATAATAATATGATTGCTTAATTCAGGGAGCAATCCGAGAAATGTCCGGCGGCACAAAATGATGACCAGAAGGTCGGACAAGCCTCTGTTATGGAAGGAGAAGCAAAGTAAGATATCCTGTTATATAAAGTAGTAAGCGTTTTTTGTCTGTCCCGAAGGATAACCGCTAAACCGATATTGTTCTCCTTTAAAGTGAAGCTTCTTATAGGTCCTAGAAAGGTTTTAAACTATTTTTGTGCAGGGTGTCTTCACCCCCTCCCCCAAAAAATATTTTTACTCTTCTGAAACTGAAATTGAAAATGGGAAGATGTAGATTTTTCCCCTTCCAACCTTAAGTGCCCCTAGAGGTTTCTAGGGGCGTAGCCACTAGTTTCTTTTAATAATCTTTTTTCATACTTTATCCGGGCGACTGTGTTGTAAATGATTTTTCGGTACAGACAAATTCACCTTTATATATTACAAAACTATAGCAAGTATGCCTCTAGGGGTAAGGTGGGAGTGGTAAATGTGGACCATAAAAAGTTTACTATTTAATAATAATATGATTGCTTAATTCAGGGAGCAATCCGAGAAATGTCCGGCGGCACAAAATGATGACCAGAAGGTCGGACAAGCCTCTGTTATGGAAGGAGAAGCAAAGTAAGATATCCTGTTATATAAAGTAGTAAGCGTTTTTTGTCTGTCCCGAAGGATAACCGCTAAACCGATATTGTTCTCCTTTAAAGTGAAGCTTCTTATAGGTCCTAGAAAGGTTTTAAACTATTTTTGTGCAGGGTGTCTTCACCCCCTCCCCCAAAAAATATTTTTACTCTTCTGAAACTGAAATTGAAAATGGGAAGATGTAGATTTTTCCCCTTCCAACCTTAAGTGCCCCTAGAGGTTTCTAGGGGCGTAGCCACTAGTTTCTTTTAATAATCTTTTTTCATACTTTATCCGGGCGACTGTGTTGTAAATGATTTTTCGGTACAGACAAATTCACCTTTATATATTACAAAACTATAGCAAGTATGCCTCTAGGGGTAAGGTGGGAGTGGTAAATGTGGACCATAAAAAGTTTACTATTTAATAATAATATGATTGCTTAATTCAGGGAGCAATCCGAGAAATGTCCGGCGGCACAAAATGATGATCAGAAGGTCGGACAAGCCTCTGTTATGGAAGGAGAAGCAAAGTAAGATATCCTATTATATAAAGTAGTAAGCGTTTTTTGTCTGTCCCGAAGGATAACCGCTAAACCGATATTGTTCTCCTTTAAAGTGAAGCTTCTTATAGGTCCTGGAAAGGTTTTAAACTATTTTTGTGCAGGGTGTCTTCACCCCCTCCCCCAAAAAATATTTTTACTCTTCTGAAAATGAAATTGAAAATGGGAAGATGTTGATTTTTCCCCTTCCAACCTTAAGTGCCCCTAGAGGTTTCTAGGGGCGTAGCCACTAGTTTCTTTAAATAATCTTTTTTCATACTTTATCCGGGCGACTGTGTTGTAAATGATTTTTCGGTACAGACAAATTCACCTTTATATATTACAAAACTATAGCAAGTATGCCTCTAGGGGTAAGGTGGGAGTGGTAAATGTGGACCATAAAAAGTTTACTATTTAATAATAATATGATTGCTTAATTCAGGGAGCAATCCGAGAAATGTCCGGCGGCACAAAAGGATGACCAGAAGGTCGGACAAGCCTCTGTTATGGAAGGAGAAGCAAAGTAAGATATTTCTTTTAATATTATTTTTTCATACTTTATCCGGGCGACAGTGTTGTAAATGATTTTTCTGTAAAGACAAATTCAACGTGTTCCTTTATTTATTAAAAGCGAGTACTAGCAAGTACGCCTCTAGCTGGGTAAGGTGGAAGGGGTAAATGTGGAACCAAAAAGTTAACTACTTAATTTAAATAAATTATTATATATATATTGTTTAATTCAGGAACAAAACAGCTGCAGCTGGCTCTCCAGAAAATTCGGATGAGAACGAGGTTAAGGAAGTCACTGTTATGGAAACACCAGCAAAGTAAGATTTTTTAAAAATAGTTTTTACTACTTTATCCTGGCGACTGTGTTGTAAATGATTTTTCTGTACGCTAAACCCTCTAATATGAAGTATATCCTTAAAGTTTCTTTTGCCACTCCCTTCCCTTGCCGGTACCTATGAGAAGAACCCGATCGGTTCAGCGGTTAACAAGATCCTTCGCTACATACAAACAAAAATCGTTTTACTTTGTAGTATAGATTGTTTAATTTCAGGATGAAAGACCAACCGGATTTTGATATAATTTATGAGAACATAAAGAATCCAGGACCAAAAAGCCCAGGTATAGTACAATATTTATACTAGCGACTGTGCCCAAAGCATATAGTGAAACATTTCTGTACTACATTGTATTATTACACTAGGTTAGGTTAGGTTAGGTTAGGTTAGGTTAGGTTAGGTTAGGTTAGGTTAGGTTAGGTTAGGTTAGGTTAGGTTAGGTTAGGTTAGGTTAGGTTAGGTTAGGTTAGAATAGGCTAGGCTAGGCTAGGCTAGGTTAAAACTAGAAATATTACTCTTTCTATTAATACACTAGGTTAGGTTAGGCTAGAAAAAAAAACTATTGTAAAATTGAAGTATTTTTTTGTAAAAAAAAGTAATTTTAAAAAATATTTTAATTTCAGTGTATGGGGTGTCAGATGATGAGCAGGAGATGTTTGAACCACCCCCTCCAGCATCAAAACTGAGTAGGCGCAAAAGAAGTGCAACACCGGGGAAAATCAAGACCTGCGCCCATGGACGCAGTCCCCGAAGCGAGCTGCCATTGAACACGAGACTCATCGAATGCACCTATATGTGCCCAGACTGCCGCGTCTTCTTTCACAAGAGGCAAAAACAAAGAAAAGAAGGACAAAAGTAAGCTGATGTATAATAGTCCTTCCAGTCAGATCATATATAAACTATTTGTGATAAAAAAGTGATATATATCAAGATATCTTGAGTCAAAAATATGTTTAACCACCTTTAATTTGTACGTACATTAATCTATATGACAGTTTGACAGTTTTGTTCTGACGATGAAAATATTCATATAATATTATATTTGAAACCGCTATTCCTATATAGCAAAATTTTTGAAAATTTAATAATGGAAAGTAACTTCGTAATATATTTTTCTTGTATAAAAATGTTCTAGTATAAAGTACAATTAGAATCCAGATCTCAGCAATTAAAACCTATGTATATTTGTGTTAATTTCTCAGCTTAAACCGATTAAACATGCAGTTATATTATCTGTAAAACTATGTAATATTTGGTCATTTAAACCACGTCTAGAATTATAGACTAATTAAGAAAATTTCTGTGAATATATACCTATATAGTATCGCGCTATCGTACCTATGTAAATCATTATGTAAAAAAATATGTTTAAGTGTTTCAATCAATAAAGTTAATAATGAAAACAATTTTTTTTTTATTTTTGCGTTTTGTGTACAAGCGAGGTTTTTCTATAATTAAGGTCGTTTTTTACCACTTTCTCGTGATTTTTACCACCCGTTTTTACCACAATTATTGGTAAATTTTTACCATATTTACCCTATTTCTGGTAAAATTTTACCAGTTTAGGGCAAAAATATTACCAGGTGTTGAACAGTTTTACCACTTTTTTGGTAAAATTTACCGCAAATTTCTGGTAAATTTTACCAAAAAAGTGGTAAAAATTGGTCAAAATCTGGTATAAATTTGCGTCCTAAAATGGTAATATTTTACCGGAAATCTGGTAAAATTTTACCGATAATTGTGGTAAAAATCGATGGTAAAAAGCGTCTCGGAGTACCACTAAAAGTGTTTTTACCACGATTACGGTAAAATTTTACCACCTTTTAAATCGTATAGGCTGGTAAAATTTT
>NC_137266.1:49626474-49648974 GCF_053477335.1 Acartia tonsa
GTAATTCTCTTATCATGCCAGGAGGAGAGTGTGGTAAAGGGGGGAGGGGGGGTCTAGGAAATATGAATTAAGTTTTATGGTTTTAAACACTGAAAATATACACCCCTGGTATTAGGAGTAGGCAAGACTGACGATCCCGAAGACTATAGCCATCCTCCAACACAACTAGCCTCCAACCTACTGAAGTACAGAGTAGCACATATCTCCGTACACCTGTTGCATCAAGATGTCTCCATCGTAATTCCTATCGGAATTTAATTTTGTACATTGAAAGCAGAGAAAGGGGGGGGGGGGAAATGACACTTTTTGAAACCAAAACTAAAAGTTCCATATTGTACCCTTATAAAACAACTGCCATGCAAAATGACAGATCTGTAACTGTTTCTTTAGTTCAGTTCCTTTGACTTTTAGTTTTGGTTTCAAAAAGTGTCACTTCCCCCCCCCCCCCCCTTTTGTTATAATATGTATGTAAAATGTTGTAAAATTCAACTGAAGGCCCTTCCCTCTTTATTTGGAATTTATGTGAAATGTACTTTAAAATATTTTTTTCATTAAAATTATTTTTTATAGCTAATTTTAAAAAAGGCATTTCAACTAAATTTAGCAAAACCCTACCTTTTTGGCCATCGATGGGTATGAAGTTAAAGTGTTATAAGTCTAGTCTGTAATTTGAAAGAGTACATGTTTGCAATTTAATTTAATTTTACATAAAATTTTAATTTCTGTCTACACATTTCAGATTTAAAACTATGCAAATTGCCCATGCCAACGACCTGGATCCAACAGCGTAATTTCGACTGGCAATTGATCAAGCTAGATCCCAAAATGACGAGGACTGGAAAGAGTGCTAGTTCTGTAAAGGTAAAAATTATATTTAAGGCCTAATTTACTATTGTACAAATTGCTGCTACCCTTCGCTCAAAAAACTTATAAATTCGCATGTTACCGGATCGAAAGGAAAACCTTATCGGTTCATGCTTAACAGACCACAAAAGATTATTGACCAAGTATAATTATTTATTAATTTTCCACAGTGTGTTTAACATTTGATATTAGTAATTAAAATTCTAGGGGCGTAGCCACTGCTATCTAATATCTTTTTATGCATTGTAAATACAACAATTATTTCTTGTTTTAGAACAACAAGCCTACTGGAGGTGGCAAACCTAATGGTGCCAGAGGTGGAAGTGCCAAAGCTCCAAGTGCCAAAACTGGAAGCAACAAATCTACTGGAGGTGGCAAAGGTACAACAGCAAAGGTAGGGTTTTAAGTTTTATTGTTATCGGTTTTTGGTTTGTTGGTGTTTTGTTGTTAAACTAAACTTACTAACATGATGTCTGTTTGTGGGTTTGTACCAACAAATCTCGTTAACCGTTGAACAAATTGGGTCCCTCTAACCATATAACTTAACCTAGCCTAACCTAACACAGTCATTTTGTCGGGAGAGGGGGGGGGGGGAGGGTAAAGTTTTAAAAAATAGAAGAAAAAAATTAGGATAATGCCGGTGTTGTTTAAAACTATAATCCTCGGTAAGTAATGCTTTACAATAATTATCTATATTATTTTTAGAACACAACTAGAACCACAACATCTCCAATGAGGCCAATAAATATTACCCCACCTCCATCTCCACGGGCACGGCACCACTCCGCGAGTCAACGGACCGCGAGAGTTGTAGTTCCTCCTGCAACATCATCACGATCCCAGTCCCAGTCATCACGACCCCAGGGATCATCTGGCCCTTCTGGTGAGATGGAAGAAAGCGAGGTATTATTTTTATTTCATTTTGTCATCCAGAGGATACAAATTACAATTATTTAGGATATATATCGACTTAGCCTGGAAAAAATAACTTGTAAGATTTGACTAAATTTTTGGTAAACATTGACCAATAAAAATTTACCTTGTAAATTTTTACAAACAAGTTGGTCAAATTTTACCAAGTTGATTTTTTGGTCAAAGTCCAAAAATCTGGACTTAGCCTAAAAATTTACCTTGTCAATTTTTACCAAAAAGTTGGTCAAATTTTACCAAGTTTTTTTGTTTGTCAAAGTCCAAAAATGATGGAAGATGCTTAGGATCACTTGCTCTTGTTTGTGGATAGTCTTCTTTTCTACCACGTAGTTTTTAAAATACCAAGACTTGAAAATATGTGGTTTAATATGTTTCATTTTAAGGATTTGTTCACCGGGGCCGTTATGAACCAAATTCAGAACCAATTTCAGCAGCTACGTACTTTCTTGACCTCACAAATGAAAAATCAACTAGAGCCCATTAATGCGTCCATCAGAAACTTGGTAAACAAAACGTCCACAAACCATGAGTTAGTGAAGAATGAAATCAAAGACCTGCAAGACAGTGTATCAAGAGATATGGCTGAAAATACTAAAACCCTGAAAACAGAAATGAAGAAAACCGGCCAAATTGTGGAAACCTTGGTGACTGATCTAAGAAGACTGACCAATGTGGATGAGCTTGATGAGGAGGAGGCGAATAAAGGGCCTAGTGAGAATCAGGATGTTGTCGTGGACCAGATTTTCTCACCAGATTTTTACAGAGAAAGAATAAAGAACCATGACCCCTTGGAAAAAGATGGTTATATGAGAAGAGAAGAAATTATCTTTTTCATCCAAAATTTCGAAGACTCACGGAAAGTGGATATAGGCTGGCAAACCTTACTGAAAGTATGCCGAGACATCATAACCTTCACGTATGTCGTGTTCGAGCAGTTCACCTTTGACGCCCGCATCACAGCTGCCTTTTGGACTGCTCCGGAAGTTATTGATGACGAAACTGGTAAGTAAATATTATTTTGTAAATTTGACATGATGAGAAAACGTTTAAAACAGGGAGAAGGGAGGTGGGGGCAAGGGAAATAAACCGAATAAAAGGGGCATTCCTATTCTTGCTAGCAGGTGACCATGTACAATAATCTTTTTATATATATATTTTATTTGTGAAAATAAATCTTGTGCAGAATATACACCCCTGGTACAATAATAAACATGTACCTATGCAGAGTTAATTGAAAATTTCATTATTATTTCAGTGGAACGTTTCTTGGATCATTGTAAGTTAGTGCTTAACGAGACGTACCTACATGAAGCTATCCCACCAAATTTGTGGAGAACAGGAACCTATGTGTCTTCAAGCGACCTTTTTCTAGTGAGGAACCACATACAAGCTTGTAGGTAATTCAATTATTTATCGCATCTATTCCGCGTCTATTAAATGTGAAAGTGGTAGTTTTACAAAATGCATTTCAATGTTCTTTAGTTAAAAAAGTAGTTTCACGAAATGTTAACTGCATATTGTATTCTTGTTAAATTGTTAAACTACATTTCTATGGCATATGTTTCAAAGAATTTCAATTTTGTACCATGTATTTTTTTATGTGGCAAGACTTTTAGTTCATCTTTTCTTGATATATGTTATATGTTATATATTGAGACTGTTTTGATATAAACCCTTTTTTTATCTAGGTTCTTGCGCAATTTCGAACACACTTTTAAAGAGGACGCGACTGGTTTTTGTGAAAATAAGAAGAGGGCCGAAGATTATATGCTTGCTAATGAGGATCCTGTCTGCTGGAGGCTATTTCGAGGGCTGGTAACGCGAAAACAAGAACGCGCATTGTCAACCCCAAACTACACGTATGAACAGGTTTTTGAAATCAAGCCAAGGAAGGAGACAAGCAATAAGAAAGGCAAGAAAGACAAGAAAGACAAGAAAGACAAGAAAGACAAGAAGGAAAAGGCACAGAAACGATCAGCCTTACAGATGTGTGAATTTTATCTGGCCCCTGCAGAGATACAAAGAATTAAGCGGCGTATTAAACCGAAGACAATCACAACTTCAACACCAGGTGTTACAGCCGAAGACAAGAAATTTTACCACATGTTAGGTGCCCACTCAATGGGTTGCTTACCCCACGAAGTTCAAGGAAAGAACCCGATTTACTTGAGAATAAACAATGACAGGTCGAGAAATTCATTTCAGATCAAAAATTATGCAGACATGGCAAAGAACCCCAAGCAATTTTTCAAGACAGTCCATAGTAATAAGAAGGTTATACAAAGAGCTGTAATGTATTATTCGTACGCCACAACCAATTTGAAACCAGAAATGAGTGAAGAACAGACAAAGATTCACAATGCCAGTGAGAAAGCAACTAGAATTTCAAGAAATAGAAAGATGAATGCTGCTGATGAATCCACTGCTGATGATTGCACTGCTGATGATTCCACTGCTGATGATTCCACTGCTGATGATTCCACTGCTGATGTATCCACTGATGGTGAAGACAATGCTGTTGAAGACAATGAAGCTGAAGGCAATGCTGTTGAAGAAAATGGTATGGAAAACATTGCTGATGAAGAAAGCAACAATGGTGAGGAGCTTGTAATTGATGACGGAGGCGACGACGTTGAAATGAATTCAAATGATGATCAGATTGGGAATGACTTACGCATACCACCCGCGGAGAATCCAGCAGTAACTCCAGAACCAGTAAAGCACCCAGTAAAGCCACGTAGGTTATATGAAGATCCAATTGTCAACAGCCAGTCCAATAATAAACCCAAAGTAAATGTATTTAAAAACATCACAAGCTCCAAAAGGAAGAAGCATGGAAAGGGCTCGAAAAAGTCGAAGAAGATAATTATTTCTGAAACAGACGATGAGGGCCAAAATGTGGGAAATCTTGATGATACAGTCCCAATGCAAGATGATGAACAACCACCAAACTTTCCACCACTGCAAAGACAGAAAGAATTTTATGGACGAAATAATTCAATCACAGGTACATATTTGTTGAACATTAATTATTATTTATAAGTTTTATCTTTCCTCGTATTGTGTATATACTGCACAAGATTTTTTTTCCTCTGCTACTAATTTTTTTTAAATTTTTCTTCCCCCCCCCCCCTAGTTTTTTTTCACCAAGTAGGGGGAAAATTGAAAAATATTTAAAGAACTCTATGATTTATTTATTCTATCCCTCCTACAACACATTTCCTTTTAAAATTTTTTTTTCAACCAAGTAGGGGGGGTGGGGGGGTGGAAAAAATGTTTTCAGTACTTGCTTTTTGTTTGGAAACGTATAAAATTAATGTATAAATTAATTATTTACAGGCAACAGTAACGAGAGACAGGTGACTGGAAAGGCAACAAGTGTCGTGGAGGAAAGCAGCAGTGATGAGAATGATGAGGATGCCGAAGGTATTGTTATTTATAGTTTGAAAAACGTAGGAACTGTATCACCTAAATTTAAGTTTATTAATATTTTAGTTGAGAAGTAGTCTTAGATAAAAACCCTGTGGATTAATTTTGTTTTAAGGGAAACTTCGTACAGGCCCTGACAGGGTTTTAGGCTAAAATTTGTATGGGCGCAGCCGCTATCTATAATACTAAGTAGCTTAATGTCTGTCCGGCCGTCAGAAGCTTAAGATCTCAGTAACCACTGAATCGATCGAGGTTACGGTAAAATTTTACCACCTTTTAAATCGTATAGGCTGGTAAAATTTTACCATAAAAGTGGTAAAAACTAGGTTTTTTATGGTATTAATTGTATCCTGGAGATCGGATTCTACTCTTCTGTGTATTGGTCCTGCGGTGATTTTAAGCTATTTCCTTGGAGGGGGGGGGGGGGGGGGTTGGGTAACATTTATACTATTTGAAATAATGACTATAATAATTATTTAGATGATGTGGCGATCATTCCAAAGAACCGGGAGCGAAGGCAAACCGCATTGGAAGCCGAAGCAAAAACCAAGAAAAGTTTACAGCTGGACAATGAACCATCATTCGAGGTGGATAACGAAGATGACGGAAACCAGAGTGACGAAATTGTGGAGGTTGAGGACAATGAGGGCAAGAATGACGGCAATGCAAGTAAGGAAATTCGGATACATCCATGTGGAATAATATTACCCAAACTTGCCATTATAATTCACAACCACACGGGTCATTATGAGGTTGTTGCAGTAGGCTCAAATGTTTCTATATACAACCAAATGGAAATTTTAGAACTCATCAACATTGACGGTAAGTTACAGGTCTTAATGTAATAAATGGGGGGGGGGGGGTGGGCGAAAGTGACACTTTTTTGGGGCTTTTATTGGCGGTTCTCGGCGGTGGCGACGCCGTTTCTTCACAGTTCCATATTGTACCCCTATAAAGCAACTGCCAATGCAAAATTCCCCCTTTTATCTTTGATTGGCATATTAATATAGGGTAAAAAATATTGCTTGTTTTCATTTGAATCTGATTAATAGTAACTAATGTTCATATAGGTATGGAAATAATATTGAAGCTACAATTATGTACATTTGCTTTAACATTTTTTATTTCTTTGTAGGAGAAAAAGCAAAGTGGAAAAAAGATGGAGAAGAAGGTGAATTACTTTCTGACATCAAAGAAGAAGCACCAGAGAGTGATGATACAGATGAAGGTCATCAATCAGACCCAGACACTGGAACTGGCAGTAGTAGTAGTAGTGAAGAAGAAGAAGAAGAACGCAGGCCAAAAGCAAAAGTGGCCCAAAAGCCAAAGCCTACCAAAGAAGCTCCTAAACGTCCCAGAAAACAAACAACATTTCCATCAACGAATCAAATTGATGCGGTGTTGTACAGAAACCAGAGCAGAGCAAGCACGAGCAGAGCACAAATTAATTCAAGCCGGGAATATGCTGAAAGCGCAGGCACATCAAATCCTGATGAAGACGTAAACCCAGAACCAGGTTGTAGTTATAGTCAACTCAGTCCAGAGCAAGGTTGTAGTAATAGTCAACTCAGTGAGCAACCTAACCAAATTAAGCTGCAGCAAATGTTGAACAGAACAAATACACATTTGCCCGATTTCGGCCAGCGTGGTGAGGCTCGGACAAGAAGAGATGCCAACAAACGAGTAAAGGACAACATGAAGAAGCAAAGATTGTGGGAACAGGGACACAGGCCTGAAGATGATGAGTTAGAGAAGAAGAAAAGATCAAGCTCCAGACCACCACAGAGAGCAAGTTCTCAACAATGTTCTCAAAACATAAACAATTACGGTATCTTTGGCAGCTACATTACAGCTGATTCGGGAAAGGGGTGTATATTCTGCACAAGAAATATTGTTTGTCCACGGCTAAAAATTTTTAAAATTTACAAATGTTTTCAGTTTTCTTAATTATTACCTTTTTTTCTTACCTCCATCTATTTATATTTAATGAAATATAATATACATCCCTGAGCAGACTTGGAAAAAATATTATACATCCGATCCATGTAGAATATACATCCCTGGCAGAATGGAGACAAGTATTATCCGTCGGAACTTTCGTCTGAAAACGAAGAACAAGACGAAGAACAAGACGAAGAACAAGACGAAGAACAAGACGAAGAACAAGACGAAGACCTGATTATAGGTCGCAGTCAATCCCAATAATTCCAGGACTTTACGTATATATATATTTATATGTAATTTTTTTTGATTTCATAAGTTTCATCTTCAATTTTTTTTTATAATATCTAGAAAGGAGTCTTTTCCCAAAATGCATTTGAAGTTAATTTAGTGAACCGTATATTTGAACCTGTTTAAATGTGTTTAAACTCTATTTATATGGCATAAATTTGAAGAAAGTTAAATTTTCTACCACGTACTTTTACCATCTTAACAAAGAAAAATATGCAATTCACAAAATTAAGTTCAAATGCATTTTGTGAAACTACCCCTTTCCACCAATTAAGTTTAATGAGCTTAAAGTTAAGAGCTTAAACTGAAAATTTTTTGTTGTATAATCTGTCGCATTTTTTGTAATTCAGTATATAGCAGTTGTAGTTTACCCCCTAAACTAAGGAAAAAAAGTATTCAGAACTAGCTTTTGTTAATTTTATATATTTGTTTAATTTTGTATAAAAATATTATATATATGACAGTTATCGTAGGGAATGTTTTAATTAATACGGTGGTAGATTTCCATGGTAAAATGCGTAATGTTTATGTGCTGTAATTAAAAAAGAGAACGTTTCAAATTTGTATAAACTTTTTGTAAATGTTAAATTTGTCTATATACTTGTTTACAATATAAGATATACCAATATGTGATCTTGCTGGCCACCCTATTATATTAAAATTCCCTACGTCAGTTTTTTGGACATTTATTAATGAAAATTTAATACCAGTGATAATTTGTTTCTTTTCAAATTTAATATAGAATGTCCGACATGACAGCCACAGCAGCAGCCGACTTAGAGAGAGACGAACAGCACGAAGAACAGAAGCCGGAAACCACAAGTGGGTGAGTAATATTTTAATATGTATAAAACGAAGTAGAATGATGTCTGTCTGTCTGTCTGTCCGTCCGTCCGTCCCTAGCTATATTTTGGTAACCATTCATCGAATCGGATTCGACAATCCATCACAACATAATTACATAAATACATATTACATATTTTTTGGTAATTACTTCTTTGGGCAAAGGTCCGATTACCTGGGATATATAATATATATTTATATATTTCAGTGATAGCGAAAAACAGAAGAACGAAATGAGTGTGTCTGAGCCTGAGCTGCCTGCTAAGCTGGATGACCTGCCTGATACCCCTCCTAAATCGTCTGATACAGAAGATTTGAACCTAACTTTGGATTGCACTACGTAAGTTTATTTATTTTTGTTACCATTCTATTTCTGTTCGGAAGGTGGTAGTAGCCGGATTGAAAAGAGTAGGATAAACATTATTGTTATGGCGAATAATTATAGTTTCATTCAGGGGTGTACATTACGCACAAGATTTATTTTGTTCCCGTGGTACAAAATTTTGTATTTTTTTCCCACCTATTTTTATCTCACCAAGTAGGGACGGAAATGGAGAAATATTGAAAGAACTAAAATTTTTGGTCCTACCACACATATTTTAGTTATTTTCCCCCCACCACCTGAACAGGGGATCCCATATAGGATATACACCCCTGATATTTCAAATTAGCAGCTACGCTAAACCCTCTAATATGAAGTATATCTCTTAAAGTTTCTTTTGCCACTCCCTTCCCTTGCCGGTACCTATGAGAAGAACCCGATCTGTTCAGTGGTTATCGAGATCCTTCGGTACATAAACACGGACATCCTGTTACTTTAGTATTATTTTTTTTTATTTTTCAGGGACGACGATGGATGGGAGACAATGCAGAAAATAAAACAAGACCTTAGGGCAGCAAAGCAAAAAATTGCTTCTTTGGAAGAGGAGATCGCTTGTTTGGAAACACAAACAAAGTAAGAAATTTTTTTCACTTCTTTTTTTGGTATTTAATCCGGGCGACTGTGTTGTAAATGATTTTTCGGTACAGACAAATTCACCTTTATATATTACAAAACTAGCAAGTATGCCTCTAGGGGTAAGGTGGGAGGGGTAAATGTGGACCAAAAAAAAAGTTTACTATTTAATTATAATATGATTGCTTAATTCAGGGAGCAATCCAAGAGATGTCCGGCGGCACAAAAGGATGACCAGAAGGTCGGACAAGCCTCTGTTATGGAAGGAGAAGCAAAGTAAGATATCCTATTATATAAAGTAGTAAGCGTTTTTTGTTTGTCCCGAAGGATAACCGCTAAACCGATATTGTACTCCTTTAAAGTGAAGCTTCTTATAGGTCCTGGAAAGGTTTTAAACTATTTTTGTGCAGGGTGTCTTCACCCCCTTCCCCAAAAAATATTTTTACTCTTCTGAAACTGAAATTGAAAATGGGAAGATGTTGATTTTTCCCCTTCCAACCTTAAGTGCCCCTAGAGGTTTCTAGGGGCGTAGCCACTAGTTTCTTTTAATAATCTTTTTTCATACTTTATCCGGGCGACTGTGTTGTAAATGATTTTTCGGTACAGACAAATTCACCTTTATATATTACAAAACTATAGCAAGTATGCCTCTAGGGGTAAGGTGGGAGTGGTAAATGTGGACCATAAAAAGTTTACTATTTAATAATAATATGATTGCTTAATTCAGGGAGCAATCCGAGAAATGTCCGGCGGCACAAAATGATGACCAGAAGGTCGGACAAGCCTCTGTTATGGAAGGAGAAGCAAAGTAAGATATCCTGTTATATAAAGTAGTAAGCGTTTTTTGTCTGTCCCGAAGGATAACCGCTAAACCGATATTGTTCTCCTTTAAAGTGAAGCTTCTTATAGGTCCTAGAAAGGTTTTAAACTATTTTTGTGCAGGGTGTCTTCACCCCCTCCCCCAAAAAATATTTTTACTCTTCTGAAACTGAAATTGAAAATGGGAAGATGTAGATTTTTCCCCTTCCAACCTTAAGTGCCCCTAGAGGTTTCTAGGGGCGTAGCCACTAGTTTCTTTTAATAATCTTTTTTCATACTTTATCCGGGCGACTGTGTTGTAAATGATTTTTCGGTACAGACAAATTCACCTTTATATATTACAAAACTATAGCAAGTATGCCTCTAGGGGTAAGGTGGGAGTGGTAAATGTGGACCATAAAAAGTTTACTATTTAATAATAATATGATTGCTTAATTCAGGGAGCAATCCGAGAAATGTCCGGCGGCACAAAATGATGACCAGAAGGTCGGACAAGCCTCTGTTATGGAAGGAGAAGCAAAGTAAGATATCCTGTTATATAAAGTAGTAAGCGTTTTTTGTCTGTCCCGAAGGATAACCGCTAAACCGATATTGTTCTCCTTTAAAGTGAAGCTTCTTATAGGTCCTAGAAAGGTTTTAAACTATTTTTGTGCAGGGTGTCTTCACCCCCTCCCCCAAAAAATATTTTTACTCTTCTGAAACTGAAATTGAAAATGGGAAGATGTAGATTTTTCCCCTTCCAACCTTAAGTGCCCCTAGAGGTTTCTAGGGGCGTAGCCACTAGTTTCTTTTAATAATCTTTTTTCATACTTTATCCGGGCGACTGTGTTGTAAATGATTTTTCGGTACAGACAAATTCACCTTTATATATTACAAAACTATAGCAAGTATGCCTCTAGGGGTAAGGTGGGAGTGGTAAATGTGGACCATAAAAAGTTTACTATTTAATAATAATATGATTGCTTAATTCAGGGAGCAATCCGAGAAATGTCCGGCGGCACAAAATGATGATCAGAAGGTCGGACAAGCCTCTGTTATGGAAGGAGAAGCAAAGTAAGATATCCTATTATATAAAGTAGTAAGCGTTTTTTGTCTGTCCCGAAGGATAACCGCTAAACCGATATTGTTCTCCTTTAAAGTGAAGCTTCTTATAGGTCCTGGAAAGGTTTTAAACTATTTTTGTGCAGGGTGTCTTCACCCCCTCCCCCAAAAAATATTTTTACTCTTCTGAAAATGAAATTGAAAATGGGAAGATGTTGATTTTTCCCCTTCCAACCTTAAGTGCCCCTAGAGGTTTCTAGGGGCGTAGCCACTAGTTTCTTTAAATAATCTTTTTTCATACTTTATCCGGGCGACTGTGTTGTAAATGATTTTTCGGTACAGACAAATTCACCTTTATATATTACAAAACTATAGCAAGTATGCCTCTAGGGGTAAGGTGGGAGTGGTAAATGTGGACCATAAAAAGTTTACTATTTAATAATAATATGATTGCTTAATTCAGGGAGCAATCCGAGAAATGTCCGGCGGCACAAAAGGATGACCAGAAGGTCGGACAAGCCTCTGTTATGGAAGGAGAAGCAAAGTAAGATATTTCTTTTAATATTATTTTTTCATACTTTATCCGGGCGACAGTGTTGTAAATGATTTTTCTGTAAAGACAAATTCAACGTGTTCCTTTATTTATTAAAAGCGAGTACTAGCAAGTACGCCTCTAGCTGGGTAAGGTGGAAGGGGTAAATGTGGAACCAAAAAGTTAACTACTTAATTTAAATAAATTATTATATATATATTGTTTAATTCAGGAACAAAACAGCTGCAGCTGGCTCTCCAGAAAATTCGGATGAGAACGAGGTTAAGGAAGTCACTGTTATGGAAACACCAGCAAAGTAAGATTTTTTAAAAATAGTTTTTACTACTTTATCCTGGCGACTGTGTTGTAAATGATTTTTCTGTACGCTAAACCCTCTAATATGAAGTATATCCTTAAAGTTTCTTTTGCCACTCCCTTCCCTTGCCGGTACCTATGAGAAGAACCCGATCGGTTCAGCGGTTAACAAGATCCTTCGCTACATACAAACAAAAATCGTTTTACTTTGTAGTATAGATTGTTTAATTTCAGGATGAAAGACCAACCGGATTTTGATATAATTTATGAGAACATAAAGAATCCAGGACCAAAAAGCCCAGGTATAGTACAATATTTATACTAGCGACTGTGCCCAAAGCATATAGTGAAACATTTCTGTACTACATTGTATTATTACACTAGGTTAGGTTAGGTTAGGTTAGGTTAGGTTAGGTTAGGTTAGGTTAGGTTAGGTTAGGTTAGGTTAGGTTAGGTTAGGTTAGGTTAGGTTAGGTTAGGTTAGAATAGGCTAGGCTAGGCTAGGCTAGGTTAAAACTAGAAATATTACTCTTTCTATTAATACACTAGGTTAGGTTAGGCTAGAAAAAAAAACTATTGTAAAATTGAAGTATTTTTTTGTAAAAAAAAGTAATTTTAAAAAATATTTTAATTTCAGTGTATGGGGTGTCAGATGATGAGCAGGAGATGTTTGAACCACCCCCTCCAGCATCAAAACTGAGTAGGCGCAAAAGAAGTGCAACACCGGGGAAAATCAAGACCTGCGCCCATGGACGCAGTCCCCGAAGCGAGCTGCCATTGAACACGAGACTCATCGAATGCACCTATATGTGCCCAGACTGCCGCGTCTTCTTTCACAAGAGGCAAAAACAAAGAAAAGAAGGACAAAAGTAAGCTGATGTATAATAGTCCTTCCAGTCAGATCATATATAAACTATTTGTGATAAAAAAGTGATATATATCAAGATATCTTGAGTCAAAAATATGTTTAACCACCTTTAATTTGTACGTACATTAATCTATATGACAGTTTGACAGTTTTGTTCTGACGATGAAAATATTCATATAATATTATATTTGAAACCGCTATTCCTATATAGCAAAATTTTTGAAAATTTAATAATGGAAAGTAACTTCGTAATATATTTTTCTTGTATAAAAATGTTCTAGTATAAAGTACAATTAGAATCCAGATCTCAGCAATTAAAACCTATGTATATTTGTGTTAATTTCTCAGCTTAAACCGATTAAACATGCAGTTATATTATCTGTAAAACTATGTAATATTTGGTCATTTAAACCACGTCTAGAATTATAGACTAATTAAGAAAATTTCTGTGAATATATACCTATATAGTATCGCGCTATCGTACCTATGTAAATCATTATGTAAAAAAATATGTTTAAGTGTTTCAATCAATAAAGTTAATAATGAAAACAATTTTTTTTTTATTTTTGCGTTTTGTGTACAAGCGAGGTTTTTCTATAATTAAGGTCGTTTTTTACCACTTTCTCGTGATTTTTACCACCCGTTTTTACCACAATTATTGGTAAATTTTTACCATATTTACCCTATTTCTGGTAAAATTTTACCAGTTTAGGGCAAAAATATTACCAGGTGTTGAACAGTTTTACCACTTTTTTGGTAAAATTTACCGCAAATTTCTGGTAAATTTTACCAAAAAAGTGGTAAAAATTGGTCAAAATCTGGTATAAATTTGCGTCCTAAAATGGTAATATTTTACCGGAAATCTGGTAAAATTTTACCGATAATTGTGGTAAAAATCGATGGTAAAAAGCGTCTCGGAGTACCACTAAAAGTGTTTTTACCACGATTACGGTAAAATTTTACCACCTTTTAAATCGTATAGGCTGGTAAAATTTTACCGTAAAAGTGGTAAAAACTAGGTTTTTTTATGGTATTAATTCCGTCCTGGGCCCCCTGATTTTTATGACGTCACATGGCTTAAGTTTGTGACACTTTGTCCAGCTATTTCTGCATTTGTGGTAGAATCTTCCGCATCAAACTCTTGCTGATGATTTGAAAAACAATTTAGAATACGGATTTCTAAGACGACTATTTATGTTATTGCTCTACATTTGTATCTGTTTGTTTGTCTGTCCGTATGATAAAATTAACTTTGCTCTTATGGATGTTTGTCATCTAAGATGTTTTAAAAGGCTTATCATTAAAATAACATGAAAAAAAATCCACTCCGTTTGTTATGGATTTTTAAAATTTCATTGAAATAACGACTGGAGTTTCTTGAGAAGATTGCCTTAGCAATGAGCATCTAATTTATAACTTACTTTGACCATTATTATGCTTTACTACTTGTGATTGTTATTTTCCGTTCCGTTGACATTTTTTTAACATAGTCTTACAAGTATTTTCAGATTCAAAATGCTGTTATTCAAATAAATCGGATTTAAAGCCATAATAAAATATAAATACATCCTTATATAAAAGTAACAGGATGTCTGACTGTGTGTCTGTACTGAAAGATTTCCGTAACAGCGAGACCAATATGGTTCAACTTTATAATGTAGTAACTTCAGAGAGAGAGAGAGAGAGAGAGGGGACAATGGGCTGTTTATTACAAAGTCCCCAAACTTTTATAATAATGTTTTCTTATTTGTTGGCTTAATTTTTTGTTGACTTTTGAATTTTAATTTTATGGCTCAATACGTTGAGTGTTCAAATATTTCAACCACTAATTGTGATCTACAGAAATGGTAATTTTTTGTATTATCACTGGGGATGTACATCAATTCATCGGCCATTGTCTTATCCCTTTAGATTCCTGATCAACTTATATTTCCTGGGAAAGTTTATAACTATTTTGGAAAGCACCATCCCACCAAGAGAAATCTCAAAGTAAAAATATTACCCCCCCCCAAAAAAAAAAAAATATTCTTTTTATTTAACTAGTTGCCTTGCCCCTAGCCTCCAATAGAGGACAGGAGCATTCATGAAAATAGCCTAAAGCCATTCTAAGTAAATTATTAAGCTTACCTGAAAAGTACAACCCATTCGGACCAGCAATTTCAAAGATCTCAAGCTTCAGACAAAAATCCTTACTACTTTATAGTATAGGATAATAAGAGGGTCAAATTCTCTCCCCCTTCTACCATAAGTGGCTTCTAGGTGCATAAACGTACTTAAAGAACAAAACTCTTATGATGATGTGTAATATAAAAAAGTCACACTTGTTAATACATATAAATACTGCAAATTTTTGCATACTTTGTATAGTGGTTCATTTTCCATCTCAAGGTAATAATCTTTTATCTATTATCGTTTTTATTTGTTATTTATTATGTAATTTTTGGTAGCATAGCTACTCTACAACTAAGACTGTAAGTTTGCCTGTCCTACTATTTCATTCACTGAAAATTCTTTATATGATACATAAATTTTAAAGAATTGATAGTACTAATAAGCATAACATAAAACATCCAGCTTTTGGGCTCCAGGTATAAAGGATATGGACAGATGGACAGACATTGTTCTAATGTGTATTCTAGATTAATGATTCTTTAATGTTATTCTTTTTTTCCGACTTCTTTAAGTATCTTTTTAGCCGCTTTAAACTTACTATGAATTTCCAAATATCATTGGTTTTTTGGTTAGATTTTTACAATTGTTCTGGTAATATATGATAGTTTGCTGATTATTTTTGGAAATAACATGTCTTGAAAAGCATCCAGTTTAAAACTTACTTTGTATGTCAGTCTGTTAGTCATGCAACACAAAACATATGATTAACTTTTGTTTTGTAATTTATATCACTCTTTATATCATGTCTTATTATGTGAACCTTATAATTGCTTCCTGACGCTTTATAAAGGATCTTTCAAGAAAAATTAGTTTCTTAAAAATTAATTATGCATAGAAAAAAACAATTATATACCTAAAATGCCTCACATTTTTGGAAGTCCTATTCTGGGACATTTTTGTTTCAATATTTAAAATGAAAATTACATCAAATTATGCCTTAAACCACCGATTTTTCAAAGGCCTTTTTAAAAAAAGATATATAGATTTGAAGCTTATTTTTAAAAATGCGGACATTTTGAAAATTAAAATTGCGCGACTTGTGTTAATAGTAGAAAATGTTATGCATACCGTTAGAATCGTTATAAACTCTAAATTCATAATAATCATTTTAAATATTTGAATCATAAATGTATCATAACGGGCTTTCAAAAATATATGAAGCATTTTATATAATTTTTTTTCTATGTATAATTGAACTTATTTCTCTTGAAAGACCCTGTATTTAACAATTTTTGTCTGTTGGTACAAATATAAATGAAGACCTTCACAAATCATATATAGTATAACCAATGTACCAAGTAAATGCCTTTTGGAAACAGATGAAATACTACTGACATTTCCAAGTAAAATAAATTAGCCATCTACCTCCTATAGTAACATGAAAATCACTTTTTTGAGAAACCTTATGTAAATGTAATGTCTTTGAAAAGCTATTTGATCCAAAATTGGATATTTTATCTCTAAATTCAATTTGACCAATTCTGTTGAATTTAGACACCATGTATTTCTGCTTTCTTTATTAGAAAATAATAAATTGTATTCTCCAAAAACAAATTTTCGGTTGAGAGAAGTTTTATTTTTACGACCAAATCTTTTGGAACCTATAATTATGGAACCATTCGTCCAACCTTTTATAAGACCCCAACTTGGGTATACAGTCAGATATATTCTTAGTAGTAATAAACTATTTAATTTAAAAAAAAAAATTATAGTTAAAAATTGTGAGTAGTTATTGCATAAAATATCAAATGAAATTTTTTTAATTTTCGCAAATAATTTCTATTTATAGAGAAGTCTCATAAAAGTATAATTAATTGTAGAGTCACTTTAATTTAATCATAATCCATTATAAAGTTTTTAAAGTGATAAGAAAGTAAATATAGTTGTTTTACCGTCTATGACCAAAGGGTTAAGCTTAATATTCCTTATAAACTTAGGCTGCATGAATTTGATATTCTGTTGATTTAGTGAAAAAAGTCAGCAATTTAGAGTCATGTTTGGTATTTTTAAAAGCTTTTAAACATGTTTATTTTTTAACAATAAATTTTTATGTGATCTAATTATCCGATTGATCTGATTTTGGTATATTGATTCCTGGGACAACAAAGTATTATGTTAAAAGCGAAGCAACTCTATAATCAAGTCCTAAAAAAGTAAGTATGTCCACAAACATTATCCTTTATCAAGCAGTTTTTCAACAAATTTACTTACAATTTTACTTCGACTCTTATACATTTATATTTTGATTATTCAGTTCTGACACAATACAAGTGTTAATGTCCTTTTGTCCTACCGTTTGCTTTTATGAATGTTGTCATCCTTGTTGTCTTTACTTTTCATATATATAGAGTTATAAATTGGGCTGGAGTCTGTCCGTCCATTTGAATTAACTGAAATGTAATTCTGTAAAAACTAAGAAATTTGATGTCTGATTTTTAAAAGTGAAGCTTTTCTACAATTAGGGTCGGGTCGTCTGTCTGTCCGCAACGGGTAATTTAAACATGTTCGAATTTTCCTATCGATTTCAAACTTCACACGATGATTCCTATGACAGTTAGGTAACTTAGAAAGCGCAGCAACTCTATAATCGTTACCAGAAAGTCCGTACGTTAAAATTTTACAATTTATCTGACTTTTGGAATATTGATTCCTATATTATGAGAAAAGCATCTCTATAATCAAGTCCTAAAAATGTAAGTATGTACTTAAAGGAAGCCTGCAAGAAATACCACGCTTTAACTGCTGAAAGACTGCCACAATTAGACCAAATACCCCAAATTTGAAGCCTTCAGCTTCTATAACAAAAAAGTTCTAGGCATTTTAAAATGACATTTTATGTACAATGGAAATTTTGAAAGAATTGCAATGCTCATGTTGAAAACTTTAAAATTAAACTACGTGGCCTAGAAACAAAATTATAAGCTTATTTTTGTCATAAATTTAGGTTTCCAGTAACTAATTATATTTTTACAATAAAAATACCCATTTTTATAGTCAAAATCATTAAAAAAAATTAAGTTTTACTTGCGTTGTACCGAATGTACTGTAGCCAATCAGAAGGCTGAATCAGCTTAACAACCAATCACAGCTAAGCTTGTATTAGTTTACTCCTTTGTTTCCGCTATGATTTTCGTTTAAAAATGCAATTTAAATCGATTTTTTTTCATAGATTTTGACTATGAAATGTGGTGTTTTTATTGTAAAAATGAAATCAGTTACAGGCAATCTTAGTTTCTGACAAAGATAAGGTTATAATTTTATGTCTAGGCAACGTAATTTAATATTGTTTTTTCTTTTATGAGCATTGAAAATCTTTCAAAAATTCCATTGTACATAAAATGCTATTTTGAAATGCCTAAAACTTTTTTGTTATTGAAGCTGAAGGCTTATAATTTGGGGTATTGGGTCTTCTTGTGGCAGTCTTTTAGCAGTTAAAGCGTGTTATTTCTTGCAGGCGTCCTTTAAACAGTATAATGTATTTAAGTAGTTTTACAACAAATTACTTAAAATTTTGTTTAGACTTATACATTAATATCCTGCTTATTCAGTTCTAACACTCTACAAGTATCAATGTTTGATGTTCTTCCACTTCATTGCATCTCCTCTACACAATAATATTAATATTTCAACATATTTTAGATGGAAGTGAACGCATTTCTTTTGCTGAGCTTGGCTTTAGCGAGTCAGTTTATGCTAGCACTTGCAGATAATAATACAGGTAATAAGTTTTCCAGTATCGCTTTGGAACCGATCAATATCCAGTAGATTAGAACCGACTCTAAGTCAAAATGAAAAATTATGTATAGCATCTTATTATATCCATTTTCTACGAAAAAAAATGTACAATCATATGATTAAAACCAGATTTTTAGCCCGTGCCGTCAGCTAAAAAAACTGGTTTTAATCTATAATTGTACATTTTTATATCCGCAAAAAGCTGTTTATAATACCATGCGATAAATAAATATTCTACAATCTAATTTTGCTTTAAAATCAACATTAAGTATTTTTATTTTGCCATTTATATCTTATCCTACAGAAAAATTTATTTTATAAAAGATAAAAAGGTCCAGGAGGTTGTTAAATATTTTGTGGTAGGTTTCCTTCACCTGTCGAAGAAATATCGTCTCTCCCCTATTTTTATTACTTTTTTTTCAAAACTAAAATAAAAAGTGGAGGGTTGATTTACCCCTCACCTGTTGCCTCTACGTGAGTAGCCGCTAGTCCTTTTCCAAAAGTTTACAGGTCTGTGTGTACCAAAGGATCTCATAAACCTATGAACTTATATTGTCTTTCTTTGCCTCGAAGTAACTTGTAGGTCAAGGGATGTTTTATCACTAGTTTTGGGGAGGGTACCACCACCATCCCTAGAGAAATCATCCTTAGGAAAAAACTCTTCCATTTTATTTTTTTATTTAAAGCTAAAACTAAAGTTAAGGTTCGACTTCCTCCTCCCCCCCTAACTAAAGCCCCTTAGTGACCTTTCAGAGGCTTATTCGCTAGTTTTGTTATAAATCAATAATATTTTTAGTGTGCTCCTATGAAGGGCAGAGATTTAGATTGGATAGACAGGGCCAGCTTCCTTTGAAAACTCATTATAATTGCTATACAGAGATTGAATGCAAGGTAATGTTTATTTTTAGAAGAAAATAAATAATATTTTACACTTTTTCCCTGCAATAACATATAGATAGTGGAAAAAACATGATAATTTCCTCATAGCATTTATAACTTATTTATATGTAAAAAAAACCTAACATAAAACACCAGCTATTTATTACTGATTCTGAAAATGATAAATCTAACCAAGGGTATTCGTGAGAAGGTTCTATTCCAACAATTACAGTTCAGGCATTTCTGTTAAAGATAAAACCCTTTATAAATTTTCTCATTCAACTTATAAAAATAAGAAAGGCTAGGTGAAATAGGAATGTGTATCAACTTTTAGATACCTGTGTTTGTCTAAATACTATCTAATCATTAAAAATAAAGAAAAAAATTAAGTGCTTTTCTAATCAATAGTTTTACAAAACAATACTAAAATTAAGCAAATATTGAAAAAAAAATTATTTCAAGAGAAGTTTTCCTTCATGTTTATGTTATTTTTATCAAATAAAATTAGAACAATTGGTATTGATTAAAAACATTAATATTGATAACCCAATGTTGCAGGAGGCATATAATACATTTTTTTACTTTTCAAAATGTCAAAAATATACCTGATTTGAAAATACCAAGATCTTGAATCAACACAAAAAAAGTATAAGAGGGTTCAGAGCCTAAACCTTCCAACCCTTCCCACACAAAATCCTTATAATAAAGTAAAAGAATGTCTGTCTGTGTGTTTGTATTTTTGTACCGAAGGATCTCGATAACCGATATGGTTCTCCATTACAGGGTACCTTCTCATAGGTTCAGGGAAGGTTTATAACTATTTTGGGGGAATGTTCCACCACCCTACAAATGAAAATCACCCCCTCCCCCCAAAAAAATATAATTATTTTTTTTTAAAACTTAAATCTTTTAAATATAAAATAAAAGTTGGGTTATCTAATTTAAATTCCCCCTAGAGGCTTCTAGGGGTGTAACCGCAAGTATAATATAATTTAAAAGATACACCTAAAACGCTCCTTTGTTTGGGAGAGGGGAGTTATTCATTTTACCCCCCCCCCCTTTGGACTTTTTGCAGGAAGCCAAAGAGGCAAATATGTAAAAAAGATGAATATTGTAACCTTACCCTACCTAAATGGTTGTGGGGAATCTGGTAGGTCCACGCATTACCTGCATGATCAAATATCTCATGATTTTTAGTTCTTAATTTCTGACGACTTTTTATACAGTTTTGTACTGTGGGAGGCGTAGTGAAACAAGTAAGTTGGGGGGGAAAGTACCAATTAAACGGTGTGCGGTCATTTCCGCATATTATCACATCAGCATATTGTTTCATCAATACACAAAAGCAAATTATATTAGAAGGGGTATACAGTAGTGGATCTAAAGGGATACTACAATGGCCGATAAATTAATATACATCCCCGGCCCTATGGTGATACTTAGAATAACCCCTTCTGTAGATTAAAATTTGTGGTTGAAAAGTGTGAACACTCAACCTAATAACTTTGGGGACTATTGTCATTGCCCACTCTTTCTCTGCTGTACAAAGTTTATACTGTGTTAACAAGGACAAAAGGGATGAAAAGTAGAAAATATTTTTTTCATGAAATAAAAGAAATATATTTTTTTTCATTAAATAAAACAAATATATTTTGTATCTTGTATATCAAAATTGTAGATCCTAAATAAATTTTGTTGAGTAATTTACCACATCGTATTATAGACATCTTTCCGTGGATAATTAGTAAAAACAAGGTTCCGAATGCCTGAGCTAACAAAACTGGTGCTAATCTTATGATATTTACTTTAATTCTCATGTAAAATTTCTGTAATATTAATAGTAATAGAGTAGCCCCGCTACTCTAAATTATTTTGTTTTATACCAACTAAGAACTAACGGCAAATTTTCAGATATTTAAATAAATTTTTTTTTTTAAGAATTAATTAATGATTATTAAAATCTCAAAAGCTTTTTTTCTAAGTTTGTTTCAAAAATTAATTTAAATACTATGAAGAAAAAAAATACTTTATCGATGTACTTAATAGCTTAATGTACTTTTCTTCAATTTATACATGGAAACGTTTTATGGGGGCGTTGTTCAAAAAAGTGGTTTAAACACCACCAATAATTAAAATTTAAACAAAAATAAAAATCTGTATATTAATGTATTTTATATACATAGATATATTTAAATCTTTTATTACAAACGACTTTAGATAAAGTATCAATTAATTCACATGCGTCGCATGTGTTTGAATGTATTCGCATCTATGTAAATTATGCTTGCAGGGATACATGGAGTTGAAATATGGATCTTGAAATTGTTGGCGAATTTTATCTATAATTTATATGTCTGTCAGCTTGTCATTGTAACTTTTTTTCTGCTTTTGTAAAAAATATTGGAAAACGAATCAGTTATTTACTGTCAGTGAGTAAATACATATTAGTTTTTTTAAAAGCAATGCTTTTCTATAATTATGGTCTGTCCGTCTGTATGTGAGTTTATTTTATTCTGGGACAGTTAGCTATTCCGGTTAATTTAAACAGGTTAGAATTGTCCTATCAATTTCAAACTTTACATGTTGATTCCTATAAAAATTAGGTATAATTTAGAAAGTGTAACAACTTTATATTGACTTATGTTTAAAATTCTGCTTATTAAGTTCTGACACTCTACAAGTGTTAATGTTCGTTTGTCCTACCATTTAAGAGCTTTGCTTATATGGATGTTGGCTTCCATGTTTGGTTGTTGTTAAAATGAGGAGTTATGTTATAAGATATGTGCCAGAGGGCAATTCTAGGTGAATTTTGTTAAGGGGGGCAGCAGTTCTGACACTTTTGCGTAAACAGGGAGCATAGGCTTTGTCTTTGGAGTGAGAGGATAG